>NC_091341.1:25377067-25429567 GCF_038502225.1 Cherax quadricarinatus
TGAGTACAACTAGGTGAGTACACACACACACACACACACACACACACACACACACGATCCCTATCTCTGCTACTTCCTCTCTCTTATCCATTATCTGCTATCCCTTCCTTTCTTCTTCCCTCCTCTCCCTGTACACATGCAGTGTCCCCCTGGTCCCTTTTCCCTGGTGTCTTTTTTCTGTAGCGCGTTTCTGGTCCGTGTTCCCTTGTCCCTGGTTCTTGTTCCGCGGTTGCATGTTCCCTGGTCCCAGGTTCCTGGTCCCTGTTCCCTGTTGAATGTTCCATGGTCGATGTTCCATTGCTGCGCTTTCCCTGATCCCTGTTCCCTGTCGAGTGTTCCCTGGTCCCTGGCTGAGTGTTCCATGGTTGGATGTTCCCTGGTTCCTGGTTGCGTGTTTCCTGCTGATTGTTCCCTGGTCCCCGTTCCCTGGTTGCCTGTTACCTTGTTGTGTGTTCTCTGTTCCCTGGTTGCAAGTTCCCTGGTTCCTGTTCCCTGATTGCGTGTTCCCTGTTGAATGTTCCCTGTTCCATGTTCCTTGGTTGCGTGTTTCCTGGTTGAATGTTCCCTGGTCCCTGTTGAGTGTTCATTTGGTTCCCGTTCCCTGGTTTCATGTTCCCTGGTCCCTGTTCCTTGGCTGCGTGTTCCCTGGTCCCTGTTGATTGTTCCCTGGTTTCTGTTGAGTGTTCCCTGGTCTCCGTTGAGTGGTCTCTGTCCCCTGTTCCCTGTTTGCTTGTTCCCTGGTTGCGTGTACCCTGGTCCCTGATGAGTGTTCCCTGGTCCCTGTTTCCTGGTTGCGTGTTCCCTGGTTGCGTGTTCCCTGGTTGCATGTTCCCTGGTTCGTGTTCCTTAAGTGTACCCTGACAGTACCTGGAGGTAGAAGGAGTATCGTTGAAGGTAACTTTATGCTTCACTCCAGGAGAATGTTTTCGCTTGCTCCAGGATCCTCCTCCTCCAGGGGGTGGCTTAGGACGCAGCCAGTAGATCTCCTCCTCCTCCCCGCGGGCCTGGTGGGGCAGGAAGGTGGGTACGTGGTCGGGGGCCAGGAAGGTAGGTACGTGGGCGGGGGCGTACGTGGGCGGTTGTGGGGTGACGAGGGCGGGAAGAGAAAGATAATGACAGATATCGTTAGTTTCAATGAGTGGATGGGTGAGGACACACAAGTACATGAGTGAGGACACACAAGTACATGAGTGAAGACACACAAGTACATGAGTGAGGACACACAAGTACATGAGTGAGGACACACAAGTACATGAGTGAGGACACACAAGTACATGAGTGAGGACACACAAGTACATGAGTGAGGACACACAAGTACATGAGTGAGGACACACAAGTACATGAGTGAGGACACACAAGTACATGAGTGAGGACACACAAGTACATGAGTGAGGACACACAAGTACATGAGTGAGGACACACAAGTACATGAGTGAGGACACACAAGTACATGAGTGAGGACACACAAGTACATGAGTGAGGACACACAAGTACATGAGTGAGGACACACAAGTACATGAGTGAGGACACACAAGTACATGAGTGAGGACACACAAGTACATGGATGAAAACACACGAGTACACAGATGGACAAGGGCACATGAGTACGTGGACAGAGTACATTATCATAGGTAAATTATAGACACAGTGAGATACATTACATAAAATATTTAAAGCTACATAATAAAGAAGAAAGACTACAATAACAAACAAGAAACAATAACAAACAAGACTACAATAACAAACAAGAAACAATAACAAACAAGACTACAATAACAAACAATAACAAACAAGACTACAATAACAAACACTACAATAACAAACACTACAATAACAAACACTACAATAACAAACACTACAATAACAAACACTACAATAACAAACACTACAATAACAAACAACAAACACTACAATAACAAACACTACAATAACAAACACTACAATAACAAACACTACAATAACAAACACTACAATAACAAACACTACAATAACAAACACTACAATAACAAACACTACAATAACAAACACTACAATAACAAACACTACAATAACAAACACTACAATAACAAACACTACAATAACAAACACTACAATAACAAACACTACAATAACAAACACTACAATAACAAACACTACAATAACAAACACTACAATAACAAACACTACAATAACAAACACTACAATAACAAACACTACAATAACAAACAAGAAACACTACAATAAACAAACACTACAATAACAAACAAGAAACAAACAATAACAAACAAGAAACACTACAATAACAACAAACACTGCAATAACAAAGAAACACTACAATAACAAACAACAAACACTACAATAACAAACAAGAAACAAACAATAAACACTACAATAACAAACAACAAACACTACAATAACAAACAAGAAACAAACAATAACAAACTACAATAACAAAACAAACACTACAGTCACAGAATATTCCTCACAAAGTCCTTCTCAACACTGTTATCTTATATGAAACTGTTATCTTATATGGTTCTGTTATCTTATATGGTTCTGTTATCTTATATGGTTCTGTTATCTTATATGGTTCTGTTATCTTATATGGTTCTGTTATCTTATATGGTTCTGTTATCTTATATGGTTCTGTTATCTTATATGGATCTGTTATCTTATATGGTTCTGTTATCTTATATGGTTCTGTTATCTTATATGGTTCTGTTATTTTATATGGTTCTGTTATCTTATATGGTTCTGTTATCTTATATGGTTCTGTTATCTTATATGGTTGTGTTATCTTATATGGTTGTGTTATCTTATATGGTTGTGTTATCTTATATGGTTGTGTTATCTTATATGGTTCTGTTATCTTATATGGTTGTGTTATCTTATATGGTTCTGTTATCTTATATGGTTGTGTTATCTTATATGGTTGTGTTATCTTATATGGTTGTGTTATCTTATATGGTTCTGTTATCTTATATGGTTCTGTTATCTTATATGGTTGTGTTATCTTATATGGTTCTGTTATCTTATATGGTTGTGTTATCTTATATGGTTCTGTTATCTTATATGGTTGTGTTATCTTATAGATTTGTTTGCAGTAGTTTATGTTTTGTTTACTTGTATTTAGCTGTGTCAACAAGCTGAGATAACTGTTTACAGCGGCAGATGCACCAAGTGTGTCAACACAAGTACAAAACACTGAGGACAGGTGTGATAAATGAGGGAGCATGGTGAAGAAGACGTATAAGAAACACAGGTGTCAGCAACACAGGTGTCGGCAACACAGGTGTCGGCAACACAGGTGTCAGCAACACAGGTGTCGGCAACACAGGTGTCGGCAACACAGGTGTCGGCAACACAGGGTGACAGGTCAACACAGGTGTCGCAACACAGGTGTCAGCAACACAGGTGTCACAACACAGGTGTCAGCAACACAGGTGTCAGCAACACAGGTGTCAGCAACACAGGTGTCAGCAACACAGGTGTCAGCAACACAGGTGTCGGCAACACAGGTGTCAGCAACACAGGTGTCAGCAACACAGGTGTCGGCAACACAGGTGTCGGCAACACAGGTGTCGGCAACACAGGTGTCGGCAACACAGGTGTCAGCAACACAGGTGTCAGCAACACAGGTGTCAGCAACACAGGTGTCAGCAACACAGGTGTCAGCAACACAGGTGTCAGCAACACAGGTGTCAGCAACACAGGTGTCAGCAACACAGGTGTCAGCAACACGTCAGCTCCAACTTTGGCGAAAATCCTCGTGAAGAATGATTTATGCAAGCTCGAAGGAAAAAAAATAATACCATGGAAAATAAAATTACATTTAGTGAAATTGATAAGTAAGACGCATGTGCAGTATTTAGGTCCCTCACTCGAGGGACTGACCACCTCATAACTACGTCGTCAAGGCTGATGGACTGATTACATCACATTCACATCCCTACTGCTTCTCCTGATTCTTTACTCGACTAAAGAAACCTGCTGTGTAGGCGAAATGTTTCGGAATAAGGATACCTAACTATTACACATGTCTTATTTATCGCAGTCAGTAACATTTCAAAAAATATTTCAGTGGCACTTCAGTGGCACTTCAGTGGCACTTCAGTGGCACTACTGCTGAAAAAGATCTCAGATGAACTATCATAATACACAATCTCTTATACAGTGTTTCTATCTTCATGTGAGTTTTCTCATTCCACGACGAGAAATTTATATTCTTCATTATTCACTAATACTAGAGACAGTGTGTGTGTGTGTGTGTGTGTGTGTGTGTGTGTGTGTGTGTGTGTGTGTGTGTGTGTGTGTGTGTGTGTGTGTGTAAGAACGAGAGAAGAGTTTGTTTACCTTTTTCTGTGTGACGGTGTGCATGACCAGCTTCATCAGTGACCTCTTAGGACTACCCTCCTGCAGAAGGTAGGTCTTCCCAGCCCCGATCACCATCACTGGCCCTTCTGTGTCCTCGATCTGACCACACCAGGGAGCAGGAGGACGAGGAGAAGGCTGTTAATGCCAGTCAGCAGCATGATAGGCAGATGGTGAGAGGGAGGTAGGAATGGAAAGATAGATGGAAATATAGGACAGAAAGAAACGTGCCTCAGTCTAGTAAAGACGCCATATTGTGCAAATATCAAAGAGAGGGAGAGAGGGAGGGAGGGAGAGAGGGAGGGAGAGAGGGAGAGAGAGAGGGAGAGAGAGAGGGAGAGAGAGAGGGAGAGAGAGAGAGAGAGAGAGAGGGAGAGAGAGAGGAGAGAGAGAGGGGAGAGAGAGAGGAGAGAGAGGGAGAGAGAGAGGAGAGAGAGAGGGAGAGAGAGAGGGGAGAGAGAGAGAGGAGAGAGAGAGGGAGAGAGAGAGAGAGAGAGGGGAGAGAGAGGAAAAGAGGGAGAGAGAGAGAGGGGGAGAGGAGGGAGAGAGAGAGAGGGAGAGAGAGAGAGGAGAGAGGAGAGGGGGAGAGAGAAGGAGAGAGAGAGGGAGAGAGAGAGGGAGAGAGAGAGAGAGAGAGAGAGAGGGAGAGAGGGAGAGAGAGAGGGAGAGAGAGAGGGAGAGAGAGAGAGAGAGAGAGAGGGAGAGAGAGAGAGAGAGAGAGAGAGAGAGAGAGAGAGAGAGAGAGAGAGACTCACCTGTCTGGAAAGTTGCACCTCGTTGACCAGTCTGATGGAATGAGTGCTGGTCACTATTGTCTTGGAAATCTGAACCCTCAGCTTGAAGTGCCACCGAGACTGTCCAGATAAACAATAACCAAGTTATTACAAGTAGTTTATGCATTATGAATCCTTAATGTAACTGTTGATAATTGCTCAGCTGGTGGGAGGGTCATGAAGAGGCTGAAAAGAGGCGTTTAATAAAGACAGCTTTGAAGTGTTGCGTAGAGCTGTGGTTACAGAAGAGAGGTTGCAGGATGCAAGGGAAATGACTGGTGGACTGATGAGGTGAACAGGATGGCAAACAAAAACAAGTTGACATGTAAATGTTTATGTCTATGTTAAATTAATGTAAGGTGACAATGGGGAGGGAGGGAGGGAGGGAGGGAGAGAGAGAGAGAGAGAGAGAGAGAGAGAGAGAGAGAGAGAGAGAGAGAGAGAGAGAGAGAGAGAGAATGAATTAAAACAGCAATAACAAGATGGCAGGAAGAGCAAATGAAAAATGACTGAACCACTATATTTTTTTCTTGCTGAGAGCAGGAAAAGAGAAAGTTTTGGGAGGTTAATAAAGCGAGGAGACCAATAAAGCAAATGGAAGTGTCTGATAAAAGTGAGAGAGAGAGAAAGAGAGAGCACGACAGACAGAGAGAGAGAGACATTCTCTTTTGAAGAAATTGTTGAAAGCAGATGGTAAAATTAAGGCAGAAATCGGGTGTCAAGTCCCTGGGCGGGAGAGACCGTGACTGACACGGTACAAGGAGAACTCCTAAAATGCTAGTGTCTGGTGCATGTGTTCAATGTTTGAGTGCCACAACCAGACAAAGAATGCAACCCCAAAAATAATGCTGACACCAGACAGGATTTAGAGAGAACCAGAGCAATAATAACAATAATAATAATAGGAATGAGTGAAATGGAGGGAAGAAACTTGGGAAATAGATAGTGAGAGGAATGAGCGAGGAATAAGGAAAGAAGTGGAAATAGATAAAATGTTTAAGGAGACAGAAAAAAAACACAAAAACACAAGACATTGCAGTAGGTCTACTGGCCCATGCTAGGCAGGTCTAACTCCCTTCCATCTACTTGTGTACCCGTCCAGCCTAGTGATGAAATTCACCCCAAGCTTCCCACTTCAGTAACACTGCCTACGAGGTTTATTCCACTCGTCTACAACTTTATTGCTAAGCCAGTACTTCCCTCTATACTTTGTAAATCAAATTTTGTCCACCTTGAATCAATTTGAGTGTAGACAGAGGTTAAAGAACAAGGACGAGGTGATGGTAAAGATGAGAGAGAGAGAGAGAGAGAGAGAGAGAGAGAGAGAGAGAGAGAGAGAGAGAGAGAGAGAGAGAGAGAAAGAGAGAAAGAGAGAAAGAGAGAGAAAGAGAGAGAGAGAAAGAGAGACAGAGACAGAGACAGAGAGAGAGAGAGACAGAGACAGAGACAGAGACAGAGACAGAGACAGAGACAGAGACAGAGACAGAGACAGAGACAGAGACAGAGACAGAGAGAGTACTCGCTCACATGACGGATGCAAAGCTGGTGGTAATGGCTGGGTTCAATCACTGCCATGAAACACACTACCATTGTCATTAACCATGCTTCTATTACCACCATTAATCGCCCACCCACAACCAGCACCACCACCACCACCACTATTAATTCCAGCACCATCATCACCATCATCGTCAACAGTGGTCAACAGTACACCCCATACTGTACACACTACACCCTCACCCTGTACACACTACACCCTCACACTGTACACACTACACCCTCACCCTGTACACACTACACCCTCACACTGTACACACTACACCCTCACCCTGTACACACTACACCCTCACACTGTACACACTACACTCCCACACTGTACACACTACACCCTCACCCTGTACACACTACACCCTCACACTGTACACACTACACTCCCACACTGTACACACTACACCCTCACCCTGTACACACTACACCCTCACACTGTACACACTACACTCCCACACTGTACACACTACACCCTCACCCTGTACACACTACACCCTCACACTGTACACACTACACCCTCACACTGTACACACTACACTCCCACACTGTACACACTACACCCTCACCCTGTACACACTACACTTCCACACTGTACACACTGCACCCTCACCCTGTACACACTACACTCCCACACTGTACACACTACACCCTCACCCTGTACACACTACACTCCCACACTGTACACACTGCACCCTCACCCTGTACACACTGCACCCTCACACTGTACACACTGCACCCTCACACTGTACACACTGCACCCTCACCCTGTACACACTACACTCCCACACTGTACACACTGCACCCTCACACTGTACACACTGCACCCTCACACTGTACACACTGCACCCTCACCCTGTACACACTACACCCTCACCCTGTACACACTACACCCTCACCCTGTACACACTACACCCTCACCCTGTACACACTACACCCTCACACTGTACACACTACACCCTCACACTGTACACACTACACCCTCACACTGTACACACTACACCCTCACACTGTACACACTACACCCTCACACTGTACACACTGCACCCTCACACTGTACACACTACACCCTCACACTGTACACACTACACCCTCACACTGTACACACTACACCCTCACACTGTACACACTACACCCTCACACTGTACACACTACACCCTCACCCTGTACACACTACACCCTCACCCTGTACACACTGCACCCTCACCCTGTACACACTACACCCTCACCCTGTACACACTACACCCTCACCCTGTACACACTACACCCTCACCCTGTACACACTACACCCTCACCCTGTACACACTACACCCTCACCCTGTACACACTACACCCTCACCCTGTACACACTACACCCTCACCCTGTACACACTGCACCCTCACCCTGTACACACTACACCCTCACCCTGTACACACTACACCCTCACACTGTACACCCTCGCACCACGGTACATTTGACCGAGATTTAACCTCTAGTTCTCTAATTCTCTAATGGCAGACTCTGACCAGCCTCAGACCAATCTTGCAAGTTGATGGTCTGATCACTCAGACTATGTCGCACACCCTGCAACATAGGCACCACAGCCAAGCTGATCAGCAACTGATCGAAGGATCTTATGTCAGGGACCTGATACAAAGTCCTGTTAAGAAAAGCTTTTGAGAATTACTAGTAAGATCTATTAAATGAGGGTTGTAATGGTTGTTAGTGTGGTGATTGTAGGAGGGAGAGACAGAGACGGTGGTTGTGATAGTGGTAACTGGTCAACCATAGTGGTTCTGGAGATAGTTATGGCGAGTGTAGGTACGTGTAAGGTTCTAATCTCGGAAAAAGAAAATAATCACGCACTTATTAACTAATTAATATAGATCTTAATGTGTGCGCGAACAACACAAGTCAGGAGTCGTAGTTAGCAGTAATATAAAGCCAAGACAACACCTTATACAAGTGTTCGAAGTAAAATTAAGAGAATTCCTGACTCAATTCTGGTCTTCATATTACAGACTGTACATAAATGTGCTGGAATAACATACGGAGAAGCAATTGATCCCATATATCAGAAATCTTTCCTACGAGGATAGACTGAGGGCCCTGAATCTGCACTCTCTGGAAAGGCGAAGAATTAAGGGGGATATAACTGAAGCATATAAACAAAAGACAGAAATAAATAAAAGGGATATAAATAACCTGCTGGAAATATCTAACAAGAGAGCCCACAAAAATGGACTCAAATTGAAAAAAAAGATAGATTTAGAAAGGTTATAGGAAAGCACTGGCTTGGCAATAAAGTTGTGATTGAGTGGAACAAACTCCCAAGTACAGTCACTGAAGCGAGAAATTTTAGCTTCAATAAACGGTTCATGGTTTGTTTGCAATCGTGTCATTACGATTTCGTGAGTCAAATAAACGGTTTGACAGGTACATGAATGGGTATGGATGGGTGTGGGTTAGACCTGCCTAGCATGGGCCAGTAGGTTTACTGCAGTGGTACTCTTTTCTTGCGTTCTTATGATGACAGTAATGACTATTTTAATAGTGATAGTAATAGTGGTACTGGTGATTGTGGTTGTTGTGGTGGTGACCATCACTGGCTGGTTGGTTAATCTTGGCCAAAAATCGAGACTTTCCGGGTGTTCTGATGTCTCAAAAGAGACGTCTTATCCATGGAGAGACCAGCATCCCCCATGGATCCCTGGACTCCTGGATCCCTGGACTCCTGGATCCCTGGACTCCTGGATCCCTGGACTCCTGGATCCCAGGACGAACACTATCATGGTCTGACATTCTATCTCCCTCACAAAACAGGTACTATGAAGACTAATAAGATATGATGAGGCTGGATGATGAAGCTGGATGATGAAGCTGGATGATGAGGTTGGATGATGATGATGGATGATGAGGTTGGATGATGCACACACACATTATCAGGGTCCCAGACCATCTCAGAGGCCCCGGAGGTACCACAGAAAGAACTCGGGTAATGGGAAATTGAGAGAGAGAGAGAGAGAGAGAGAGAGAGAGAGAGAGAGAGAGAGAGAGAGAGAGAGAGAGAGAGACAGACAGACAGACAGACAGAAACAGACACAGACAGAGACAGAGACAGACAAACAGAGACTTGATCATCATCTAGAAAAGTTGACCACAAACACGATTACTTATAACAAGAAATGAAGGTTAGTGGTGTAATAGAGGAGTACGTTATATCAGAGTGCTAGATAGCGGAGCACTAGATATCAGAGTACTACATATCAGAAAACTAGGCGGTGAAGTGCTAGATAGAATACTAGACAGTGTAGTGCTTGATAGCGGAGTACTAGATAGTGTAGTGCTAGATAGCAACTAGATAGTGTAGTGCTAGATAGCAGAGTACTAGATAGTGTACTGCTAGATAGCGGAGTACTAGATAGTGGAGTACTACATATCACAGTACTAGATAGTGGAGTACTACATATCACAGTACTAGGTGGTATAGTGCTAGATACCAAAGTGCTAGACAGTATGCTACGGTACCAGATAGCTGAGTGCTAGATGGTAGAGTGCTAGATTCTTCGTATCTTACCTTGATGGTGAGGATCATCCACAAGACAATCCAGATGAAGAGATGGATGATAGTGGCGATAGTGGCCACGAAGACGGATGTGTCCAGTGAGGCGCGGTACACTACAGTCCAGTCATGTAACAGTGGCGAGGCTGTGGCTGTCATCAGTACTAGCAACGTCAGTCCCCAGCACTGTGGCCAGTAACTCCAGGCTGTCTGCTGGTACACACACACACACACACACACACACACACACACACACACACACACACACACACACACACACACACCAGAAAAGAAATCAGTCAGTAACACCTTGAGACTCTCCTTCATAAACTTATAAAATTACAGTATTACAGAATGCAAAATGCATCTACAGTATATTTATCTCTAAGATATCTGCTAAGTACATATGAATATTTTTATGCGATAAATGACGAGAAAAACAAGAGAATGTAAGAGCTGGAAGTCAAATATCAATGTAGGGGAAGAATTCTCATGCCTGTGTCATGAGGTCAGATAATCACTCAGTGTATAAACTGAGAGGGATACTGAGTGTATGTCAGGTGTTGAAAGTGTATATACATCACTACAGGTATATACATCACTACATGTATATACATCACTACAGGTATATACATCACTACAGGTATATACATCACTATAGGTATCCACATACAAACTACAAACATATATCTACCATTGTTTCCTGTCATCACGCCTTCCATCACGCGAGAGGAGGAGCAGTAAATGTAGTGGAGGGAGGGGGAGACAAGAGGGAGAGGGAAGAGCAGGAGGGGAGAAGAGGAAGAGAGGGAAGAGAATAGGAGGCGTGGGAGAGGAACCATGGGAAGGCATTAAGAGGCGTGTGTGTTGGGGGATATCAGGAGGGGTGAGGATGCTGGAGGGGAGATAACGAGGCATGTGGGAGGGGAAGTAAGGGGAGGGGAGGAGAGGGGACATGTTAGGAGGGGGAGGGGGTAAAGGAGGGAAGTTTATATTAAAGGGGTTGAAGAGCCCAGGAATAATAGGTCAATGTTGTCACAGTAAACAACTTGACTGATCATCCTTTCCTCCCTCCCTCTTCCTCTTTCACTCTCTCTCATTCGATCTCTCTCTCTCTCTCTCTCCCCGTTCTCTGCCTTTCCCTCCAGCCTTCTTTCACTCACAGTCGTTTATATACCTTCCTTCCCTTCTCTCTTCCTCCCTGCCTATCTCTTTTCCAGTTCCCTCCCTCCCTATATGCCATGATTGTGACCAGATCTACCAGGAGTTCATTACCTTTGTAACTAGTTCAGCTATCATAACTTTGGGGTCCAGTCCCTGGACCCATTATGTACCTTTGTAATCTTTTGACTACCGCCCACAGGATGGGTATGAGGTGCATAATAAACATATTAAACTAACTTCCCGATACTCTAAATCCGTCTACCTCTTAATGTACCTCTGGACACTTTCTAGAGTATCTTCTGAGTTAGTTAACTTCCTCAACGCTCTAGCGGAGATTATTACAAACTTACATCCCACATATTTCTGATTTCCTCCCACCTTGACAAAAAAAAAAAAAAAAAAAAGTCCAAAGTGGTAAATCATTCCAATTTAGCCTCGTTCATTCAGTGGTACACTTAGGACCCACTCAAAAAGCAGTTCATTCAGTGGTACACTCGGGAACCACTCAGAAAGCAGCAATGCTCACTTAATTGCTTGGTTAAGTGCATTAAATATACCTGAATTAGTAAGACTCCAGATCACTTAAACACCATCAACTACACTTGAATCTTTAATAAAAGGGAATAAAGTTCTTAGTGTATATATATATATATATACACATACACCTCTCAGTGTATATACACAGAGCTACACACCTCTCAGTGTATATACACAGAGCTACACACCTCTCAGTGTATATACACAGAGCTACACACCTCTCAGTGTATATACACAGAGCTACACACCTCTCAGTGTATATACACAGAGCTACACACCTCTCAGTGTATATACACAGAGCTACACACCTCTCAGTGTATATACACAGAGCTACACACCTCTCAGTATATATACATAGAGCTACACACCTCTCAGTGTATATACACAGAGCTACACACCTCTCAGTGTATATATACAAAGCTACACACCTCTCAGTGTATATACCCTGTGTGCGCGAGAAGGAATGAGATCCCAGACACATGTACCCTCCTGTCAGCAGGAGAAGGAAGAGTCAGTCATACTGGACCATGCAGGAGTCTGAGTGAGATAGCTTCCTGGCACTCAGGATCAAGTGAGATAGCTTCCTGGCACTCAGGATCAAGTGAGGGTCAGTGACCCCTGACATGGAAGCAGGTCATGTTAAGTCATTTAGTTACGCTCATTCTCAGGAAAGGAAAACCGGACAACTTTAAGATCCATCCTGGACCACACTGAAAGCACGAAAGGTGTAGTTGATTTTATTGTTTGTTCCTAAGAGTCTACTCACACAAACTCTACTTTTTAATCTCCTTTTTCATAGTTCTTATTACTGTAATATTTCCATTCCAGTTTAGGAGGTCTGGTGTGAGATCCGGCCGTTAGTCAGCACTAGGAACAGTCAACCAGAGCCAGTCAACGAACAGATTGTATGGGTTCGTGTTGAGCGCTAACTGAGGTAACTTCCCAGTCACACAAGACCAGGAACAGCCAATAAAGTCAACTCACACCTGGCTGCACGAGCCTAATTGGTGCAACTTGGCATCGCTAAGCCTCAGGAAATCAACTTAAGGCTTCGTGCAAGACGAACTAATTGCTGGTCAACTCCCCGTGACCTCCAGGACAAGGAACATCGAAGTTCCTGCGAGGGACAGCAGCAGCATCGAAATCCTACGGTAGTGAAGGAGGACAAGGGAAGAACACATACAGACGTCTTCCTGCATATGCAAGATGGCTAGATCTGCTAGATTCAGCACTTACTACTACTACTAATAATAATAATAATCTTTATCTCTGCATGTAAGTGATACAACTTATGCAGACTAAAGCTGACATCAGTGACATACTGTATAGAAAGCCCCTTGTTATGCAGAGCATTTCGGGCAATTTAGGTTAATCTTGTTCCCCAAGATGCGACCCACAAAAAGTCGGCTAACACCCAGGTACCTACTTACTGCTAGGTGAACAGGGAGAGCAGGTGTCTTAAAGAAACGCTCAGTGTTTCCACCCGTAGCGGGGATCAAACCACGGACACTCAATGTGTGAGGCGAGTGCGCTACCAACCGAGCAACGGGACACCGTATGTGGCTAGTATCTGCTGGATTCACGCCAGTGTGGTGTTCTGGCCAAGACTTCTCCATGATGTTCTCTGCCTCAGTGCCTCGAAGGTATGTTTCCAGGTCTCCCAGCATCTTAGCTTACCTCTCATTTTGACTGCAAGTATTACCAGTATACCTGGAGAGGGTATCGGGGGCCAACGCCCCCGCGGCCCGGTCCATGACCAGGCCTCGTGGTGAATCAGCATGGTGATGTATGGTAGGTAGGTCATGGTGCGAGATACCCATACACAATAGTAATGGTATTAGACGCCCAGGCGATGGTACGAGATACTCAGATGATACTAAACAGGTAAAACAACCCATGTACATCCCTGGGACCTAATGTACACCTACAGTACCTACTAACTCAGCTCTCCACCTACCCACCTGGTGTCCGTGCTTGCTGAGGATGTGGTACTTCTCCTTCTCAGCGTTGAGGAAGGCGTTGAACTTCAGTAGACCGTAGAAGTAGAGGACGGAACCAGAGGCGAGGACCAGAGTCTGCGACAAGCTGAACACGGCCACGCACACGGGCAGTGGAAGCAGGAACCCCTCGAACACGGGCAACACGTGTTCAGCACCCACAACGTGTACCTTGTACAGTACCTGTGTAAGGATCAGAGGGTCAGAGAGGAATAAATATACACACGCGCACACACACACAGTGGTAAAGTCTGGTACTGACCAAGATTTATTATGTAAAAAGAAAACTTCTGGTTAAAAAAAAACTCCATTAAACTCAAACTCTGGCAGAAAGAAACAAAAATTTGAGTTGAAAGTAAAAAATAACTTTCCAGACACATTAGCGTTGGAGTATTGGTACCAGAGATACCAATGTTGGCACCAGTGACACCAATGTTGGCACCAGTGACACCAACGTTGGCACCAGTGACACCAATGTTGGCACCAGTGATACCAACGTTGGCACCAGTGACACCAATGTTAGTGCCAATATCTCCGCCAGAATACCAATGAGTCTGGTGGTAGCGTGTGTTACTCGCCTGGAAGCCAGTCATAGCGAAGATGTTGTGGGCGACATTGAGCAGCAGCTGGCCGAAGAAGACGAAGCCGAGGCCCTTGTTCGTACCCCAGAAGACTCCAGCGTACCTGTGGCAGGAGCAGTAGTAGTATTAGATCATCATCATCATCAATCATCATCAATCATCATCATCATCATCATCATTTTACCAAAAGCCTCTCAGGAACCTAAACTAGTGAGTGCTGTTTGCAGATGACATCCGTCAACTCAAATCCCAGCAGCAGCAAGAGAAAGAAAGGTAGGAGGAGGAGTAGGTGACTCCAGGAACACAAGGAGTGGGGGATGAAGAATAATGGAGACATAAGAGTACACTGACATTAAGGATAAAGGCAGCTCTTCAACAACACTGACAACACACAGTAGTATTAACATCAATGTTATGTTCACAAGAGACGGCTGAACTAAACTGTATCATAGAGTACTAACATGTGCATAATGTTCAGGTGTCAGCAGGAAGATTATCTGAACACATTGATAGAAAAGGTCAGTTCGATTATTTTTGAAGACAAAGGAAAATATGACTGCATCCCCCTCCCTCTGCTACTCTTTTTCATATGAAAATTGGCTTAACTGTCTTGAGCGAACATCTTGCCCGGCGAGCGAACATCTTGCCCGGCGAGCGAACATCTTGCCCGGCGAGCGAACATCTTGCCCGGCGAGCGAACATCTCTGACCAACATTTTATTTGCCTGGCTGAAGTTTATTATAATTTCGTCATTTATTTAATTTTGTTCTTCCACCAGAGCTCTCAACACAGCACTGACACTGACCATCAACACAGCACTGACACTGACCATCAGCACAGCAGTGACACTGACCATCAACACAGCACTGACACTGACCATCAGCACAGCACTGACACGGACCATCAACACAGCACTGACACTGACCATCAGCACAGCAGTGACACTGACCATCAACACAGCACTGACACTGACCATCAGCACAGCACTGACACTGACCATCAACACAGCACTGACACGGACCATCAACACAGCACTGACACTGACCATCAGCACAGCAGTGACACTGACCATCAGCACAGCAGTGACACTGACCATCAACACAGCACTGACACGGACCATCAGCACAGCACTGACACGGACCATCAACACAGCACTGACACTGACCATCAGCACAGCAGTGACACTGACCATCAACACAGCACTGACACTGACCATCAGCACAGCAGTGACACTGACCATCAACACAGCACTGACACTGACCATCAACACAGCACTGACACTGACCATCAGCACAGCACTGACACTGACCATCAACACAGCACTGACACTGACCATCAGCACAGCAGTGACACGGACCATCAACACAGCACTGACACTGACCATCAACACAGCACTGACACTGACCATCAACACAGCACTGACACGGACCATCAACACAGCACTGACACGGACCATCAACACAGCACTGACACTGACCATCAACACAGCACTGACACGGACCATCAACACAGCACTGACACTGACCAACACAGCACTGACACTGATCAACACAGCACTGACACTGACCATCAACACAGCACTGACACTGACCATCAACACAGCACTGACACTGACCATCAACACAGCACTGACACTGACCATCAACACAGCACTGACACGGACCATCAACACAGCACTGACACTGACCAACACAGCACTGACACTGATCAACACAGCACTGACACTGACCATCAACACAGCACTGACACTGACCATCAACACAGCACTGACACTGACCATCAACACAGCACTGACACTGACCAACACAGCACTGACACTGATCAACACAGCACTGACACTGACCATCAGCACAGCAGTGACACTGACCAACACAGCAGTGACACTGACCATCAACACAGCACTGACACTGACCATCAACACAGCACTGACACTGACCATCAACACAGCACTGACACTGACCAACACAGCACTGACACTGATCAACACAGCACTGACACTGACCATCAGCACAGCAGTGACACTGACCAACACAGCAGTGACACTGACCATCAACACAGCACTGACACTGACCATCAACAGCACTGACAGACCATCAACACAGCACTGACACAGCATCAACACAGCACTGACACGCATTAACACAACACTGACACAGACCATCAACACAGTACTGAGACAGAGCATCAACACAGCACTGACACACAGCATAAACACAGCACTGACACAGCATAAACACAGCACTGACACACATTAACACAGCACTGACACAGACCAACACAGTACTGAGACAGACCAACACAGCAGTGACACAGCATAAACACAGCACTGACACAGCATAAACACAGCACTGACACACAGCATAAACACAGCACTGACACACAGCATAAACACAGCACTGACACACAGCATCAACACAGCACTGACACACAGCATCAACACAGCACTGACACACAGCATCAACACAGCACTGACACACAGCATCAACACAGCACTGACACACAGCATCAACACAGCACTGACACACAGCATCAACACAGCACTGACACATAGCATCAACACAGCACTGAGACACAGCATCAACACAGCACTGACACAGTATCAACACAGCACTGAGACACAGCATCAACACAGCACTGAGACACAGCATCAACAGCACTGACACACAGCATCAACACAGCACTGATACACAACCCAGCACTGACACACAGCATCAACACACAGCATCAACACAGCACTGACACAGCATCAACACAGCAGTGACACAGTATCAACACAGCACTGACACACAGCATCAACACAGCACTGACACACAGCATCAACACAGCACTGACACACAGCATCAACACAGCACTGACACACAGCACTGACACACAGCATCAACACAGCACTGACACACAGCATCAACACAGCAGTGACACACAGCATCAACACAGCACTGACACAGCATCAACACAGCACTGACACAGCATCAACACAGCAGTGACACACAGCATCAACACAGCACTGACACAGTATCAACACAGCACTGACACACAGCATCAACACAGCACACACAGCATCAACACAGCACACACAGCATCAACACAGCACACACAGCATCAACACAGCACACACAGCATCAACACAGCACACACAGCATCAACACAGCACACACAGCATCAACACAGCACACACAGCATCAACACAGCACACACAGCATCAACACAGCATCAACACAGCACTGTCAGAGAGATTAGCGAGACAAACTTTTATACTACAGAAATAATGGAATTTGAGGAAAAACATCTTGTTATCTCAAGTCTGAGGAGGAAACTTTAAAGCTTTATCTCTCCTGCAGCTTTATCTCCCCTGCTCTGTCAGCTCTATGTCTCTTGCTGCGCCAGCTTTGATCAGTTGGCTCAGTTAGCTTGGTATAAAAAAATGGATATAACTCCCTTTCTCGTATTCTCATTTGATTCATTCTACCAGCCTCTGTCTGTGTATATATATATATATATATATATATATATATATATATATATATATATATATATATATATATATATATATATATATATATATATATATATATGTCTCTCTGTCTCAGCACTCACCTGGCAGCGTAAACAAGGTGAGCCAGGAGGTAGTTTAGGAAGTGGGGTGAGAATGGACCCCAGGGTATCTCTCCGACATGCCACACGTCATCCTCCTCCTCCTCCGCCTCCTCCTGCGTCGCCTCCGACGACTGCAGCGTCACTGACGACGAGGCCTCGTACCGTGACGCAACGGGTCCTGTTGATGAGAGAGGGAGGGAAGGTAGGGTAGGGAGGGATTAGACAAAGAGAGGGAAGGATAGGGTCAGATAGACGATGAGAAGGAGGGATTAGATTGAGGGAGAGAGGGAGGTAAGGTGAAGAAGAAGGAAGAGGGGAAGGGAGGGAGGTAGAATGAAGTAGAAAGAACAGGAGAAGGGAGGGAGGGAGGGAAATACGGTATAGGAAAAGAGGGAGGGAAGGAGGGAAGTAAGGAAGAAAAATTAATGATAAATCGCCTTAATAACGACCATTAACATATTCTTAAAACCATAGGGGAAGCTCTAAGTCCGTAGGGGGGAAATTAAAATCACTCCAAATCACCTCCAAATTCCCTCGCATCAAGAGCCCTTCGGCAGCATCAAGAGCCACCATCTTAATTAACAATAACTCTAGAGACTTGAAAGGTAATTAAGGCTGGTAATTTAAGCAGCCTCTCACCTGCTTCAGCTAATTTACAAACTCATTAAGGCGACGGTAACCTTAATAAGGTCATTAGATCATTTACAAGTTTATTTACAAGATGGTTAGGCTCTTTTACGCTAATTTACAAACTCGTTAAGGCAGCCGCGGCTTTCATAGGATTGTCAGATCATATACAGGTTTATTTACAAGATGGTTAGCCTCTTTTAGGCTAATTTACAAAATTTAGTGTAAGGTATCTTGGGGTTATAGACTGAGAGGGTCATTTACAGTTTTCTTTCATGATACTTTAATTTATTTACCAAAGGGCGAGAACATCATACCCAAATGGGCTCCACATTTGGTCACTGCGTTGGGCATGTGCCGCCCTGTACCTCTGTACGATGGAGGGTACAGTAGTGTACAAGGATCCAGATGTTATGTGGGAAACGGAGTGTTGAAGACAAGTGTGAAGCTTTCACTGGCATGACGTTTCGCTCAGTATAGAGCTTCATGAGGTCGTCATCACTTGAAGCTCTGCAGAAATCGGAATGTTGTCCCGATTAAGCATCGCTCTACAGCATGAGTGTAACATGTTAACTTTCAGTATACTGGGACACACAGCAGTGCAAAAGAGGTAAAAGAATTTAACAGCGACGGTGACGTATAAAATGACGTAAAAGGAGGTATTACCCTTGTAAAATGACGTACAAGGGAGGTATTACACTCATAACATGACGTACGTATGAGGGAGGTACTGAACTCATAAAATGACGTACAAGGAGGTATTACACTTAAAAACTAACGTACAAAGGAGGTATTACACTCACAAAATGACGTACAGGGAGGTAATAAACTAAAATAACGCACAAGGAGCAATTAAACGGACAAAATAACGTGAAGGGTTTTAAAACGAATAAATTTGCATACAAAGGGGGTTAGAAAAGGGCGAATGGTAAGCTGTAGAAAGATGTGTGAATGGTGAAAAAGGGTAGAGAGGTACGTGGAAGGGTACACGGTATGTACAAGGGGAAGGAGGTGCGGTGGGTAGAGAGGTACGTGGAAAGGTACACGGTACGTACCAGGGGAAGGAGGTGCTGTGGTACCAACAAGAGCAGCCAGGGAGTCGAACATCTCCAATCTCTCTTTCTGTGGTAGCACGCGAGACAACTCTGACCACCATACTGTACCTGCAGCAGAACCTACAGTTAAATACCTGCACTAGTGGTTAGTACCTGAGGGGCCACCTCTAGTTAGTACCTGAGGGGAGCCCCTGTAGCTAGCACCTGAGGGGGGTCCATAGCTAGTACCTGGGGATACCTGAAATTAGTAACTACTGTTGCTAACTGCAGCTAATACCTGAGACCTGTGTTAACTATGTCGTTCTGTAATCAGAGGAAGGTATTCCCTTATTTCATAGCCTCATTTCCCTGCTCCTCAATGTACGTGATTGGAATAGTGCAGAAAGCGGCATAAGTTGGTAATGCAATGAATATTTGAAGAGAATCAGAAGAGACATTCCCACGTCTTCATATGTAAATCAATATCCATATGCCATCACGAAAAATAATGAAAAAATGGGACATACACAGCCTAAATATCATTTAAATCCTTCAAAGAGATCACAAAGGCCAGTATGCTAAAATACACAAACACATTAATAGATAAATATCCTGGCACTAAGATGCATCAGTCATTAAATACTGAAGGCGTTCAGAAGATGTAAACTGAAAATTATTGATTAATTTAATTAATGTTGATAAAATCGTCACACTTTTTTACATATAAAATTGTCACATGTACACCTATACATTAGAATTTCACTCTCCGTCTCTGTTGAGTTTTCAGGCATCTATTGTGAACGTTTGAAGCTCCACTGCTGAGGATATTGGAAGTTATCTCAGCCATTCCAGGATGATGGAAATAGGTTCAACAACTTAGGTCATAGGGAAAGTGAACGTGATTATTGTCCCTAGAATCTGGTCCTCGTAACCGTACTTAAGTGTTGAATAAAAAAATCAGGCAATTGGATGAGGGATTCTCGAGTCATGAACGAAATATAATTGAAAAATTGGAGGGACAAAAAAGAAAAATCCGAGGCAGTTTTTTTAAAATTCCCCCTTCCAGAATATCTAATTACTCTAATGACTTTAAATACAGTTTAATATATCCTGCTACCTCTGTCAGCCACACAGTCATCCCCTCCACTGAGTTACCCCTTCAATTTCCAGCAGTCAGTCTATTAGCCTGTCAATCTGTCAGTGTTAGCAGGCGAGGGAGTGCTCCGTCCGCACAGTACGCTGAGCACAGCACCACTGGCACACTGCCCGCCATCACCCATGTGTCTCTATGTATTATGACACAAGTGTCAGCCTGGCTGCTGCCGCCTCCTGACACATGATACACAGGACACTCATTGCTCTTTTATTTTCATTTTTGTCAGAGCGAGGCTTCTCCTCTCCCTCCCCCCCCCCCTCTCTCTCTCTCTCTCTCTCTCATTTTTCACGTATTTTTCTCGTATTTCTGACCGTGTATGTTCCGCGTCTCTCACTGGGCTCCTCTCCCAATGCATTTCCCCTTTTATCTCTATCTTACTCTTTGTTGGCTCTCATTCCCTCCCTCTCTCTTTGTCTTTCATTTTTTCCCTCTTTCTCTTTGGCTTTCTTTTATCTCATTCTCTCTATCTGTCACCCTCATCTAGTGCATTCTTTACCTTGATTTTCTTATTCCCATCTCTCCTGTCTTCCTGATTTTGCTGACCACATAATAAGCAAATATGACAGTCAAGACGAGACTAATGCTTTGTTGACAGTCAAGGCGAGACTAATGCTTTGTTGACAGTCAAGGCGAGACTAATGCTTTGTTGACAGTCAAGGCGAGACTAATGCTTTGTTGACAGTCAAGGCGAGACTAATGCTTTGTTGACAGTCAAGGCGAGGCTAATGCTTTGTTGGCAGTCAAGGCGAGACTAATGCTTTGTTGACAGTCAAGGCGAGACTAATGCTTTGTTGACAGTCAAGGCGAGACTAATGCTTTGTTGACAGTCAAGGCGAGGCTAATGCTTTGTTGACAGTCAAGGCGAGATATAATATCACTCAAAAAATAATTTGTTATTCTGTCGAGACTTTCTGTGTGTGTGTGTGTGTGTGTGTGTGTGTGTGTGTGTGTGTGTGTGTGTGTGTGTGTGTGTGTGTGAGTAGAGAGAGAGAGAGAGAGAGAGAGAGAGAGAGAGAGAGAGAGAGAGAGAGAGAGAGAGAGAGAGAGAAAAAAAAAATGAGGCCAACTTGTGTCATGTTTATTTTTCACCCTGAGAGAGGGGAAGGGAGGGATAATGATGGAGAATGAAGGAATGTTAAAATATATAGGAGGAAATATCCAACAATAATGATAGGAAATATTTAATATATCAAACAAGAACACCCATGATAAACAAGCGGTACGACAGTATTCCCCGAGTTTTGTTAGCCGTTGCCAGACGTAAAAGACAATTAATTAACATTCACAGCGATAAATTAAATTAAAATGTCATTAAAACACAAAATAAAAATTTAATGTGCTTCTATGCACCACTAGGAAAAACAATTAATTTTTAATGTATAATTACGTATCATTTTTTCACAAGCTTAATTTTATTTCACGGAATAAAAACCTTAAGTTATGGGAAACTGAAGAAAAAGAATTTTAATAAATATTTTCATTTTGTTTTGGGTAATATATTTATTTTTTATCTTACTGTGGCTTCTATTACTGTTTTCTCAGTATTATTATTGTTTTTTGCGCTCACCTGTGTTGATTGTTGATGTAATTGCACTTGTTTAGTAATAATTATTAACTATACTAATACTATTGCTATTACTACTACTAATAATAATAATAAACGAACAGAAATAATAACACTTATAATGCTAATACTACTATTAATAATAATATTTCTGTTCTTTATTACTACAGAAATATTATGTTCACACTTACTGAACTTCAGTTTCTGGAAGAAAATTTTAAATTTAACATTATCATTAAAATACCACCTAAAATCACGAAACAAATAATACTAAACATTTACAAAATAACATTCAACAAGAACAAAACATAAAAACATCATATCAACATTAAAAACATTCAACATTTTATAATAATTGATGGGTAACTTATGTATTCATTCAATCACGTTTCCTCGTCTCCATAAAAAAAAAAAAATAGCGATTTCAATGGATTTCAGGCGAGAGATTAGACATATGTAGACACGTCTAATAAAAATGCAGCATTCAAATGCTAATGGCTGATTTCAAACGCTCCCAAATGCTCCATTTCCCGCTGATATTAAATGTGACTTTTATTTTTTTGAGGTTTTTCATGGTGGAAGTGTGCAGTAAAATTTTACATTACAATAAAGTATGCAAAAAAAGGGGGAAGAGAAGTAAAGAAGTGGGGTGGGGAAACGGTGAAAGGGAGAGAAGAGAAAAAATGGAAATGAGAGGAGGTAGACGTGAAAATTTTGATCGTCAGTATTGTCTACCTTAGTACTGTCTACCGGTCAGTATCGTCTACCTTACTGTCTTCCTATCAATATTATCTACCCTAGTACTGTCTACCTGTCAGTATTGTCTTAGTACTGTACCTCACTGAGCATTGTATCTACCTCAGTCAATACTGTATCTACCACAGTATTACATGGGAAGCTTGACAGTCTGAGGGTTAAAGCCAGCTGTACATCCTGACAGCTGTACATCCTGACAGCTGTACATCCTGACAACTGTACATCCTGACAGCTGTACATCCTGACAGCTGTACATCCTGACAGCTGTACATCCTGACAACTGTACATCCTGACAGCTGTACATCCTGACAGCTGTACATCCTGACAGCTGTACATCCTGACAGCTGTACATCCTGACAACTGTACATCCTGACAACTGTACATCCTGACAACTGTACATCCTGACAGCTGTACATCCTGACAGCTGTACATCCTGACAACTGTACATCCTGACAGCTGTACATCCTGACAGATGTACAACCTGACAGTTGTACATCCTGACAGCTGTACATCCTGACAACTGTACATCCTGACAACTGTACATCCTGACAGCTGTACATCCTGACAGCTGTACATCCTGACAGCTGTACATCCTGACAACTGTACATCCTGACAACTGTACATCCTGACAACTGTACATCCTGACAGCTGTACATCCTGACAGCTGTACATCCTGACAACTGTACATCCTGACAACTGTACATCCTGACAACTGTACATCCTGACAACTGTACATCCTGACAACTGTACATCCTGACAACTGTACATCCTGACAACTGTACATCCTGACAACTGTACATCCTGACAACTGTACATCCTGACAGCTGTACATCCTGACAACTGTACATCCTGACAACTGTACATCCTGACAACTGTACATCCTGACAACTGTACATCCTGACAACTGTACATCCTGACAACTGTACATCCTGACAACTGTACATCCCGACAGATGTACAACCTGACAGTTGTACATCCTGACAACTGTACATCCTGACAGATGTACAACCTGACAGTTGTACATCCTGACAACTGTACATCCTGACAACTGTGCATCCTGACAACTGTGCATCCTGACAGATGTACAACCTGACAGTTGTACATCCTGACAGCTGTACATCCTGACAGCTGTACATCCTGACAGCTGTACATCCTGACAGCTGTACATCCTGACAACTGTACATCCTGACAGCTGTACATCCTGACAACTGTACATCCTGACAGCTGTACATCCTGACAGCTGTACATCCTGACAGCTGTACATCCTGACAGCTGTACATCCTGACAACTGTACATCCTGACAACTGTACATCCTGACAACTGTACATCCTGACAACTGTACATCCTGACAACTGTACATCCTGACAACTGTACATCCTGACAACTGTACATCCTGACAACTGTACATCCTGACAACTGTACATCCTGACAACTGTACATCCTGACAACTGTACATCCTGACAACTGTACATCCTGACAGCTGTACATCCTGACAGCTGTACATCCTGACAACTGTACATCCTGACAACTGTACATCCTGACAACTGTACATCCTGACAACTGTACATCCTGACAACTGTACATCCTGACAGCTGTACATCCTGACCGATACTTCGTCTGGTATTTTTGGACAAGGAAATAAGAGCCTAAATACAGAACTTTTTCTTCATTAAAAGTCTTGCAGAAGTTCAAGGACATACACACCTACACGGGACCAGGAGCTGTGAATCGACACCCACAACCACAACTGTGTATACACACACACACACACACACACACAATACACACAATACACACACAATACACACACACACACACAATACACACAATACACACACACACACACACACACAATACACACACCCACACAATACACACACACACACAATACACACACAATACACACACACAATACACACACAATACACACACACACACAATACACACAATACACACAATACACACACGAAACAGTAAATAAAACATGACAAACATTTCCCGTAGACTTAGCAACACAAAACAAAAATATTTACGGGAAAACTATTTTATTTGAAAATATTTTTTTAACATTATGTAAATATACATTTCAAAAATATAAAACTAAATAATTATATTTCAAACTTCCTAACTTATGAAAAAAATAATTTACAAAAATATTAAAAGTATTTTAAAATGTTTTCAATGAAAAATATAATTATATAAAATATATAATTATATAAAATATTCAATAATTAAGAAACATTTAAAATCTGAAAAGTTGCAAATTAAGATTTTTTTTTTTCACTCAAACTTAATACCTACTGGGAATTGTTTGAGGTGAGAAAGGTCACACACTAAACTAATTCGAGCTACAACTCATTTATGGGATTCCAACTCATAAGAAGAGGTTCACGAGTGCCTGTAAAATAAGCAGACATTCATATCTTAATATAAACTGAAAGACTGAAAAATTACCTAAAGACGATCTGATCCCACTAACAACACTGAGAATATAGCCAAGAGAGTGAAAGACAGAGAGAGAGAGAGTGAAAGACAGAGAGAGAGAGAGAGAGAGAGAGAGAGAGAGAGAGAGAGAGAGAGAGAGAGAGAGAGAGAGAGAGAGAGAGAGAGAGAGAGAGTGCCCACTAATTAGTACTGACTTAGTTAATGGGGTTGAATTCTCTGTTGTATAGTTGTGTTTAACTTACTATCCTTCGTACAATCTTCAGTGTTTTCTATTTTCTTAGTTTTAAGTCATAAGTTAGTCTATCTATCTTAGATTTTAAATTAACAAAATAGATGATTTTTTGATACATTAATGATTTGGTTATATATGTATTATATAATATCTCTCTCTGTGTATATTTAAACCTCTCTGTCTTGTGTATGTTTCTGCGTCTCTCTGTTCCTCTGTCTCTCTCTGTTTCTCTCTAACTCTATCATTCAAGAATCGTCTCAACTTCACATCCAGGGGCAACTTACCCTAACTTAATATTTCGCCTAAAGTTACTTAAAGTTGGTTATCCTGTTATCCTGGAGGGAAGCAGCCCATCAGGGTCATGTAGTTGGGCAGTTAGCGGCACAATTGGCGCTTTGGGTCGTTAAATTTAATGTGGGTAATATTCGGTACAACACAAGCAATATTCCATTACCCTGACGTTGCTAATTCGCAATAACCTCACTTTCTTTATTAAAGTCAAATTAATATCTTTATTAAGTTAGATAAATGGGGTTTTAAGCCCATCTACTACACGAGGGTCATTAAGGCTATCCTGTTCACAACTGGTCAAGAATATTTTAATACCTTAGAAAGCGATTAGAGCAAACTGAAAGTGTATACACAGAGAGGTATATAGCTTTCAGTGTATATACTGTCAAAGGTTACTTAATAAGGTTTGAAGCCTATCTACTACACAAGGATCACTCAGGTTGCCTTGTAACCTGTTCACCACACATCAAGAATACCTGGAGCCCTAGAACACTGAGTGTAGTAAATTCTCAACTTATAAACACAGAGATATATACACCGCAAGGTATTTATCCGACGAATTATTTACATTGTTTCTATAGTCAGGAGACAGGACAAATATTTCCTGACCCGTGTCTGTCACATGACCCACAGACGGAGTTTATGGTCATCTGACCGAGTCCTTCCACTGGCTTACCCCTCCACCGCCTTAAAAATTATGGTCACAGCTACAACACAACTAACGTTGCTTCTCAATAGAACGATTAATAACCTCGTATGCAAATTCGACATTGAATTACGTAATATATTTTGAATGTTATATTCGACGTTATTACATTTACGTTTTATAAATACAAACTTTAATTTATTTTAAATGCCAGAAACTAGTTAAAAAAGTATCGTCAAAGACCACACCATGGTGAGGTTGGTACTGTATCCCGGACTACACCATGGTGAGGTTGGTACTGTATCCCGGACCACACCATGGTGAGGTTGGTACTGTATCCCGGACTACACCATGGTGAGGTTGGTACTGTATCCCGGACCACACCATGGTGAGGTTGGTACTGTATCCCGGACCACACCATGGTGAGGTTGGTACTGTATCCCTGACTACACCATGGTGAGGTTGGTACTGTATCCCGGACTACACCATGGTGAGGTTGGTACTGTATCCCGGACCACACCATGGTGAGGTTGGTACTGTATCCCGGACTACACCATGGTGAGGTTGGTACTGTATCCCGGACCACACCATGGTGAGGTTGGTACTGTATCCCGGACCACACCATGGTGAGGTTGGTACTGTATCCCGGACCACACCATGGTGAGGTTGGTACTGTATCCCGGACCACACCATGGTGAGGTTGGTACTGTATCCCGGACCACACCATGGTGAGGTTGGTACTGTATCCCGGACCACACCATGGTGAGGCTGGTACTGTATCCCTGACCACACCATGGTGAGGTTGGTACTGTATCCCGGACTACACCATGGTGAGGTTGGTACTGTATCCCGGACCACACCATGGTGAGGTTGGTACTGTATCCCGGACCACACCATGGTGAGGTTGGTATTGTATCCCGGACCACACAAAGGTGAGGTTGGTACTGTATCCCTGACTACACCATGGTGAGGTTGGTACTGTATCCCGGACCACACCATGGTGAGGTTGGTACTGTATCCCGGACCACACCATGGTGAGGTTGGTACTATATCCCGGACCACACCATGGTGAGGCTGGTACTGTATCCCGGACCACACCATGGTGAGGTTGGTACTGTATCCCGGACCACACCATGGTGAGGCTGGTACTGTATCCCGGACCACACCATGGTGAGGTTGGTACTGTATCCCGGACTATACCATGGTGAGGTTGGTACTGTATCCCGGACCACACCATGGTGAGGCTGGTACTGTATCCCGGACCACACCATGGTGAGGTTGGTACTGTATCCCGGACCACACCATGGTGAGGCTGGTACTGTATCCCGGACCACACCATGGTGAGGTTGGTACTGTATCCCGGACTATACCATGGTGAGGTTGGTACTGTATCCCGGACCACACCATGGTGAGGTTGGTACTGTATCCAGGACCACACCATGGTCCAGGCCCACTCAATTATATATATATATATATATATATATATATATATATATATATATATATATATATATATATATATATATATATATATAAATATAGGGAGGTACCACCTCTAGAACTGTGATGGGGACCCTCATCCTCAGAGAAAAGAATAAACTTGCTTCAGGGAAAACTCAAGATTCTCCCTGAAGCTGTTTGAGAATTTTCTCCTACCACCCCCTATATTATGTATATATATTTTATTTAAAGACAAAATACATTGACGAAACATTCACAAAAATATGATACAAAGTAAAACAACATAGGTAACTCAGAGCTACATCTCGAATACTTCGTCCAGCTCCCCTGCGGTGGGCCGCGTGCCCAGAATGCTGCAGGCATTTCCTCTTTGGATCGCAACACTGAGTCTCTGAAAGAGGAAGCTGGTCGCCCTGTGGTCCTTGGTTTCTATGATGAGCTTTTCACCCAGCTCCTTGAGGAACTTTAGAGCACACTTGCCCCATGCTCCAAGGGTCTCCGACCCTATTGGAATGAAGTTATAGCAAGAGGGAAGGTCTTCATATTTTCGGATCTTCTGGGTCTCCCTGTGGCTGGCAGCTCCACCCCCTTCCACTACAGAGTATGGCAAGTAGGTGTCTGCCAATGTGGCAGCACAGGTGTAGTCCCAGGCAATCTGCTTTCCATCCTTCCAGGGTTGCATAGTTGCTCCATCAGGACGCTTTTGACTTCCATCAGACCTCTGTACTTGGGGTTCCCGTTGAGCTGGGCAACGGGCTGTGGCGAGGCTCCTCTTTATTATGTCATTGATCTCCTCATGTCTGGCATACTTCCCTTCTGCTGTGTGGCACACGAGACCATGGAGTCCGAATTGATCAGCTGTCGCCCTGCCGCAAATACACCAATGTTCGGTGAGGATGGGGGCGGCTAGGCGAAGAGCAACACCAACCCGAATGGCCTGTGGGTCGAGACGGGTGCCCAGGGAGGAATTGGGAACAGCCAACAGGAAATCTCCTGAGTGTGGTGCCTTCACTGCCAGGAGACGAGCTTTGTTCTTTCCTGAAGCATTGGAGAGCATTGTGTTGGCGATTTTTTCCATGATCGGTTTGTCCCAGTGGGACTGTTTGTGCTGTTTGGGAGGAGCTGGTCTACTGGAGGAGTCTGTAAGGGTGTCCCACCGAATTGCTGCTTCAGTAAACCTGGGGTCTTGAGCTCCTACCAAGTCTCTCAAGCGTTCGGGCACTATCTTCTTGACTAATGCACTGGAAGCCAAACACGAAGACAGAAAAGCAGGTAAAGCAACATGCGTTGCTTTACGCACCCCTATACCTCCCAGTCGCACTGGGAGGGTTGCCTGATCCCATTGTTCATCCTCTAGTGACAGGTTCAGTGCCTTCTTAAAAGTTGATCTCAGGTGTGCGTCATATTCGTCGAGTGTTGGGTTGTCAAAAGAGGGTGCACACCTCAAGAAGTAAGTGAGTCTTGGCATAGTAAGACATCTTGTGAGGAGATGCAGAGCATCATGGGCATCAAGATCGCTTATTCTCTCCTCCATTCTCATAAGGTCATTCAATTTGTCCCTGAGGACAGTATCGATGGCCTGGTGACCCAGCGGTGCCCCCAAGAGGGTACTGTTGGACAGAGTTGTAGTTGAGATTTCCGGGAGGATTCTTCGCACAGCATTGATTATTTCCTGGTTCGCTGTGATGATTTCACACTTAGAGGGATTGAGGATGAGTCCCAAGCCTTCTCCCTGTGTTTTCACCAGTTGTAGGTCCCCCACGAGGGACTCTTCAGTACCTGCCAGAGTGCCGTCATCCAGGTACCAGATATTGAGCTCACTGCGTAGGCTGGAAGTTAGTTCTCTTACTGCCAAGCAGAAGAGAAGTGGAGCAAGTGGGTCACCCTGCTGAACACCCTCTGATGATTGAATTTCATGTTCTCCAAACAAAAGAATTGAGGGTTTGCTGTAGCCGGCTGAAATGAAGGGAAAGAGACTGGGGAACCGAACCCGAACAGCTGGCAAAACAGCATCTCTCCTCACCATATTAAAGGCATTTCTAAAATCAAGTTTGACTATGGCCTTGTCTTCTGGTAGGTCCCTGATGTAGGCCCTTGCCGCATGAGCTGCAGCTTCACTGCCTTGAGAGACCCCAAAGCCCAGTTGGTGTGGCTGGAGTAAAGTGGCAGCTTCTAGGCGAATGTTTCTCACTGCTGCTTTGGCAACAAGACGGCGAAGAGTGTTTCCAACTGCAATGGGTCTGATTCCCCCATCCCTCTTCTTCAAAGCACATAGTGAGGCTCCAAAAAAGAAAGGTTTAATTTCTTCTGGGATTCGCCCAGCCTGGCAATTGTTGACGAAAGTTGTTAACTCGGTGAGAAGAATTGATGCAGATTCACCGAGTACTGGATTTACCATCTCTTTGAGGTGTTGAGGTCGAATTCCAGTGTAACCTCCTGCAGATCCTGCTGGAAATGACACGATCGCCTTATAGACTTCCGATTCTGGCAAAATTAATTGTTCAGTGATAGGGTCTTCCTCAGGGTTGTCGTTGATGGCTGTGGTGTCCCTGGTTGGGTGCTTGTCTCTTAGTGCTTGGGCCGTGGTCTCATCCTTGGGGGCTACAGTGTCGTCACTTGTAATTATTCTTATTGCTCCCACTGTGTTACCTTCCTCAATTTTTTTGCTAACCTGTGCGCAAATTTTCTCGTTCTCAGTAGGACTTTTCTTGGGTCTGCCTCTTTGATTCCTGCGATGATGGGGCAGAGGGACACAGTTATCCGTTCTTGGGTAGTTGCGCACTGCCTTGATAACTGACGTGGTTAGCAGTTTGCCTCGTCTTTCAGGAACTGCAAGACAGACATTGCCGAACAAGAGAAGGTTGCGCCATGCTTGGATGGTGCCTCGGGCTTCTAAGTTGGTGGAACCTCCATTCACCCGCTTAAGAAGGTCTGTGAATTTCCCTGCTGCATATGGGCGAGCTGCTTTAGGGATGTGGGATAGTGTACTGCTAGCAGTGGATTTGAATGCCATATATATATATATATATATATATATATATATATATATATATATATATATATATATATATATATATATATATATATATATATATAATATATATATTTATCACACCGATTCCCACCAAGGCAGGGTGGCCGAAAAAGAAAAACTTTCACCATCATTCACTCCATCACTGTCATGCCAACTGGCTCTTCCTCACTCCTACAAGATGTTATTCCTCCTTGCCCTATACACGAAATCACAGCTTCCCTATCTTCATCAACATTTAACAATTCCTCAAAATATTCCCTCCATCTTCCCAATACCTCTAACTCTCCATTTAATAACTCTCCTCTCCTATTTTTAACTGAAATCCATTTGTTCTCTAGGCTTCCTTAACTTGTTAATCTCACTCCAAAACTTTTTATTTTCAACAAAATTTGTTGATAACATCTCACCCACTCTCTCATTTGCTCTCTTTTTACATTGCTTCACCACTCTCTTAACCTCTCTCTTTTTCTCCATATACTCTTCCCTCCTTGCATAACTTCTACTTTGTAAAAACTTCTCATATGCTAACTTTTTCTCCCTTACTACTCTCTTTACATCATCATTCCACCAATCGCTCCTCTTCCCTCCCGCTCCCACTTTCCTGTAACCACAAACTTCTGCTGAACACTAACACTACATTTTTAAACCTACCCCATACCTCCTCGACCCCATTGCCTATGCTCTCATTAGCCCATCTATCCTCCAATAGCTGTTTATATCTTACCCTAACTGCCTCCTCTTTTAGTTTATAAACCTTCACCTCTCTCTTCCCTGATGCTTCTATTCTCCTTGTATCCCATCTACCTTTTACTCTGTGTAGCTACAACTAGAAAGTGATCTGATATATCTGTGGCCCCTCTATAAACATGTACATCCTGAAGTCTACTCAACAGTCTTTTATCTACCAATACATAATCCAACAAAGTACTGTCATTTCGCCCTACATCATATCTTGTATACTTATTTATCCTCTTTTTCTTAAAATATGTATTACCTATAACTAAACCTCTTTCTATACAAAGTTCAATCAAAGGGCTCCCATTATCATTTACACCTGGCACCCCAAACTTACCTACCACACCCTTTCTAAAAGTTTCTCCTACTTTAGCATTCAGGTCCCCTACCACAATTACTCTCTCACTTGGTTCAAAGGCTCCTATACATTCACTTAACATCTCCCAAAATCTCTCTCTCTCTCCTCTACATTCCTCTCTTCTCCAGGTGCATACACGCTTATTATCACCCACTTTTCGCATCCAACCTTTACTTTAATCCACATAATTCTTGAATTTACACATTCATATTCTCTTTTCTCCTTCCATAACTGATCCTTCAACATTACTGCTACCCCTTCCTTGGCTCTAACTCTCTCAGATACTCCAGATTTAATCCCATTTATTTCCCCCCACCGAAACTCCCCTACCCCCTTCAGCTTTGTTTCGCTTAGAGCCAGGACATCCAACTTCCTTTCATTCATAGCATCAGCAATCATCTGTTTCTTGTCATCCGCACTACATCCACGCACATTCAAGCATCCCAGTTTTATAAAGTTTTTCTTCTTCTCTTTTTTAGTAAATGTCTACAGGAGAAGGGGTATATATATACATTATATATATATATATATATATATATATATATTATATATATATATATATATATGTATGTATAGATGATGTTTTTATCAAAAATAAGGTGCATTTAACTCTTGCCTAACATGAATATTCCATATTAATAATAATAATTATAATAATGATACTAACTCTCAGGCAGGAAGGACGCCTTGGTGGCCGCTGCTTCCATAATAAGTCTGGCCATGATGAGCAGGTGGGCCACCAGCAGGTGTATGAAGGGGGCGGTGGGCCCCCCGTGAACCCACGCCCCCCGCACCACACCCCCCGCGGCACCGGGCACGGGAGGGGGGTCGCGCGAGCACGCCCCGTCCTGCACGCCCAGGCGGTAGCCATCGTTGGCATGGTTGCCGATCTTGAAGACGGCAGCGCCGAAGAAGAAGAACAGGAGAACGGCAGCCGCACCGACCAGACCTACGGCAGGAGGGAGGGAAGGAGACATCAGCACCTGACGAAGGACTATGGTGAAAGGCCAGGCCTCAAGGCTTATTTACCTTCATTGACTAAGTGTTTGTTGGCTGACATTAGCACCTACCTTCGTCAGGTGCTAATGTCAGCCAACATAGCCTCTTAGGCTCATAATCTTCACTGACAGTCTAAGAGGCAAAAGAAATGTTTTTAATGTGAAAATGTCATGTTTGGCTCTGTACAGAGTTGTGTGAAGTTGTTTCACTCTGTGTAGAGCTTTATCAAGCCATATTTCACTGTGTAGAGCTTTATCAAGCCATATTTCACTGTGTAGAGCTTTATCAAGACATGACTTGCTAAAGTCCTACACAGAGCGGAACGCTGCCTAGCTAAAAGCCAGTTCCTCATCTACGAATGTCTGTCTACACACAACCAGACAGTAACGCCACACCATCCTGACCACTACATTACTGTCATCTACGAGTGTGTCTACACACAACCAGACAGTAACGCCACACCATCCTGACCACTACATTACTGTCATCTACGAGTGTGTCTACACACAACCAGACAGTAACGCCACACCATCCTGACCACTACATTACTGTCACCTACGAGTGTGTCTACACACAACCAGACAGTAACGCCACACCATCCTGACCACTACATTACTGTCATCTACGAGTGTGTCTACACACAACCAGACAGTAACGCCACACCATCCTGACCACTACATTACTGTCATCTACGAGTGTGTCTACACACAACCAGACAGTAACGCCACACCATCCTGACCACTACATTACTGTCACCTACGAGTGTGTCTACACACAACCAGACAGTAACGCCACACCATCCTGACCACTACATTACTGTCATCTACGAGTGTGTCTACACACAACCAGACAGTAACGCCACACCATCCTGACCACTACATTACTGTCATCTACGAGTGTGTCTACACACAACCAGACAGTAACGCCACACCATCCTGACCACTACATTACTGTCATCTACGAGTGTGTCTACACACAACCAGACAGTAACGCCACACCATCCTGACCACTACATTACTGTCATCTACGAGTGTGTCTACACACAACCAGACAGTAACGCCACACCATCCTGACCACTACATTACTGTCATCTACGAGTGTGTCTACACACAACCAGACAGTAACGCCACACCATCCTGACCACTACATTACTGTCACCTACGAGTGTCTGTCTACACACAACCAGACAGTAACGCCACACCATCCTGACCACTACATTACTGTCATCTACGAGTGTGTCTACACACAACCAGACAGTAACGCCACACCATCCTGACCACTACATTACTGTCACCTACGAGTGTCTGTCTACACACAACCAGACAGTAACGCCACACCATCCTGACCACTACATTACTGCCTTCTGTAACTTACTCTCTTGGTTATTACTCTATATACTGGCAAGATGTGCGTCAATCACTCAGTGAAAATCAGTGAAATCATGGAGGCAAAAATTTCTTTCAAACCGTCCCCCACAGGACATGAATTATCATCTTCCTGTCATCCCAGTTTGAAGACTAGCTGAAGAACTATTTTTCTCTAGGGAACCGTACAGTAAAATATACAGTAGGCAGATGTAGGGTAGCAGCTACCTTACATATCTACCTACCATACCATCTACCCAGCAGATACAGGAAGTAGACTCACCAATATGAACATTGAGTTCAAGGTACGGCATGCTGTGGTCTGGCCAGGGTAGTTCAAAGTACTTGATAAACTGTTGTACCTCTGTAGCGATGATGTAGGTTGAAAGACCCAGGGTGACCACACAGTAACCCAGGCTGCCCAGACTGTTCAAGTGACAGTCACAGCATCTCTGTAAGTGAGAGAGACGAGAGATGAGTGGTGAGCTGGGAAGGTGTCTCTCAGGGAGATGAGAGATGAGTGGCAGGCTGGGGAGGTGTCTCTCCCAGGGAGATGAGTGTGGGTTGGGGAGGTGTCTCTCTCCCAGGGAGACGAGAGATGAGCGGTGGGCTGGAGAGGTGTATCTCAGAGAGAGAGAGAGAGAGAGAGAGAGAGAGAGAGAGAGAGAGAGAGAGAGAGAGAGAGAGAGAGAGAGAGAGAGAGAGAGAGAGAGAGGTGTTGTGTTAATATAGCTGGTTAAGAATGTTGGTTAATGTTTGGTTAGTAGGTTACAAAAACGGCGGGGCCAGGAGCTATGAATCGACCCCTGCAACCATAAATAGGCGAGTACAAATAGATGAATACACACAAAACTATTACACAATATAACGTATACAATCCAGGGAGAAGATTTCCTTAGTCGTTTTGGAAGAAAAGGTTTTATCAAAGTCCCCCAAGAAAGAATATTTTCTCAAACTAGAGACGAGTGAAGAATGACAGAATTATACTGAGATAGTTTGTGAGAAAAATCTGAACAGTAATATGAAAGGAAATGTTCACTGTGTTGCCAGTGTTCACTTGTGGGACCACGGTGGTCCCAGTGTTCACTTGTGGGACCACGGTGGTCCCAGTGTTCACTTGTGGGACCACGGTGGTCCCAGTGTTCACTTGTGGGACCACGGTGGTCCCAGTGTTCACTTGGGGGACCACGGTGGTCCCAGTGTTCACTTGGGGGACCACGGTGGTCCCAGTGTTCACTTGGGGGACCACGGTGGTCCCAGTGTTCACTTGGGGGACCACGGTGGTCCCAGTGTTCACTTGGGGGACCACGGTGGTCCCAGTGTTCACTTGGGGGACCACGGTGGTCCCAGTGTTCGCTTGTGGGACCACGGTGGTCCCAGTGTTCGCTTGTGGGACCACGGTGGTCCCAGTGTTCACTTGGGGGACCACGGTGGTCCCAGTGTTCACTTGGGGGACCACGGTGGTCCCAGTGTTCGCTTGGGGGACCACGGTGGTCCCAGTGTTCGCTTGGGGGACCACGGTGGTCCCAGTGTTCTCTTGGGGGACCACGGTGGTCCCAGTGTTCGCTTGGGGGACCACGGTGGTCCCAGTGTTCGCTTGGGGGACCCCGGTGGTCCCAGTGTTCACTTGGGGGACCACGGTGGTCCCAGTGTTCACTTGGGGGACCACGGTGGTCCCAGTGTTCACTTGGGGGACCACGGTGGTCCCAGTGTTCACTTGGGGGACCACGGTGGTCCCAGTGTTCACTTGGGGGACCACGGTGGTCCCAGTGTTCACTTGGGGGACCACGGTGGTCCCAGTGTTCACTTGGGGGACCACGGTGGTCCCAGTGTTCACTTGGGGGACCACGGTGGCCCCAGTGTTCACTTGGGGGACCACGGTGGCCCCAGTGTTCACTTGGGGGACCACGGTGGCCCCAGTGTTCACTTGGGGGACCACGGTGGCCCCAGTGTTCACTTGGGGGACCACGGTGGCCCCAGTGTTCACTTGGGGGACCACGGTGGCCCCAGTGTTCACTTGGGGGACCACGGTGGCCCCAGTGTTCACTTGGGGGACCACGGTGGCCCCAGTGTTCACTTGGGGGACCACGGTGGCCCCAGTGTTCACTTGGGGGACCACGGTGGCCCCAGTGTTCACTTGGGGGACCACGGTGGCCCCAGTGTTCACTTGGGGGACCACGGTGGCCCCAGTGTTCACTTGGGGGACCACGGTGGCCCCAGTGTTCACTTGGGGGACCACGGTGGCCCCAGTGTTCACTTGGGGGACCACGGTGGCCCCAGTGTTCACTTGGGGGACCACGGTGGCCCCAGTGTTCACTTGGGGGACCACGGTGGCCCCAGTGTTCACTTGGGGGACCACGGTGGTCCCAGTGTTCACTTGGGGGACCACGGTGGTCCCAGTGTTCACTTGGGGGACCACGGTGGTCCCAGTGTTCACTTGGGGGACCACGGTGGTCCCAGTGTTCACTTGGGGGACCACGGTGGTCCCAGTGTTCACTTGGGGGACCACGGTGGTCCCAGTGTTCACTTGGGGGACCACGGTGGTCCCAGTGTTCACTTGGGGGACCACGGTGGTCCCAGTGTTCACTTGGGGGACCACGGTGGTCCCAGTGTTCACTTGGGGACCACGGTGGTCCCAGTGTTCACCTGGGGGACCACGGTGGTCCCAGTGTTCACTTGGGGGACCACGGTGATCCCAGTACTCAAATATTGCCTGAAAATGATTTCCAGGGTCACCGCCCCGGCGCCCCGGACCCAGACCAGGACTCCAGGAGAAGTCTATTGGCAAGTCCCCTTATATATGAAGGGAGCGTGTTGAAGAGCCTTGGACCCTTTACACTAACTAAGTTATCTCTTAGCAAACTCAATGCTCCCCTGATTTAGGACCAGTCCTGCTAGAATTTGCCACATGTGACTTATGATACATTTTTCTTGCTTATGTCCCCAATAATTTAGGTGTTTAACTGACTTCGTGTAAGTAATGAAAGGTTTCTGTACATTCTCTGAATCTACGATTTCTCTAGCCTTACCAGTGATAGTGTATAGCAGGGTTCCAGCCTTGAGAGAACTAGTGACTTGAAGAGTATCATCACTGGCTTGGCATCTCTTGTTTGGAAGCTTCTAGTTATCCAGCCTATCATTTTCCTGGAGGCTGTGACAGTGACACTGTTGTGATCCTTGATGGTGAGATCTGTCACTCTTAAGTTCCTCAAACTTTCTGCTGAATATTAAGAGTTTGTTAACACTCCTTCCCAGTTTTCAATTTTCTAGCCTCCTCAACACTGCAACATTCACAGATGCACCCTACACAGCCTCAACACTGCAACATTCACAGATGCACCCTACACAGCCTCCTCAACACTGCAACATTCACAGATGCACCCTACACAGTCTCCTCAACACTGCAACATTCACAGATGCACCCTACACAGCCTCCTCAACACTGCAACATTCACAGATGCACCCTACACAGCCTCCTCAACACTGCAACATTCACAGATGCACCCTACACAGCCTCCTCAACACTGCAACATTCACAGATGCACCCTACACAGCCTCCTCAACACTGCAGCATTCACAGATGCACCCTACACGGCCTCCTCAACACTGCAACATTCACAGATGCACCCTACACAGCCTCCTCCACACTGCAACATTCACAGATGCACTCCACACAGCCTCCTCCACACTGCAACATTCACAGATGCACCCTACACAGCCTCCTCCACACTGCAACATTCACAGATGCACTCCACGCAGCCTCCTCAACACTGCAACATTCACAGATGCACCCTACACAGCCTCCTCAACACTGCAACATTCACAGATGCACCCTACACAGCCTCAACACTGCAACATTCACAGATGCACTCCACACAGCCTCCTCAACACTGCAACATTCACAGACGGACTCCACACAGCCTCCTCAATACTACAACATTCACAGACGCACTTCACACAGCCTCCTCAACACTGCAACATTCACAGACGCCCCATACACAGCCTCCTTCACACTGCAACATTCACAGACGCACTCCACACAGCCTCCTCAACACTGCAACATTCACAGACGCCCCATACACAGCCTCCTTCACACTGCAACATTCACAGACGCACTCCACACAGCCTCCTCAACACTGCAACATTCACAGACGCCCCATACACAGCCTCCTCAACACTGCAACATTCACAGATGCACCCTACACGGCCTCCTCAACACTGCAACATTCACAGACGCCCCATACACAGCCTCCTCAACACTGCAACATTCACAGATGCACCCTACACAGCCTCCTCAACACTGCAACATTCACAGACGCCCCATACACAGCCTCCTTCACACTGCAACATTCACAGACGCACTCCACACAGCCTCCTCAACACTGCAACATTCACAGACGCCCCATACACAGCCTCCTCAACACTGCAACATTCACAGACGCCCCATACACAGCCTCCTTCACACTGCAACATTCACAGACGCACTCCACACAGCCTCCTCAACACTGCAACATTCACAGATGCACTCTACACAGCCTCAACACTGCAACATTCACAGATGCACCCTACACAGCCTCTTTCACACTGCAACATTCACAGACGCACTCCACACAGCTTCCTCCACACTGCAACATTCACAGACGTACTCTACGCAGCCTCCTCCACAATGCAACATTCACAGACGCACTCCACACAGCTTACTCCACACTGCAACGTTCACAGACGCACTCCACACAGCCTCCTCAATACTGCAAAATTCACAGACGCACTCCACACAGCCTCCTCAACACTGCAACATTCACAGACGCACTCCACACAGCCTTCTCAACACTGCAACATTCACAGACGCACTCTGTACAGCCTCCTCAACACTGCAACATTCACAGACGCACTCCACACAGCCTTCTCAACACTGCAACATTCACAGACGCACTCTGTACAGCCTCCTCAACACTGCAACATTCACAGACGCACTCCACACAGCCTCCTCAACACTGCAACATTCACAGATGCACCCTACACAGCCTCCTCAACACTGCAACATTCACTGTTGCACTGCAATGTCGTCAAGGCATTAATTCTCTCCTGAGCAGGAAACAATTGCGAGAAGCCTGGCGTCACGGGAACACCTGAGCTGCCCGGACAGGCAAATTACAGCCTGGCTGAGTGGAGCCTCGGACTGTAGCATCATCCTGGCTGAAGCCTTGTACTCTGGCATCATCCTGGCTGAAGCCTTGTACTCTGGCATCATCCTGGCTGAAGCCTTGTACTCTGGCATCATCCTGGCTGAAGCCTTGTACTCTGGCATCATCCTGGCTTGGTATCTCGCCTTGTACTCTAGTCTCGAACTGAGAGCCACACTGAGTGTCTGCTGAGCAGAACTGTTTCTATCTCTAAATTAAGGACTATCGTGTATTATCATGTTGCCCGAGACAAGGATGGTGAAGCAGAAGGCTCTCTCCCCACCCTCCTCTCCCTACCGGCCGCAGCCACCATGGAAACGGTGAAAATATACCATACCACAACCTCCTACCACAACCTCATACCACAGCCTTCTACCACAACCTTCTACCACAACCTCATACCACAGCCTTCTACCACAACCTCATACCACAGCCTTCTACCACAACCTCCTACGACAACCTTCTACCACAATCTCCTACCACAACCTTCTACCACAATCTCCTACCACAACCTCCTACCAAAACCTCCTACCACAACCTCCTACCACAATCTTCTACCACAACCTCCTACCACAATCTCCTACCACAACCTCCTACCACAATCTTCTACCACAACCTCCTACCACAATCTCCTACCACAACCTTCTACCACAATCTCCTACCACAACCTCCTACCACACCCTTCTACCACAACCTCATACCACAGCCTTCTACCACAACCTTCTACTACAACCTCCTACGACAACCTTCTACCACAACCTTCTACCACAATCTCCTACCACAATCTCCTACCACAACCTCCTACCACAGTCTCCTACCACAACCTCCTGTCAGTACCTACCATAACCTCCTACGACAACCTTCTATCACAACCTTCTACCGCAATCTAATACCATAACCTCCTACCACAGCCTTCTACCACAATCTCCTACCACAATCTCCTACCACAATCTCCTGTTAGTACCTACCACAACCTTCTACCACAATCTCCAGTCAGTACCTACCACAACCTTCTACCACAACCTTCTACCACAATCTTCTACCGCAATCTCCTACCGCAACCTCCTGTCAGTACCTACCACAACCTTCCACGACAATCTTCTACCACAACTACCACCACTATTAGCATGTTGTCAATTACTGAAAAAATCTGAGAAGTCCGTTGATCTCAGTCTGCCTCAGTGTGGTAAACTTTTTTGTTTCAGTGACCGGTTCCATCAGTGACTGGTTCCCTCAGTGACCGGTTCCCTCAGTGACCGGTTTCCTCAGTGACCGGTTCCATCAGTGACCGGTTCCATCAGTGACCGGTTCCATCAGTGACCGGTTCCATCAGTGACCGGTTCCATCAGTGACCGGTTCCATCAGTGACCGGTTCCATCAGTGACCGGTTCCATCAGTGACCGGTTCCATCAGTGACCGGTTCCATCAGTGACCGGTTCCATCAGTGACCGGTTCCATCAGTGACCGGTTCCATCAGTGACCGGTTCCATCAGTGACCGGTTCCATCAGTGACCGGTTCCATCAGTGACCGGTTCCATCAGTGACCGGTTCCATCAGTGACCGGTTCCATCAGTGACCGGTTCCATCAGTGACCGGTTCCATCAGTGACCGGTTCCATCAGTGACCGGTTCCATCAGTGACCGGTTCCATCAGTGACCGGTTCCATCAGTGACCGGTTCCATCAGTGACCGGTTCCATCAGTGACTGGGTCCATCAGTGACCGGGTCCATCAGTGACTGGGTCCATCAGTGACTGGGTCCATCAGTGACTGGGTCCATCAGTGACTGGGTCCATCAGTGACTGGGTCCATCAGTGACTGGGTCCATCAGTCACTACTGTCTTCACGCTTACGGCTACACCTGACAGTTCTTTCAATTCTGCTTTCTGTAAAAAAAACCGCACACGTTTGTGTTGCCTCTTTTGACGCGAGGTTTCAGTGTATTATTACCGAGTTATGGAGTTATTCAGCACTTCAGAGAGTTCATGTTAATGCGTGTCCATGCTTGGTATCTCTTCTTTGTACCCTCTCCAGTGATGGCACCAGCTTGGTATCTCTTCTCCATACCCTCTCCAGTGATGGCACAAGCTTGGTATCTCTTCTCCGTACCCTCTCCAGTGATGGCACCAGCTTGGTATCTCTTCTCCATACCCTCTCCAGTGATGGCACAAGCTTGGTATCTCTTCTCCGTACCCTCTCCAGTGATGGCACAAGCTTGGTATCTCTTCTCCGTACCCTCTCCAGTGATGGCACCAGCTTGGTATCTCTTCTCCATACCCTCTCCAGTGATGGCACAAGCTTGGTATCTCTTCTCCGTACCCTATCCAGTGATGGCACCAGCTTGGTATCTCTTCTCCATACCCTCTCCAGTGATGGCACAAGCTTGGTATCTCTTCTCCATACCCTCTCCAGTGATGGCACAAGCTTGGTATCTCTTCTCCGTACCCTCTCCAGTGATGGCACCAGCTTGGTATCTCTTCTCCATACCCTCTCCAGTGATGGCACAAGCTTGGTATCTCTTCTCCGTACCCTCTCCAGTGATGGCACCAGCTTGGTATCTATTCTCCATACCCTCTCCAGTGATGGCACAAGCTTGGTATCTCTTCTCCGTACCCTCTCCAGTGATGGCACCAGCTTGGTATCTCTTCTCCATACCCTCTCCAGTGATGGCACAAGCTTGGTATCTCTTCTCCGTACCCTCTCCAGTGATGGCACCAGCTTGGTATCTCTTCTCCATACCCTCTCCAGTGATGGCACAAGCTTGGTATCTCTTCTCCGTACCCTCTCCAGTGATGGCACCAGCTTGGTATCTCTTCTCCATACCCTCTCCAGTGATGGCACAAGCTTGGTATCTCTTCTCCGTACCCTCTCCAGTGATGGCACCAGCTTGGTATCTCTTCTCCATACCCTCTCCAGTGATGGCACCAGCTTGGTATCTCTTCTCCGTACCCTCTCCAGTGATGGTACCAGCTTGGTATCTCTTCTCCGTACCCTCTCTAGTGATGGTACCAGCTTGGTATCTCTTCTCCGTACCCTCTCCAGTGATGGTACCAGCTTGGTATCTCTTCTCCGTACCCTCTCCAATGATGGTACCAGCTTGGTATCTCTTCTCCGTACCCTCTCCAGTGATGGTACCAGCTTGGTATCTCTTCTCCGTACCCTCTCCAATGATGGTACCAGCTTGGTATCTCTTCTCCGTACCCTCTCCAGTGATGGTACCAGCTTGGTATCTCTTCTTTGTACCCTCTCCAGTGATGGCACCAGCTTGGTATCTCTTCTACGTACCCTCTCCAGTGATGGTACGAATTTGGTACCTCTCCTCCGTACCCTCTCCAGTGATGGTACGAACTTGGTACCTCTTCTCCGTACCCTCTCCAGTGATGGTACGAATTTGGTACCTCTTCTCCGTACCCTCTCCAGTGATGGTACGAATTTGGTACCTCTTCTCCGTACCCTCGCCAGTGATGGTACCAGCTTGGTATCTCTTCTCCGTACCCTCTCCAGTGATGGTACCAGCTTGGTATCTCTTCTTTGTACCCTCTCCAGTGATGGCACAATTTGGCAGCATATACTACAATAATAATAATAATAATAATAATAATAATCCAACCAGGTCCTGCAGACGGGACTTGGAATACACCTCAACACTCCCTCACGTTCCCACATTCCAAGATTCCAGGAGCAAATTCCCAACATGGTGGATCTGGGACCTTTATATGTGAGTGAGCAGGAACTGGCAGACTTGCTGGGAATTACAAACTATTCCCGGGAATGCCAGAGCGGACGCCATGTTTGGAATTCCTTGGGCTGGAAGGTGATATTAATGGGCGTGATTGTGACTGGAACACCCGCTCCTGCTCAATTATCACGAGAAATTAAAGCTATAGGTCGATAATTCAGTTATTGTGTTTATTAGTGTGGTTTGTGGAGTGTAACGAGGGAAGTCAGTGACTGTATTCTGAAGGATGGGTGAGGACGCTACAGTTCTTGAAGTACAGTGACTGTACTCTGAAGGATGATTGAGGATGTTATAGTTCTGGAGGTGGGAAGTACAGTGACTGTACTCTGTTATAGTACTCACTTATAATACGTCTTTTACTCAGCAATAACACATCAAAATTGTACTCTTAACTCCTGAGTACAATGATCCTAATATACATGATTTCCCTGAAGCAGTGAAGAGCCAATCCTGTAAGAGTGTGCTTTGATCTCTCCTCTGATTGGCTATGTTTACCCGACTTGATCAACCAATCCCATTACTCCATCCTCTGAGCTCTCTCCTGATTGGCTGAGATGTGTTTACCTGTCCCACGAGATCTCTAAGTGGCTGAGAGGTATATCTCCTTCTCTGGGAGGTATACCTCCTTCCTTGAGAGTTATACAACCTTCCCTGAGAGGTATACCTCCTTCCCTGAGAGGTATACCTCCTTCCCTGAGAGGTATACCTCCTTCCCTGAGAGGTATACCTCCTTTCTGAGAGGTGTGCCTCCTTCCCTGAGAGGGTGGTATACCACCACTACCACTCTACCAAATTAAAGCCAGTTTAAGAGGTTGACTGAGCCTAAATAGAAATGTCTCGAGATTCTTTTAGACCTGGTGTTCTTGAGTGTTGGAGGAAGTGTTGGAGGAAGTGTTGGAGGAAGTGTTGGAGGAAGTGTTGGAGGGAGTGTTGGAGGGAGTGTTAGAGGGTGTTGGAGGGAGTGTTGGAGACACACACATGTCATGTGAGTATGCGTGTGTGTGTGTGTGTGTGTGTGTGTGTGTGTGTGTGTGTGTGTGTGTGTGTGTGTGTGTGTGTGTGTGTGTGTGTGTGTGTGTGTGATGTCATGTGAATGACGTGACGGAAGGGATAAAGTCCCTGTTCGCAGTCGATGTAAAGCTAATGAAAAGAATACAAGCGGAAAAGGATAAGATAAGCCTACAAGGGGACCTGGACAGGCTGCAAGCCTGGTCTGACAAATGGCTCCTGGAGTTTAACCCCAGCAAGTACAAAGTTATGAAGATTGGGGAAAATAAAGAAGACCGCAGACTGAGTACGACTTAAGAGATCCAAGACTGCAGAACTCACTCAAGGAAAAAAACCTTGGGTTAAGTATCATACCGAGCACATCTGAGGCGCACATCAAGTAAATAACTGTTGTAACATACGGGCTCCTGGTAAACCTAAGAACTGCGTTTCGACATGTAAGGAGTCGTTCACGACCCTGTACACCGTGTACGTCAGGGCCACACTGGAGTATGCAGCACCAGTATGGAACCCACACCTGGTCAAGCACATCAAGAAATTAGAGAAAGTGGAAAGGTTTACTACAAGACTAGTCCCAGAGCTGAGGGGTTCGTCCTACTTGACAACACTGGAGGACTGGAGGAATAGGGGAAACATGATAACGACATATAATATACTGAGAGGAATTGACAAAGTGGATAGGGACAGAATGTTTCAGAGATGAGACGCGACAAGGGTCTGCAACTGGAAGTTGAAGACTCGGATGAGTCACAGAGATGTTAGGAAGTATTTCTTCAGCCATAGAGTTATCAGGAAGTGGACCAATTTGGAGAGTGATTTAGTTTGGGCAGGATCAATGTATAGCTTTAAGAAGAGGTATGATAAAGCTCTTGGAGCAGGGAGAGAGTGGACCAAATAGCGACCAACAGAGAGGCGGAGCCAGGAGCTGTGACTCGAGCCCTGCAACCACAATTAGGTGAATTAGGTGAGTACACACACACAGCAGCAATAATAATAATAATAATAATAATAATAATAATAATAATAATAATAATAATGATGATAGCCGTGTGTGTGTGTGTCAATAACACATCAACACGAGGCAACACAAGCCTGTCATTACAACCCATAAATAATGTCTTAAATCATAGAGGAATTAACCAATAGAACTCAGCAGTGTTCACTCTCAAATTTAAGCAGTAAACAGAGGGTGAGAGAGAGAGAGAGGCGGTAATAATAACACCTGGAGAAAGATAATGGACAAAGTTAACATGTTAACATGGCTGAGTGAACACAACCCGTTATTAGAGAAGGTTAATTCCGGCTCAAGCTACGGCCACTCTCTCTTTGTGTTATGCTGAAAGCTCTCTCTCTCTCTCTCTCTCTCTCTCTCTCCTTTCTTACTGTTGAAAGTTATGGTTAGTGTGGTGGTCTGGTGGATTGTTCAGTGTTCATGTGCTTCACTGTTCAACTGCGTCATTGTTCAGACAGCCCACTAGCAACAACAACAGCCCACTAGCAACAACAACAGCCCACTAGCAACAACAACAACAGCCCACTAGCAACAACAACAACAACAGCCCACTAGCAACAACAACAACAACAGTCAACTAGCAACAACAACAACAACAGCCCACTAGCAACAACAACAACAACAGCCCACTAGGAACAACAACAGCCCACTAGCAACAACAGCAACAGCCCACTAGCAACAACAACAGCCCACTAGCAACAACAACAGCCCACTAGCAACAACAACAACAGCCCACTAGCAACAACAACAGCCCACTAGCAACAACAACAACAGCCCACTAGCAACAACAACAACAGCCCACTAGCAACAACAGCCCACTAGCAACAACAGCCCACTAGCAACAACAGCCCACTAGCAACAACAGCCCACTAGCAACAACAGCCCACTAGCAACAACAGCCCACTAGCAACAACAGCCCACTAGCAACAACAACCCACTAGCAACAACAACAGCCCACTAACAACAACAACAGCCCACTAACAACAACAACAGCCCACTAGCAACAACAACAACAGCCCACTAGCAACAACAACAACAGCCCACTAGCAACAACAACAACAGCCCACTAGCAACAACAGCCCACTAGCAACAACAACAGCCCACTAGCAACAACAACAGCCCACTAGCAACAACAACATCCCACTAGCAACATCCCACTAGCAACAACAACATCCCACTAGCAACAACAGCCCACTAGCAAAAACAGCCCACTAGCAACAACAACAGCTCACTAGCAACAACAACAGCTCACTAGCAACAACAGCCCACTAGCAACAACAACAACAGCCCACTAGCAACAACAACAACAACAGCCCACTAGCAACAACAACAGCCCACTAGCAACAACAAGAACAACAGCCCACTAGCAACAACAACAGCCCACTAGCAACAACAACAACAGCCCACCAGCAACAACAACAACAGCCCACTAGCAACAACAGCCCACTAGCAACAACAACAACAACAGCCCACTAGCAACAACAACAACAACAGCCCACTAGCAACAACAGCCCACTAGCAACAACAACAGCCCACTAGCAACAACAACAGCCCACTAGCAACAACATCCCACTAGCAACAACAACAACAGCCCACTAGCAACAACAACAGCCAACTAGCAACAACAACAACAGCCCACTAGCAACAGCAACAGCCCACTAGCAACAACAACAGCCCACTAGCAACAACAACAACAGCCCAAAAACATTAACAGCCCACTAACAACAACAGCCGACTAGCAACAACAACAACAGCCCAAAAACAATAACAACAGCCCACTAACAACAACAGCCGACTAGCAACAACAACAACAACAGCCGACTAGCAACAACAACAGCCCAAAAACAATAACAACAGCCCACTAACAACAACAGCCGACTAGCAACAACAACAACAGCCGACTATATGTAAAGTAAAAGGACACAAGTGCAACTAATGTGACATTTATTGTGGCAACGTTTCGCTCTCCAGGAGCTTTATCAAGCCATTACAAACAATACATGGACACAGAGGGTATATAAAGGCTCAGAGTGAGGTGCAATACTTGTGAGGTACCATTTAGATGTTCACTAGTGGTAGTAGTAGTAGTAGTAGTGACATAAGTAATACAATAAGGTAGAGTAATTATCAACAATGGTTATAAATGACCATAATTTTTAAAGGGGTGGACCGGTAAGCCAGCGGAAGGCCTCGGTCAGATGACCAAAAGCTCCAAAGCCGGGTCATCATCTGACTAAGACCCGCGTCAGGAAACATTTGTCCTGTTTCCTGACGAACCTTACCTAACCTAACCTAATAAGGTAGAGCAATTAATTCGTACATGAGAAAAAGGATATAAAAGCTATTACTTGGGTAACATAAAAATAGGTTGGACAAATATAGACTGGAAAAAGGCAGCTTGTTTCAGTGTTCACTCCTTGTATGTGCTTGTGTAGTATAACAGGAGAGACTATGTGATGGCAGGGTTTACTGTTTTCAGGAGGATTCTTGCTAAGACTTCGGAGATGGTGAAACTGCCGTTGTTTTGTTTAATTGTATTCGAAACAGCGATCAGTGCTGATTCGAGGCACTTGCGTCTGCGGAAATTAGTTTCTTTGATCACTAATTGGGCGTCTCTGAATTTCAAGAGATGACTGGTGGAATTTCGGTGTTGTACACAGGCGTTGTTCAAGTTATCGTTCCTACATGCGTAAATGTGTTCATTGAGGCGGGTGTCGAGGTTTCTTGCTGTTTCACCTACGTAAATCTTGTCACAGCCTCCACAGGGTATAGTGTAAACTCCTGCATTGCACCTCACTCTTAGCCTTTATATACCCTCTGTGTCCATGTATTGTTTGTAATGGCTTGATAAAGCTCCTGGAGAGCGAAACGTTGCCACAATAAATGTCACATTAGTTGCACTTGTGTCCTTTTACTTTACATATTGTCGGTAATTCTACCAACTTTATTACAACAGCCGACTAGTAACAACGACAATAACAGCCCACTAGCAGCAACAACAATAGCCCACTAACAACAGCAGCAAATTAGCAACAAGAACAGCCCACTAGCAATGACAGCGCACTAACACAAGCACAACAGCCCACTAGCAACAGACCACTAGCAACAACAACAGCCCACTAACAACAATAACAGTCCACTAACAACAACAACAACAGCCCACTAACAACAACTGCAGCAGCCCACAGCAACAAGAGCCCACTAACAACCCTCTAACAACAACAGCCCACTAACAGCAGCGGCAGCCCACTATCAACAACAGCCCACTAACAACAATAGCCCACTAACAACAACAGCCCACTAGCAACAACAACAGCCCACTAACAACAACAGCCCACTAACAACAACCCACCAACAACAACAGCCCACTAACAACAACAGCCCACTAGTAACAACAGCCCACTAGTAACAACAACAGCCCACTAGTAACAACAACAGCCCACTAGTAACAACAACAGCCCACTAGTAACAACAACAGCCCACTAGTAACAACAGCCCACTAGTAACAACAACAGCCCACTAGGAACAACAATAGCCCACTAGCAACAACAATAGCCCACTAGCAACAACAACAGCCCACTAACAACAACAGCCCACTAACAACAACAGCCCACTAACAACAACAGCCCACTAACAACAACAGCCCACTAGTAACAACAGCCCACTAGTAACAACAGCCCACTAGTAACAACAGCCCACTAGTAACAACAACAGCAGCCCACTAGATTATTATCAGCCATAAAGAAAGTGTTACCACATTAGTGATTCAACTAACTTGTGTTGAGCGAGTGGCAGTGTTGCCAGACCACCAGAGTAACACCCCCTCCCTTAACACAAGGTCGTAGTGGAGAGGGAGGGAGGGCGGGAGGGAGGGAGGGAGGGAGGGAGGGAGAGAGAGAGAGAGAGAGAGAGAGAGAGAGAGAGAGAGGGAGAGAGAGGTGGAGCAATTCTAACTGTATAGTCTCTTGGTGTTGTCTCTCTCAGAGGGATACTGAGAGAGATACTGTGAGATAGTGAGACACCACAGTATAACAAGTCTCCAGGTGGAGTCTCTCAGAGATAATACACTACAGTATCTCTCACAACAGTCTCCAGGTGGTGTCTCTCAGAGATAATACACTACAGTATCTCTCACAACAGTCTCCAGGTGGAGTCTCTCAGAGATAATACACTACAGTATCTCTCACAACAGTCTCCAGGTGGAGTCTCTCAGAGATAATACACTACAGTATCTCTCACAACAGTCTCCAGGTGGAGTCTCTCAGAGATAATACACTACAGTATCTCTCACAACAGTCTCCAGGTGGTGTCTCTCAGAGATCATCTCTCCGCTGAGTCTCACAGAAGTTTTCATAACAAACAGAGACTTGATAGATGACTAAGTGAATGAAAGCGCTGGCTCACAGCTGGCTCACAGCTGGCTCACAGCTGGCCCACAGCAGGCTCACAGCTGGCTCACAGCAGGCTCACAGCTGGCTCACAGCTGGCTCATAGCAGGCTCAAACTTTGGATGGGAAACGTTAGACAAGGTTTCGGTCCGTGTAAGACCCTCTTCACCTCGCAATATATAAAATTTAAAATGGTACACAGATGTACAACAGCCATGACAAACCTCTTGAGAGAGAGAGAGAGAGAGAGAGAGAGAGAGAGAGAGAGAGAGAGAGAGAGAGAGAGAGAGAGAGAGAGAGAGAGAGAGAAAAGGGCAAGGAGAATCTCATTAATCTCAGTAACGCTCATCACACCTTCCTACCCTCTCTGTCTCTCTCTCTCTCTCTCACTAACAGTGAACCAGGCACTAGTAGTATCCTACTCAAGCTTGGGTAGAATATAAGCTGTGTTTAACAGGGCCTTCACTACCTACCTACATCATCATAAAAAGGTCAGGTGTTGTAAGGTGACCCCGAGGTGTAATCTCCTCCTTATATGCCTTCTTGTTCATCTTTGCTTGTTATAGTTCCTTGATAATGTGACAAATCACGAAAGCTCTTGGAATTTTGCTATTTTTCACAGTGGTTGTTCTCTGTGCGCGCGCGGGTGTATGTATATATATATATATATATATATATATATATATATATATATATATATATATATATATATATATATATATGCAATAAGATCACAGTAAACAGGTGATTTCAGAATATGCAAAACAACCACTGTGAAAGAATACAGAAGTTCCAAGCGCTTTCGTGACTACTCACATTATCAAGGAACAATGAAAGTAAAGCATCAAATGAAGGTATATAAAGGGGTAGCCCACACCTCACTATCAGATCCCACAACAACGAAACACCTGACGTGAGACAGCAGGCCCGCCGGCCGAACTAGACAGGTCCTTCATACAACCCACCAACCAACTATTCTACCCAAGAAATAAGAAATTTAAAAAATTATTATTTGTCCAATGTATTACTAAATTCTTCCCAAATTCTATTAATTATAAATGGATCTAATTTATATAAACCAAAGTAAATATTCATATTATTGTCTAAACTGCTTTTTATGAAACAATATTGTTTATAATATATATCAATGATCTTGATGAAGGAATTACTAGTGATATGAGCAAATTCGCCGATGACACGAAGATAGGTAGGATAATTGATTCAAACGTAGATGTTAGGGAACTTCAGGAGGATTTAGACAAACTCTATTCTTGGTCAGAAAAGTGGCAGATGCAGTTCAATGTAGATAAATGCAAGGTTCTGAAGCTCGGGAGTGCCCATAACCCTAGCACTTATAAGTTAAATAATGTAGAACTTAGCCGTACAGATTGCGAAAAGGACTTGGGGGTTATGGTAAGCAGCAACCTTAAACCAAGACAGCAATGCCTAAGCGTACGTAATAAGGCAAATAGATTACTGGGATTTATATCAAGAAGTGTAAGCAACAGAAGTCCAGAGGTCATACTGCAGCTTTATATATCATTAGTAAGGCCTCACCTAGATTATGCAGCTCAGTTCTGGTCTCCATATTACAGAATGGACATAAATTCGTTAGAAAACATTCAGCGTAGAATGACTAAATTAATACATAGCATTAGAAATCTTCCTTATGAAGAAAGATTGAAGACTCTTAAGTTACATTCACTTGTTAGACGAAGAATGAGGGGAGACCTGATCGAAGTGTATAAGTGGAAGATAGGTATTAATAAAGGGGATATTAATAAGGTCTTGAGGATGTCTCTCCAAGAGAGAACCCGCAGTAATGGATTTAAATTAGATAAGTTTAGATTTAGAAAGGACATAGGAAAGTATTGGTTTGGAAATAGGGTAGTTGATGAGTGGAACAGTCTACCTAGTTGGGTTATTGAGGCTGGGACTTTGGGTAGTTTCAAATTTAGGTTGGATAAGTACATGAGTGGGAGGGGTTGGATTTGAGAGGGACTTGCACATCGGAGCTTGTTTCTTGGGTGGCATTGAAAATTGGGTTGGTCAAATATTTGTTAGTGGGATGAATTGTAAAGAACCTGCCTAGTATGGGCCAACAGGCCTGCTGCAGTGTTCCTCCTTTCTTATGTTCTTATGTTCTTATGTTCTTATATTCAATTATATTCCTGTCGACCATGGACTTGCTTGATACTACTTTCTCAGTATTTTTACCAGTTTGACCGTAATAAACTTTATCGCAAATTTTACAAGGAATCTTATAGACACATCCATCAGCATTTTGGGGGGAATTCTTTATCAAAAGTTTTTTTTACTGTATCAAGATTTTTTAATACAACTTTAATATTAAAAGTCTTAAGAAGAGAAGGCATATCAACCAAGTT
>NC_091341.1:25434567-25452067 GCF_038502225.1 Cherax quadricarinatus
TGTCCCTCAGTCCTACTCTCCCTCAGTTCTACTGTCCCTCAGTCCTACTCTCCCTCAGTTCTACTGTCCCTCAGTCCTACTGTCCCTCAGTCCTACTCTCCCTCAGTTCTACTGTCCCTCAGTCCTACTCTCCCTCAGTTCTACTGTCCCTCAGTCCTACTCTCCCTCAGTTCTACTGTCCCTCAGTTCTACTGTCCCTCAGTTCTACTGTCCCTCAGTCCTACTCTCCCTCAGTTCTACTGTCCCTCAGTTCTACTGTCCCTCAGTCCTACTCTCCCTCAGTTCTACTGTCCCTCAGTTCTACTGTCCCTCAGTTCTACTGTCCCTCAGTCCTACTCTCCCTCAGTTCTACTGTCCCTCAGTTCTACTGTCCCTCAGTTCTACTGTCCCTCAGTCCTACTGTCCCTCAGTTCTACTCTCCCTCAGTTCTACTGTCCCTCAGTTCTACTGTCCCTCAGTCCTACTGTCCCTCAGTCCTACTCTCCCTCAGTTCTACTGTCCCTCAGTCCTACTCTCCCTCAGTTCTACTGTCCCTCAGTTCTACTGTCCCTCAGTTCTACTGTCCCTCAGTCCTACTGTCCCTCAGTCCTACTCTCCCTCAGTTCTACTGTCTCTCAGTCCTACTCTCCCTCAGTTCTACTGTCCCTCAGTTCTACTGTCCCTCAGTTCTACTGTCCCTCAGTCCTACTCTCCCTCAGTTCTACTGTCCCTCAGTTCTACTGTCCCTCAGTTCTACTGTCCCTCAGTTCTACTGTCCCTCAGTCCTACTCTCCCTCAGTTCTACTGTCCCTCAGTTCTACTGTCCCTCAGTTCTACTGTCCCTCAGTCCTACTCTCCCTCAGTTCTACTGTCCCTCAGTTCTACTGTCCCTCAGTTCTACTGTCCCTCAGTTCTACTCTCCCTCAGTCCTACTCTCCCTCAGTTCTACTGTCCCTCAGTCCTACTCTCCCTCAGTCCTACTCTCCCTCAGTTCTACTGTCCCTCAGTCCTACTCTCCCTCAGTCCTACTCTCCCTCAGTTCTACTGTCCCTCAGTCCTACTCTCCCTCAGTCCTACTCTCCCTCAGTTCTACTGTCCCTCAGTCCTACTCTCCCTCAGTCCTACTCTCCCTCAGTTCTACTGTCCCTCAGTCCTACTCTCCCTCAGTCCTACTCTCCCTCAGTTCTACTGTCCCTCAGTCCTACTCTCCCTCAGTCCTACTCTCCCTCAGTTCTACTGTCCCTCAGTCCTACTCTCCCTCAGTCCTACTCTCCCTCAGTTCTACTGTCCCTCAGTCCTACTCTCCCTCAGTCCTACTCTCCCTCAGTTCTACTGTCCCTCAGTCCTACTCTCCCTCAGTCCTACTGTCCCTCAGTTCTACTGTCCCTCAGTCCTACTCTCCCTCAGTCCTACTGTCCCTCAGTTCTACTGTCCCTCAGTCCTACTCTCCCTCAGTCCTACTCTCCCTCAGTTCTACTGTCCCTCAGTCCTACTCTCCCTCAGTCCTACTCTCCCTCAGTCCTACTGTCCCTCAGTTCTACTGTCCCTCAGTCCTACTCTCCCTCAGTCCTACTGTCCCTCAGTTCTACTGTCCCTCAGTCCTACTCTCCCTCAGTCCTACTGTCCCTCAGTTCTACTGTCCCTCAGTTCTACTGTCCCTCAGTCCTACTCTCCCTCAGTCCTACTGTCCCTCAGTCCTACTGTCCCTCAGTTCTACTGTCCCTCAGTCCTACTGTCCCTCAGTTCTACTGTCCCTCAGTCCTACTGTCCCTCAGTTCTACTGTCCCTCAGTTCTACTGTCCCTCAGTTCTACTGTCCCTCAGTCCTACTCTCCCTCAGTCCTACTGTCCCTCAGTCCTACTGTCCCTCAGTTCTACTGTCCCTCAGTTCTACTGTCCCTCAGTTCTACTGTCCCTCAGTCCTACTCTCCCTCAGTCCTACTGTCCCTCAGTTCTACTGTCCCTCAGTCCTACTGTCCCTCAGTTCTACTGTCCCTCAGTCCTACTGTCCCTCAGTCCTACTGTCCCTCAGTTCTACTGTCCCTCAGTCCTACTGTCCCTCAGTTCTACTGTCCCTCAGTTCTACTGTCCCTCAGTCCTACTGTCCCTCAGTTCTACTGTCCCTCAGTCCTACTCTCCCTCAGTCCTACTCTCCCTCAGTTCTACTGTCCCTCAGTCCTACTCTCCCTCAGTCCTACTCTCCCTCAGTTCTACTGTCCCTCAGTCCTACTCTCCCTCAGTCCTACTCTCCCTCAGTTCTACTGTCCCTCAGTCCTACTCTCCCTCAGTCCTACTCTCCCTCAGTTCTACTGTCCCTCAGTCCTACTCTCCCTCAGTCCTACTCTCCCTCAGTTCTACTGTCCCTCAGTCCTACTCTCCCTCAGTCCTACTCTCCCTCAGTACTACTGTCCCTCAGTCCAACTCTCCCTCAGTCCTACTCTCCCTCAGTTCTACTGTCCCTCAGTCCTACTCTCCCTCAGTCCTACTCTCCCTCAGTTCTACTGTCCCTCAGTCCTACTCTCCCTCAGTCCTACTGTCCCTCAGTTCTACTGTCCCTCAGTCCTACTCTCCCTCAGTCCTACTGTCCCTCAGTTCTACTGTCCCTCAGTCCTACTCTCCCTCAGTCCTACTCTCCCTCAGTTCTACTGTCCCTCAGTCCTACTCTCCCTCAGTCCTACTCTCCCTCAGTCCTACTGTCCCTCAGTTCTACTGTCCCTCAGTCCTACTCTCCCTCAGTCCTACTGTCCCTCAGTTCTACTGTCCCTCAGTTCTACTGTCCCTCAGTCCTACTCTCCCTCAGTCCTACTGTCCCTCAGTCCTACTGTCCCTCAGTTCTACTGTCCCTCAGTCCTACTGTCCCTCAGTTCTACTGTCCCTCAGTCCTACTCTCCCTCAGTCCTACTGTCCCTCAGTTCTACTGTCCCTCAGTTCTACTGTCCCTCAGTCCTACTGTCCCTCAGTCCTACTGTCCCTCAGTTCTACTGTCCCTCAGTCCTACTCTCCCTCAGTCCTACTCTCCCTCAGTTCTACTGTCCCTCAGTCCTACTCTCCCTCAGTCCTACTCTCCCTCAGTCCTACTCTCCCTCAGTCCTACTGTCCCTCAGTCCTACTCTCCCTCAGTCCTACTGTCCCTCAGTTCTACTGTCCCTCAGTCCTACTCTCCCTCAGTCCTACTGTCCCTCAGTTCTACTGTCCCTCAGTTCTACTGTCCCTCAGTCCGACTCTCCCTCCGTCCTACTGTCCCTCAGTCCTACTGTCCCTCCGTTCTACTGTCCCTCAGTCCTACTGTCCCTCAGTTCTACTGTCCCTCAGTCCTACTGTCCCTCAGTTCTACTGTCCCTCAGTTCTACTGTCCCTCAGTTCTACTGTCCCTCAGTCCTACTGTCCCTCAGTTCTACTGTCCCTCAGTTCTACTGTCCCTCAGTCCTACTGTCCCTCAGTCCTACTGTCCCTCAGTTCTACTGTCCCTCAGTCCTACTCTCCCTCAGTCCTACTGTCCCTCAGTTCTACTGTCCCTCAGTCCTACTGTCCCTCAGTTCTACTGTCCCTCAGTTCTACTGTCCCTCAGTCCTACTGTCCCTCAGTCCTACTGTCCCTCAGTTCTACTGTCCCTCAGTCCTACTGTCCCTCAGTTCTACTGTCCCTCAGTCCTACTGTCCCTCAGTTCTACTGTCCCTCAGTCCTACTGTCCCTCAGTCCTACTGTCCCTCAGTTCTACTGTCCCTCAGTCCTACTGTCCCTCAGTTCTACTGTCCCTCAGTCCTACTGTCCCTCAGTCCTACTGTCCCTCAGTTCTACTGTCCCTCAGTCCTACTGTCCCTCAGTCCTACTGTCCCTCAGTTCTACTGTCCCTCAGTCCTACTGTCCCTCAGTTCTACTGTCCCTCAGTTCTACTGTCCCTCAGTCCTACTGTCCCTCAGTTCTACTGTCCCTCAGTCCTACTGTCCCTCAGTTCTACTGTCCCTCAGTTCTACTGTCCCTCAGTCCTACTGTCCCTCAGTTCTACTGTCCCTCAGTCCTACTGTCCCTCAGTTCTACTGTCCCTCAGTCCTACTGTCCCTCAGTTCTACTGTCCCTCAGTCCTACTGTCCCTCAGTTCTACTGTCCCTCAGTCCTACTGTCCCTCAGTTCTACTGTCCCTCAGTCCTACTGTCCCTCAGTTCTACTGTCCCTCAGTCCTACTGTCCCTCAGTTCTACTGTCCCTCAGTCCTACTGTCCCTCAGTTCTACTGTCCCTCAGTCCTACTGTCCCTCAGTTCTACTGTCCCTCAGTCCTACTCTCCCTCAGTCCTACTGTCCCTCAGTCCTACTGTCCCTCAGTTCTACTGTCCCTCAGTCCTACTGTCCCTCAGTTCTACTGTCCCTCAGTCCTACTGTCCCTCAGTTCTACTGTCCCTCAGTCCTACTCTCCCTCAGTTCTACTGTCCCTCAGTCCTACTGTCCCTCAGTTCTACTGTCCCTCAGTCCTACTGTCCCTCAGTTCTACTGTCCCTCAGTTCTACTCTCCCTCAGTCCTACTCTCCCTCAGTCCTACTGTCCCTCAGTCCTACTGTCCCTCAGTCCTACTGTCCCTCAGTTCTACTCTCCCTCAGTCCTACTGTCCCTCAGTTCTACTGTCCCTCAGTCCTACTGTCCCTCAGTTCTACTGTCCCTCAGTCCTACTGTCCCTCAGTTCTACTGTCCCTCAGTCCTACTGTCCCTCAGTTCTACTGTCCCTCAGTCCTACTCTCCCTCAGTTCTACTGTCCCTCAGTCCTACTGTCCCTCAGTTCTACTGTCCCTCAGTCCTACTGTCCCTCAGTCCTACTGTCCCTCAGTCCTACTGTCCCTCAGTCCTACTGTCCCTCAGTTCTACTCTCCCTCAGTCCTACTCTCCCTCAGTCCTACTGTCCCTCAGTTCTACTGTCCCTCAGTCCTACTCTCCCTCAGTTCTACTGTCCCTCAGTCCTACTGTCCCTCAGTTCTACTGTCCCTCAGTTCTACTGTCCCTCAGTTCTACTGTCCCTCAGTTCTACTGTCCCTCAGTCCTACTGTCCCTCAGTTCTACTGTCCCTCAGTCCTACTGTCCCTCAGTCCTACTGTCCCTCAGTCCTACTGTCCCTCAGTTCTACTGTCCCTCAGTTCTACTCTCCCTCAGTCCTACTCTCCCTCAGTTCTACTGTCCCTCAGTTCTACTGTCCCTCAGTTCTACTCTCCCTCAGTCCTACTCTCCCTCAGTTCTACTGTCCCTCAGTTCTACTGTCCCTCAGTCCTACTCTCCCTCAGTCCTACTCTCCCTCAGTTCTACTGTCCCTCAGTTCTACTCTCCCTCAGTCCTACTCTCCCTCAGTTCTACTGTCCCTCAGTTCTACTGTCCCTCAGTCCTACTCTCCCTCAGTCCTACTCTCCCTCAGTCCTACTCTCCCTCAGTCCTACTCTCCCTCAGTTCTACTGTCCCTCAGTTCTACTGTCCCTCAGTCCTACTCTCCCTCAGTCCTACTCTCCCTCAGTTCTACTGTCCCTCAGTTCTACTGTCCCTCAGTCCTACTCTCCCTCAGTCCTACTCTCCCTCAGTTCTACTGTCCCTCAGTTCTACTCTCCCTCAGTCCTACTCTCCCTCAGTTCTACTGTCCCTCAGTTCTACTCTCCCTCAGTCCTACTGTCCCTCAGTTCTACTCTCCCTCAGTCCTACTGTCCCTCAGTTCTACTGTCCCTCAGTTCTACTCTCCCTCAGTCCTACTCTCCCTCAGTTCTACTGTCCCTCAGTTCTACTCTCCCTCAGTCCTACTGTCCCTCAGTTCTACTCTCCCTCAGTCCTACTGTCCCTCAGTTCTACTCTCCCTCAGTCCTACTCTCCCTCAGTTCTACTGTCCCTCAGTTCTACTCTCCCTCAGTCCTACTCTCCCTCAGTTCTACTGTCCCTCAGTTCTACTCTCCCTCAGTCCTACTGTCCCTCAGTTCTACTCTCCCTCAGTCCTACTGTCCCTCAGTTCTACTGTCCCTCAGTTCTACTGTCCCTCAGTCCTACTGTCCCTCAGTTCTACTGTCCCTCAGTCCTACTGTCCCTCAGTTCTACTGTCCCTCAGTTCTACTGTCCCTCAGTTCTACTGTCCCTCAGTTCTACTGTCCCTCAGTCCTACTCTCCCTCAGTTCTACTGTCCCTCAGTTCTACTGTCCCTCAGTTCTACTGTCCCTCAGTCCTACTCTCCCTCAGTCCTACTGTCCCTCAGTTCTACTGTCCCTCAGTTCTACTGTCCCTCAGTTCTACTGTCCCTCAGTCCTACTCTCCCTCAGTTCTACTGTCCCTCAGTTCTACTGTCCCTCAGTTCTACTGTCCCTCAGTCCTACTCTCCCTCAGTCCTACTGTCCCTCAGTTCTACTGTCCCTCAGTTCTACTGTTCCTCAGTTCTACTGTCCCTCAGTCCTACTCTCCCTCAGTCCTACTGTCCCTCAGTTCTACTGTCCCTCAGTTCTACTGTCCCTCAGTCCTACTGTCCCTCAGTCCTACTGTCCCTCACTTCTCGAGTTTGATCTACTGTGAATATGTCTGCCAGTGGAAGAAACTATTACCTGGTCCTCTACCATCCTCTACCATCCTCTACCATCCTCTACCATCCTCTACCATCCTCTACCATCCTCAACATTCCCCCTTGTTTCACAATCTCTGATTTCATTTTCTAAACCCATTGTTGTGCCACAGTCTTCACAATGTATTATCATCATCACTTTCGTTCATTTTCTCTGTGAAATCTATTCATAGTGTATTCATTTCCTCTTTTATTTTGGCCTGAAATCCAGCCAAGATGAGTTTTAATTGTCGATAAAGCTCGTCTACCAATGCCCCCATTTCCATTAATTTTCTTGCATTCCCTACCATACTTTTCCCTGTGTGTGTGTGTGTGTGTGTGTACTCACCTATTTGTACTCGCCTATTTGTGGTTGCAGGGGTCGAGTCACAGCTCCTGGCCCCGCCTCTTCGCTGATTGCTACTAGGTCCTCTCTCTCCCTGCCCCATGAGCTCTATCATACCTCGCCTTAAAACTATGTATGGTTCCTGCCTCCACCACATCACTTTCTAGGCTATTCCATGGCCTGACTACTCTATGACTGAAGAAATACTTCCTAACATCCCTTTGATTCATCTGAGTCTTCAACTTCCAATTGTGACCTCTTGTGTCTGTGTCCCATCTCTGGAACATCCCGTCTTTGTCCACCTCGTCTATTCCGCGCAGTATTTTATATGTCGTTATCATGTCTCCCCTGACCCTCCTGGCCTCCAGTGTCGTCAGGCCGATTTCCCTCAACCTTTCTTCATAGGACAATCCCCGTAGCTCTGGGACTAGTCTTGTTGCAAACCTTTGCACTTTCTCTAATTTCTTGACGTGCTTGACTAGGTGTGGATTCCAAACTGGTGCTGCATACTCCAGTATGGGCCTGACGTAGATGGTGTACAGAGTCTTAAACGAATCCTTACTGAGGTGGAACGCTATCCGTAGGTTTCCAGGCGCCCGTATGCTGCAGCAGTTATCTGACTGATGTGCGCCTCAGGAGATATGTTCGGTGTTATACTCACCCCCAGATCTTTTTCCTTGAGTGAGGTTTGCAGTCTTTGGCCATCTAAACTATATTGTGTCTGCGGTCTTCTTTGCCCTTCCCCAATCTTCATAACTTTGCATTTGGCAGGGTTAAATTCAAGGAGCCAGTTGCTGGACCAGGCTTGTAGCCTGTCCAGATCTCTTTGTAGTCCTGCCTGATCCTCGTCCGATTCGATTCTTCTCATTAACTTCACATCGTCTGCAAACAAGGACACTTCTGAGTCTATCCCTTCCGTTATGTCGTTCACGTATACCAAGAACAGCACAGGTCCTAGGACTGACCCCTGTGGAACCCCGCTTGTCACAGGCGCCCACTCTGACACCTCGTCGCGTACCATGACTCGTTGTTGCCTCCCTGTCAGATATTTTCTGATCCATTGCAGTGCCTTTCCTGTTATGTGTGCCTGGTCCTCTAGCTTTTGCAGTAACCTCTTGTGAGGAACTGTGTCGAAAGCCTTCTTGCAGTCCAAAAATACGCAGTCGATCCACCCCTCTCTCTCTTGTCTTACTTCTGTCACCTTGTCATAAAACTCTAGTAGGTTTGTGACACAGGATTTTCCTTCCCTGAAACCGTGCTGGTTGTCAATTATACACTTGTTTCTTTCCAGGTGCCCCACCAATCTCCTCCTGATGATCTTCTCCATGACCTTGCATACTATACACGTTAGTGATACAGGTCTGTAGTTTAGTGCCTCATGTCTGTCTCCCTTTTTAAAAATTGGGACTACATTTGCCATTTTCCATACCTCAGGGAGTTGCCCAGTTTCAAATGATGTGTTGAAGATCTTTGTTAATGGCTCACACAATATCTCTGCTCCCTCTTTAAGGACCCATGGAGAGATGTTGTCTGGTCCCACCGCCTTTGAGGTGTCAAGTTCGCATAGCAGCTTCTTTACCTCCTCCTTGGTTATATGTACCTCATCCAGCACTTGCTGGTGTGCCCCCCTGTTCTGATTTCCTGGAGTCCTACTGGTTTCCACTGTAAATACCTCTTTAAATCTTGTGTTGAGCTCCTGACATACCTCTCGGTCGTTTCTTGTGAATTCCCCATCACCCTTCCTCAGTCTGATTACCTGGTCCTTGACTGTTGTTTTCCTCCTGATGTGGCTGTACAACAGCTTCGGGTCAGTCTTTACTTTTGATGCTATGTCATTTTCATATTGTCTCTGAGCCTCCCTTCTTATCTGTGCATATTCGTTTCTGGCTCTTCGGCTGATTTCTTTATTTTCCTGAGTTCTCTGTCTTCTGTACCTTTTCCATTCTCTAGTGTGTGTGTGTGTGTGTGTGTGTGTGTGTGTGTGTGTTAGTTACCATTTTGTCCTAGGCACATGTCGATTAGACACTAGGCCTGTTGTATAAGCATGTGTGTGTGCGTGTGTGTGTGTGCGCGCGTGTGCGTGTCACTTGCATGCGTGGAAATTTGTGTTCGTATGAGTCCTTCGTACACCTTTTGTGTGTGTGTACTCACCTATTTGTACTCGCCTATTTGTGGTTGCAGGGGTCGAGTCATAGCTCCTGGCCCCGCCTCTTCACTGATTGCTACTAGGTCCTCTCTCTCCCTGCTCCATGAGCTTTATCATACCTCGCCTTAAAACTATGTATGGTTCCCGCCTCCACTACATCACTTTCTAGGCTATTCCACGGCTTGACTACTCTATGACTGAAGAAATACTTCCTAACATCCTTTTGATTCATCTGAGTCTTCAACTTCCAATTGTGACCTCTTGTGTCTGTGTCCCATCTCTGGAACATCCCGTCTTTGTCCACCTCGTCTATTCCGCGCAGTATTTTATATGTCGTTATCATGTCTCCCCTGACCCTCCTGGCCTCCAGTGTCGTCAGGCCGATTTCCCTCAACCTTTCTTCGTAGGACAATCCCCGTAGCTCTGGGACTAGTCTTGTTGCAAACCTTTGCACTTAAACTGGTGCTGCATACTCCAGTATGGGCCTGACGTAAATGGTATACAGAGTCTTGAACGACTCCTTACTGAGGTATCGGAACGTTATCTGTAGGTTTGCCAGGCGCCCGTATGCTGCAGCAGTTATCTGATTGATGTGCGCCTCAGGAGATATGCTTGGTGTTATACTCACCCCCAGATCTTTTTCCTTGAGTGAGGTTTGCAGACTTTGGCCATCTAAACTATATTGTGTCTGTGGTCTTCTTTGCCCTTCCCCAATCTTCATGACTTTGCATTTGGCGGGGTTAAACTCAAGGAGCCAGTTGCTGGACCAGGCATGTAGCCTGTCCAGGTCTCTTTGTAGTCCTGCCTGATCCTCATCCGATTTGATTCTTCTCATTAACTTCACATCGTCCGCAAACAAGGACACTTCTGAGTCTATCCCTTCTGTTATGTCATTCACATATACCAAGAACAGCACAGGTCCTAGGACTGACCCCTGTGGAACTCCACTTGTCACAGGTGCCCACTTTGACACCCCGTCACGTACCATGACTCGTTGTTGCCTCCCTGTCAGGTATTCTCTGATCCATTGCAGTGTCTTTCCTGTTATGTGTGCCTGATCCTCTAGCTTTTGCAGTAACCTCTTGTGAGGAACTGTGTCGAAGGCCTTCTTGCAGTCCAAAAATGCAGTCGATCCACCCCTCTCTCTCTTGTCTTACTTCTGTCACCTTGTGTGTGTGTGTGTGTGTGTGTGTGTGTGTACTCACCTAGTTACTCACCTAGTTGAGGTTGCGGGGGTCGAGTCCGAGCTCCTGGCCCCGCCTCTTCACTGATCGCTACTAGGTCACTCTCCCTGAGCCGTGAGCTTTATCATACCTCTGCTTAAAGCTATGTATGGATCCTGCCTCCATTACATCGCTTCCCAAACTATTCCACTTACTGACTACTCTGTGGCTGAAGAAATACTTCCTAACATCCCTGTGATTCATCTGTGTCTTCAGCTTCCAACTGTGTCCCCTTGTTACTGTGTCCAATCTCTGGAACATCCTGTCTTTGTCCACCTTGTCAATTCCTCTCAGTATTTTGTATGTCGTTATCATGTCCCCCCTATCTCTCCTGTCCTCCAGTGTCGTCAGGTTGATTTCCCTTAACCTCTCCTCGTAGGACATACCTCTTAGCTCTGGGACTAAGTCTTGTTGCAAACCTTTGCACTTTCTCTAGTTTCTTCACGTGCTTGGCTAGGTGTGGGTTCCAAACTGGTGCCGCATACTCCAATATGGGCCTAACGTACACGGTGTACAGGGTCCTGAATGATTCCTTATTAAGATGTCGGAATGCTGTTCTGAGGTTTGCTAGGCGCCCATATGCTGCAGCAGTTATTTGGTTGATGTGCGCTTCAGGAGATGTGCCTGGTGTTATACTCACCCCAAGATCTTTTTCCTTGAGTGAGGTTTGTAGTCTCTGGCCCCCTAGACTGTACTCCGTCTGCGGTCTTCTTTGCCCTTCCCCAATCTTCATGACTTTGCACTTGGTGGGATTGAACTCCAGGAGCCAATTGCTGGACCAGGTCTGCAGCCTGTCCAGATCCCTTTGTAGTTCTGCCTGGTCTTCGATCGAGTGAATTCTTCTCATCAACTTCACGTCATCTGCAAACAGGGACACCTCAGAGTCTATTCCTTCCGTCATGTCGTTCACAAATACCAGAAACAGCACTGGTCCTAGGACTGACCCCTGCGGGACCCCGCTGGTCACAGGTGCCCACTCTGACACCTCGCCACGTACCATGACTTCCTGCTGTCTTCCTGACAAGTATTCCCTGATCCATTGTATTGCCTTCCCTGTTATCCCTGCTTGGTCCTCCAGTTTTTGCACCAATCTCTTGTGTGGAACTGTGTCAAACGCCTTCTTACAGTCCAAGAAAATGCAATCCACCCACCCCTCTCTCTCTTGTCTTACTGCTGTCACCATGTCATAGAACTCCAGTAGGTTTGTGACACAGGATTTCCCGTCCCTGAAACCATGTTGGCTGCTGTTGATGAGATCGTTCCTTTCTAGGTGTTCCACCACTCTTCTCCTGATAATCTTCTCCATGATTTTGCATACTATACATGTCAGTGACACTGGTCTGTAGTTTAATGCTTCATGTCTGTCTCCTTTTTTAAAGATTGGGACTACATTTGCTGTCTTCCATGCCTCAGGCAATCTCCCTGTTTCGATAGATGTATTGAATATTGTTGTTAGGGGTACACATAGCACCTCTGCTCCCTCTCTCAATACCCATGGGGAGATGTTATCTGGCCCCATTGCCTTTGAGGTATCTAGCTCACTCAGAAGCCTCTTCTTCACTTCTTCCTCGGTGGTGTGCACTGTGTCCAGCACTTGGTGGTGTGCCCCACCTCTCCGTCTTTCTGGAGTCCCTTCAGTCTCCTCTGTGAACACTTCTTTGAATCTCTTGTTGAGTGTCTTGTGTGTGTGTGTGTGTGTGTGTGTGTGTGTGTGTGTGTGTGTGTGTGTGTGTGTGTGTGTGTGTGTGTGTGTGTGTGTGTGTGTGTGTGTGTGTGTGTGTCATTTCCAGTGGTTCCCTTGACTGGGATGATACTTGACTGAACTGCTGAAGTTGCCCAGCTCAGAATGACACAGGTCAGCACAGTAACTCAGCCTGTGTGATCCACCATGACAGGGAAACATAGCTGGCTTATGTTGCCCATCTGTATGTATCATGTAGAATAATGTAGCAGCACATTGCTGGTGTATCCAGTGCTGCTCTCACCCCCACACCTTCCCTCCCTCCCTCCCTCCCTCCCTCCCTCTCTTACTCCCTACTCTCTCTCTCTCTCTCTCTCTCTCCCCTCCACTACACACTAATTACACCCTCACCAGCTGTCTGCACCAGCCCAGACTCCTTCATTATATAACCCCAAGACATTAACTGAGGCCTTCCCGGGACTCCTCTCTCATCCCTCTCCTACAGCATCCTATCCCTCTCCTACAGCATCATCTCCCTCTCCAGCGTTTCATTCATCCAGCATCATCCCTTTCCTTTACCTAGCGGTACTGGACGATACACCAGTACACACACTACTGCCATGTTACTGCTACTGTGACAACTACAGTGTTACCTGTCACTGCTACTGTGACAACCACAGTGTTACCTGTCACTGCTACTGTGACAACCACAGTGTTACCTGTCACTGCTGTGACAACCACAGTGTTACCTGTCACTGGTACTGTGACAACCAGTGTTACCTGTCACTGCTACTGTGACAACCACAGTGTTACCTGTCACTGCTGTGACAACCACAGTGTTACCTGTCACTGGTACTGTGACAACCAGTGTTACCTGTCACTGCTACTGTGACAACCACAGTGTTACCTGTCACTGGTACTGTGACAACCAGTGTTACCTGTCACTGCTACTGTGACAACCACAGTGTTACCTGTCACTGGTACTGTGACAACCAGTGTTACCTGTCACTGGTACTGTGACAACCACAGTGTTACCTGTCACTGGTACTGTGACAACCAGTGTTACCTGTCACTGGTACTGTGACAACCACAGTGTTACCTGTCACTGGTACTGTGACAACCACAGTGTTACCTGTCACTGCTACTGTGACAACCACAGTGTTACCTGTCACTGGTACTGTGACAACCACAGTGTTACCTGTCACTGCTACTGTGACAACCACAGTGTTACCTGTCACTGGTACTGTGACAACCACAGTGTTACCTGTCACTGGTACTGTGACAACCACAGTGTTACCTGTCACTGCTACTGTGACAACCACAGTGTTACCTGTCACTGCTACTGTGACAACCACAGTGTTACCTGTCACTGCTACTGTGACAACCACAGTGTTACCTGTCACTGGTACTGTGACAACCACAGTGTTACCTGTCACTGGTACTGTGACAACCACAGTGTTACCTGTCACTGCTACTGTGACAACCACAGTGTTACCTGTCACTGGTACTGTGACAACCACAGTGTTACCTGTCACTGGTACTGTGATAACCACAGTGTTACCTGTCACTGGTACTGTGACAACCACAGTGTTACCTGTCACTGGTACTGTGACAACCACAGTGTTACCTGTCACTGGTACTGTGACAACCACAGTGTTACCTGTCACTGGTACTGTGACAACCAGTGTTACCTGTCACTGGTACTGTGACAACCAGTGTTACCTGTCACTGGTACTGTGACAACCACAGTGTTACCTGTCACTGCTACTGTGACAACCAGTGTTACCTGTCACTGGTACTGTGACAACCACAGTGTTACCTGTCACTGGTACTGTGACAACCAGTGTTACCTGTCACTGGTACTGTGACAACCAGTGTTACCTGTCACTGGTACTGTGACAACCACAGTGTTACCTGTCACTGCTACTGTGACAACCACAGTGTTACCTGTCACTGGTACTGTGACAACCACAGTGTTACCTGTCACTGGTACTGTGACAACCACAGTGTTACCTGTCACTGGTACTGTGACAACCACAGTGTTACCTGTCACTGGTACTGTGACAACCAGTGTTACCTGTCACTGGTACTGTGACAACCAGTGTTACCTGTCACTGGTACTGTGACAACCACAGTGTTACCTGTCACTGGTACTGTGACAACCACAGTGTTACCTGTCACTGCTACGTAAGGTGACAGCAGCAGCCAACACACCTGTGGAAAGAGATCAACTGTTAGCAGACTTAGTCAACTTTCAACTGATTATAACAACTCCTATATTTTAAAACTGATAATAATTATAGATTAGGTTCGCTATAATAATAATAATAATAATAATAATAATAATAATAATAATAATAATAATAATAATATATAATGATTATAGGTAACTAGGGAAGATAGTTGATACTAGATAGTTATGATACTAGACAGTTAAACTCCACTCACCCAACACCTCCCACCCACCCCACTCATCTCCCACTCAACCTACTCACCTCTCACTCAATACACTCATCTCACACTCACCCAACACCTTACACTCACCCAACTCACCTCCCACTCACCCAACTCACCTCCCACTCACCCAACACCTCCCACTCACCCAACACCTCCCACTCACCCAACACGCCTCCCACTCACACAACACGCCTCCCACTGACCTCCCACTCACCTCCCACTCACCTCCCACTCACCTCCCACTCACCTCCCACTCACCTCCCACTCACCTCCCACTCAACCCACTCCAGCAGGCTCGGGCCTATTTGCATGATGCTTTCATTTTTCATGGCAAGTCTGGTCATTTACTTTTTAAATGTTGGGAAGAGAGAGAGAGAGAGAGAGAGAGAGAGAGAGAGAGAGAGAGAGAGAGAGAGAGAGAGAGAGAGAGAGAGAGAGAGAGAGAGAGAGAGAGAGAGAGAGCTATCACATAACCCTTGACTGCTTCCCAATGTTGTGAACGGAAATTGAAAAAGAGATTGAGAGAGTGAACCATACAGTGAACCTTACAGTGAACCTCACAGTGAACCTTACAGTGAACCTCACAGTGAACCATACAGTGAACCTCACAGTGAACCTTACAGTGAACCTTACAGTGAACCACACAGTGAACCACACAGTGAACCACACAGTGAACCACACAGTGAACCATACAGTGAACCACACAGTGAACCACACAGTGAACCACACAGTGAACCACACAGTGAACCACACAGTGAACCACACAGTGAACCACACAGTGAACCACACAGTGAACCATACAGTGAACCATACAGTGAACCACACAGTGAACCACACAGTGAACCATACAGTGAACCACACGGTGAACCACAGTGAACCACACAGTGAACCACACAGTGAAATATACAGTGAACCACACAGTGAACCACACAGTGAACCACACAGTGAACCATACAGTGAACCACACAGTGAACCACACAGTGAACCACACAGTGAACCACACAGTGAACCATACAGTGAACCTCACAGTGAACCTTACAGTGAACCTTACAGTGATCACTGTTCACTGTAGACTAACTACTGGCAACTTGCGGGAAGTGACAAATGTATACGATGTTAGGATGGTCACAGTAATGTTAGGATGGTCACAGTAATGTTAGGATGGTCACAGTAATGTTAGGATGGTCACAGTAATGTTAGCATGGTCAGAGTAATGTTAGGATGGTCAGAGTAATGTTAGGATGGTCAGAGTAATGTTAGCATGGTCAGAGTAATGTTAGGATGGTCACAGTAATATTAGGATGGTCACAGTAATGTTAGCATGGTCAGAGTAATGTTAGCATGGTCAGAGTAATGTTAGCATGGTCACAGTAATGTTAGGATGGTCACAGTAATGTTAGCATGGTCACAGTAATGTTAGCATGGTCAGAGTAATGTTAGCATGGTCAGAGTAATGTTAGCATGGTCAGAGTAATGTTAGCATGGTCAGAGTAATGTTAGCATGGTCAGAGTAATGTTAGCATGGTCAGAGTAATGTTAGCATGGTCAGAGTAATGTTAGCATGGTCAGAGTAATGTTAGCATGGTCAGAGTAATGTTAACATGGTCAGAGTAATGTTAGCATGGTCAGAGTAATGTTAGGATGGTCACAGTAATGTTAGGATGGTCACAGTAATGTTAGGATGGTCACAGTAATGTTAGGATGGTCAGAGTAATGTTAGCATGGTCACAGTAATGTTAGCATGGTCACAGTAATGTTAGCATGGTCACAGTAATGTTAGCATGGTCACAGTAATGTTAGGATGGTCACAGTAATGTTAGCATGGTCACAGTAATGTTAGGATGGTCACAGTAATGTTAGGATGGTCACAGTAATGTTAGGATGGTCATAGTAATGTTAGGATGGTCACAGTAATGTTAGGATGGTCACAGTAATGTTAGCATGGTCACAGTAATGTTAGCATGGTCACAGTAATGTTAGGATGGTCACAGTAATGTTAGGATGGTCACAGTAATGTTAGGATGGTCAGAGCAATGTTAGGATGGTCACAGTAATGTTAGGATGGTCAGAGTAATGTTAAAATGGTCACAGTAATGTTAGGATGGTCACAGTAATGTTAGGATGGTCACAGTAATGTTAAAATGGTCACAGTAATGTTAGGATGGTCACAGTAATGTTAGGATGGTCACAGTAATGTTAGCATGGTCACAGTAATGTTAGGATGGCCAGAGTAATGTTAGCATGGTCACAGTAATGTTAGCATGGTCACAGTAATGTTAGGATGGTCACAGTAATGTTAGGATGGTCACAGTAATGTTAGGATGGTCACAGTAATGTTAGGATGGTCACAGTAATGTTAGGATGGTCACAGTATTGTTAGGATGGTCACAGTAATGCTAGGATGGTCACAGTAATGTTAGGATGGTCACAGTAATGTTAGGATGGCCAGAGTAATGTTAGCATGGTCACAGTAATGTTAGCATGGTCACAGTAATGTTAGCATGGTCACAGTAATGTTAGGATGGTCACAGTAATGTTAGGATGGTCACAGTAATGTTAGGATGGTCACAGTAATGTTAGGATGGCCAGAGTAATGTTAGCATGGTCACAGTAATGTTAGGATGGTCACAGTAATGTTAGGATGGTCACAGTAATGTTAGGATGGTCACAGTAATGTTAGCATGGTCACAGTAATGTTAGCATGGTCACAGTAATGTTAGCATGGTCACAGTAATGTTAGCATGGTCACAGTAATGTTAGCATGGTCACAGTAATGTTAGCATGGTCACAGTAATGTTAGCATGGTCACAGTAATGTTAGCATGGTCACAGTAATGTTAGCATGGTCACAGTAATGTTAGCATGGTCACAGTAATGTTAGGATGGCCAGAGTAATGTTAGGATGGTCACAGTAATGTTAGCATGGTCACAGTAATGTTAGCATGGTCACAGTAATGTTAGGATGGTCAGAGTAATGTTAGCATGGTCAGAGTAATGTTAGCATGGTCAGAGTAATGTTAGCATGGTCAGAGTAATGTTAGCATGGTCAGAGTAATGTTAGGATGGTCAGAGTAATGTTAGGATGGTCAGAGTAATGTTAGCATGGTCAGAGTAATGTTAGGATGG
>NC_091341.1:25457067-25497067 GCF_038502225.1 Cherax quadricarinatus
ACAAGATAGACATTAGTATGTTTATCTTGTTGTGTTTATACCCATGTTTATATTGTGTTTATACTTGGATGTCTGTGTATATTATGTTGTATGATGTATTATTGTGTTGTATGATGTATTAGTGTGTTGTGTGATGTATTAGTGTGTTGTATGATGTATTAGTGTGTTGTATGATGTATTAATGTGTTGTATGATGTATTATTGTGTTGTATGAGGTATTGTGTTGTATGATGTATTAATGTGTTGTATGAGGTATTATTGTGTTGTATGATGTATTATTGTGTTGTATGAGGTATTATTGTGTTGTATGATGTATTATTGTGTTGTATGATGTATTATTGTGTTGTATGATGTATTATTGTGTTGTATGATGTATTAATGTGTTGTATGATGTATTATTGTGTTGTATGAGGTATTATTGTGTTGTATGATGTATTGTGTTGTATGATGTATTATTGTGTTGTATGATGTATTAATGTGTTGTATGATGTATTATTGTGTTGTATGAGGTATTATTGTGTTGTATGATGTATTAATGTGTTGTATGATGTATTATTGTGTTGTATGATGTATTAATGTGTTGTATGATGTTTTAATGTGTTGTATGATGTATTATTGTGTTGTATGAGGTATTAGTGTGTTGTATGATGTTTTAATGTGTTGTATGATGTATTATTGTGTTGTATGAGGTATTAATGTGTTGTATGATGTTTTAATGTGTTGTATGATGTATTAATGTGTTGTATGCTGTATAATGTGTTGCATGAGGTATTAGTGTGTTGTATGATGTATTAATGTGTTGTATGATGTATTATTGTGTTGTATGAGGTATTGTGTTGTATGATGCATTAATGTGTTGTATGATGTTTTAATGTGTTGTATGATGTATTAATGTGTTGTATGTTGTATTAATGTGTTGTATGAGGTATTAATGTGTTGTATGTTGTATTAATGTGTTGCATGAGGTATTAGTGTGTTGTATGATGTATTAATGAGTTGTATGATGTATTAGTGTGTTGTATGATGTATTAATGTGTTGTATGTTTTAATGTGTTTTATGATGTATTAATGTGTTGTATGTTGTATTAATGTGTTGTATGAGGTATTAGTGTGTTGTATGATGTATTAATGAGTTGTATGATGTATTAGTGTGTTGTATGATGTATTAATGTGTTGTATGATGTTTTAATGTGTTGTATGATGTATTAATGTGTTGTATGTTGTATTAATGTGTTGTATGAGGTATTAATGTGTTGTATGTTGTATTAATGTGTTGTATGATGTATTAGTGTGTTGTATGATGTTTTAATGTGTTGTATGATGTATTAATGTGTTGTATGTTGTATTAATGTGTTGTATGAGGTATTAATGTGTTGTATGTTGTATTAATGTGTTGTATGAGGTATTAATGTGTTGTATGTTGTATTAATGTGTTGTATGATGTATTAGTGTGTTGTATGAGGTATTGGTGTGTTGTATGATGTATTAATGTGTTGTATGATGTATTAGTGTGTTGTATGATGTATTAATGTGTTGTATTAGGTATTAGTGTGTTGTATGAGGTATTATTGTGTTGTATGAGGTATTATTGTGTTGTATGAGGTATTATTGTGTTGTATGAGGTATTATTGTGTTGTATGAGGTATTAATGTGTTGTATGATGTTTTAATGTCTTGTATGATGTATTAATGTGTTGTATGATGTATTAATGTGTTGTATGATGTATTAGTGTGTTGTATGAGGTATTAGCGTGTTGTATGATGTATTATTGTGTTGTATGAGGTATTATTGTGTTGTATGAGGTATTATTGTGTTGTATGAGGTATTAATGTGTTGTATGATGTATTAATGTGTTGTATGAGGTATTAATGTGTTGTATGAGGTATTAATGTGTTGTATGAGGTATTAATGTGTTGTATGATGTATTAATGTGTTGTATGTATTAATGTGTTGTATGAGGTATTAATGTGTTGTATGAGGTATTAATGTGTTGTATGAGGTATTAATGTGTTGTATGATGTATTAATGTGTTGTATGATGTATTAATGTGTTGTATGATGTATTAATGTGTTGTATGATGTATTAATGTGTTGTATGATGTATTAATGTGTTGTATGATGTATTAATGTGTTGTATGATGTATTAATGTGTTGTATGATGTATTAATGTGTTGTATGATGTATTAATGTGTTGTATGATGTATTATTGTGTTGTATGATGTATTATTGTGTTGTATGAGGTATTATTGTGTTGTATGATGTATTATTGTGTTGTATGAGGTATTAATGTGTTGTATGATGTATTAATGTGTTGTATGATGTATTAATGTGTTGTATGATGTATTAATGTGTTGTATGATGTATTAATGTGTTGTATGATGTATTATTGTGTTGTATGATGTATTATTGTGTTGTATGAGGTATTAATCACCTTTCATTCCTCTGTCTATCCATTCTTCCATCATCTACCTGTCATCCCTTTATCTATCCATCCTTCCATCATCTATCTGTGATTCCTCTCTCTATCTATCCATCCTTCCATCTACCTGTCATCCCTCTATCTATCCATCCTTCCATCATCTACCTGTCATCCCTCTCTCTATTTATCCATCCTTCCATCATCTACCTGTCATCCCTTTCTCTATCTATCCATCCTTCCATCATCTATCTGTGATTCCTCTCTGTATCTATCCATCCTTCCATCATCTACCTGTCATCCCTTTCTCTATCTATCCATCCTTCCATCATCTATCTGTGATTCCTCTCTGTATCTATCCATCCTTCCATCATCTATCTGTGATTCCTCTCTGTATCTATCCATCCTTCCATCATCTACCTGTCATCCCTTTCTCTATCTATCCATCCTTCCATCATCTATCTGTGATTCCTCTCTCTATCTATCCATCCTTCCATCATCTATCTGTGATTCCTCTCTCTATCTATCCATCCTTCCACCATCTACCTGTCATCTCTCTATCTATCCATCCTTCCATCATCTACCTGTCATCTCTCTATCTATCCATCCTTCCACCATCTACGTGTCATCTCTCTATCTATCCATCCTTCCATCATCTACCTGTCATCCCTCTATCTATCCATCCTTCCATCATCTACCTGTCATCTCTCTATCTATCCATCCTTCCACCATCTACCTGTCATCTCTCTATCTATCCATCCTTCCATCATCTACCTGTCATCCCTCTATCTATCCATCCTTCCATCTACCTGTCATCCCTCTATCTATCCATCCTTCCATCATCTACCTGTCATCCCTCTATCTATCCATCCTTCCATCATCTACCTGTCATCCCTCTATCTATCCATCCTTCCATCATCTACCTGTCATCCCTCTATCTATCCATCCTTCCATCATCTACCTGTCATCCCTCTATCTATCCATCCTTCCATCATCTACCTGTCATCCCTCTATCTATCCATCCTTCCATCATCTACCTGTCATCCCTCTATCTATCCATCCTTCCATCTACCTGTCATCCCTCTATCTATCCATCCTTCCATCATCTACCTGTCATCCCTCTATCTATCCATCCTTCCATCATCTACCTGCCATCCCTCTATCTATCCATCCTTCCATCATCTACCTGTCATCTTCAGGATAATTTCTGGCAGAATCTGAGTCATAAATGTTGCAATATCTGTTGATGATCCTGTTGCCAGACTGTTACTGTTGCTACTGTTGTTGCTGTTGTTGCTACTGGTGTTGCTGCTGCTAATACTACTACGACTGTTGCTGCTACTGCTGCTTCTACTGACGCTGCTGCTACTCTTATTACTACAGCTGCCTGGCCATCCTCTCAAACCTCCATTGATGCTCACACGGAATTTATCTCCTTCGTGAAGACTTTACAGCGGGAATTTCTGGGGTGGAAATGCATTATGGTTACGAGGTAATTTAGAATCATTGCCGATTATGTGGCGTCCAGCCTGGCCCAGCCTGGCCCAGCCTGGCCCAGCCTGGCGAGTTATCCTCTTGTTGTCTTTAATATTAATGTTTGTGTCTGGTTGTTAGTGGAACTGTGCGAGGCAGGTGACTGTGCTAGTTTAATAATATATATATATATATATATATATATATATATATATATATATATATATATATATATATATATGTCGTGCCGAATATGTAAAACTGGTCAATTAGCAAGAACTCATTTAAAATTAAGTCCTTTCTAAAATTTTCTCTTATACGTTTTAAGATATATATTTTTCATTAATGTTAATGTAAAAATTTTTAATTTTGCACCAAAAGAATCTTAGAAAACTTACCTAACCTTATTATAACAAGAACAATTTATTTTAGCCTAACTCAACTAAATATATTTTAAATACGTTTACAATAATTTAATACTAAACAAACACAATCAAATATATTTTTTTCGTTAGGTTCAGAATGATTTTGGCGAAATTATTGCATACACAAATTTTCACTTGTCCTATATGGCAAGATGAGCGTTGCTATTTAAGCCAAGATCGCAAGTTCTGCCTATTCGGCACGACATATATATATATATATATATATATATATATATATATATATATATATATATATATATATATATATATATATATATATATATATATAATGTATGTATGTATGTATGTGTGTATATGTGTGTGTGTGTGTGTGTGTGTGTGTGTGTGTGTGTGTGTGTGTGTGTGTGTGTGTCGTGCCGAATAAGTAACAGAGGGAAGAATCCATCTAGGTAGGAAGAGACAACTCCAAGGTTCCATCTATGAGGAAGAGGCAGCCCAGATTCCCTCTAGATTCCAGAGGGAGTCTACCGTCTACCCTCCCTGAGTGTCTGCCGTCTACCCTCCCTGAGTCTGCCGTCTACCCTCCCTGAGTACCTGCCGTCTACCCTCCCTGAGTGTCTGCCGTCTACCCTCCCTGAGTGTCTGCCGTCTATCCTCCCTGAGTGTCTGCCGTCTACCCTCCCTGAGTGTCTGCCGTCTACCCTCCCTGAGTGTCTGCCGTCTACCCTCCCTGAGAGTCTGCCGTCTACCCTCCCTGAGAGTCTGCCGTCTACCCTCCCTGAGAGTCTGCCGTCTACCCTCCCTGAGGACATATGGCACACCTCTGAAACTCCCTTTAAAAATCTTTCCTTCTCTACTCCCCCCTCTCTCCCTTTGTAGACACCAGATCACCCTTTTCCTCTTCCTCTCTCCCTTTGTAGACACCAGATCACCCTTTTCCTCTCCCTTTCTCCCTTTGTAGAAACAAGATCACTCCTTTTCTCTCCCTTTCTCCCTTTTTTCCCTTCCTCCCTCTCTGCTGCGGTGGATATATTCCAAATTGCATTAAAATCCACTTGTTTGTTTCTGAAGCGCGTAGAGCCGGCTGTCTCCCTCCTAGCAGCGTGTTCTGTCTCCTAGCAGCATGGTCTGTCTCCTAGCAGCATGGTCTGTCTCCTAGCAGCATGGTCTGTCTCCTAGCAGCATGGTCTGTCTCCTAGCAGCGTGTTCTGTCTCCTAGCAGCATGGTCTGTCTCCTAGCAGCATGGTCTGTCTCCTAGCAGCATGGTCTGTCTCCTAGCAACATGGTCTGTCTCCTAGCAACATGGTCTGTCTCCTAGCACCGTGTTCTGGGTCCTAGCAACCTGTTCTGGGTCTTAGCAGCGTGGTCTGTCTTCTAGCAGTGTGGTCTGGGTTCTAGCAGCGTGGTCTGGTCCTAGCAGCGTGGTCTGGGTCCTAGCAACGTGATCTGCCTCCTAGCAGCGTGGTCTGTCTTCTAGCAGTGTGTTCTGACTCTTGGCAGTGTGGCCTTGGCCCTAGCAGTGTGGCCTGGATCCTAGCAGTGTGGCCTGGCTCGTAGCAGTGTGGCCTGGGTCCTAGCAGTGTGGCCTGGCTCGTAGCAGTGTGGCCTGGCTCGTAGCAGTGTGGCCTGGCTCGTAGCAGTGTGGCCTGGGCCCTAGCAGTGTGGCCTGGGTCCTAACAGCGTGTCTGGGCCCTAACAGCGTGGTCTGGGCCCTAACAGCGTGGTCTGGCTCCTAGCAGCGTGGTCTGTCCCTGTTCACCTAGCAGTAAGTAGGTACCTGTGCCAGGTAATGTTCCGCATTTAAGACAGGTAATTAAAATGAAATTGCTAACTATCCCGGGTAATTCCTTGGCCCAGGAATCGAACCCTGGACCATTCCATTGTGACGTCCTGCTCCTCTTCCTCCTGTCAACCTCTTCCTTATCTTCCCACTCCTACAGGTGTTTGGTGGGGTGAGAGGGATGAGAGGGGAGAGAGGGGGGAAGGGAGGGAGGGGAAGGGGATTAAGGAAGAGGGGACAGAGAGGGTCATAAACATGGAACTGCCTCTTAAATCTCCCCTCAGGTGTCCAGACCAGTGAAAGGGTAAAAGAAAGGGGAAGGATGGGTAGGGGGAGGTAGGTGGAGGTAGGGAAGGAAGGGGAGGAATGGGGAGGTAGAGGTGGAATGGGGAGGTAGGGGGAGGCGGAAGCGAGGCAGACACGAGTGAATAATAATAATAATAATAATAATAACAGTAAGTTTTCCCAGATACCTATTTACAGTAGGTACCTGTGTTTCTAAGTGAAGTGTTGAGTGCAGCAGGTGCTGAGAAACATTGGTATTCGTCCCAGCTAGAGTGCTGGATCAGTGGTAAGAGTGACTGGGAAAGTTCTGGCACCAGGGGGATAAGCTGGGTATCCTGGGAGTAAAAATATGATTCAAAACTGATAGTGAAGAACCACGTTGTAAATCTTGCAAGCGAAGCGGTTATAAAGCTAACAGAACTAAGACTTGTCTTGTACCTGTTTGGCAGCAAAATCTGGAAGACTATACTACGCACAAGTACTCCCACACCTTGAGTATGCTCCAATTTCTTGGATCACCTGCCCGCCCTATTATCTATGACTTCTTGATAGAATAGACAACAGAGCAAGACGACTCATCTCTGGCCTGGACCCAGTCTGGATATATCTGCCATTTCAACAGAGCCTTCAACACCGGAGGGATGTAGGTGACCTTACTGTTATATACGAGGCCAGTGTTGTCGAGGTACCGCACTTGGCTCCATTCCGAGGACAGTGTGAAGACAGCATCTGTACCACAAGACGCACAGTGTAAGGACAGCTTCTGTGCCACAAGACGGACAGTGTGAAGCTAGCTTCTGTACCTCCCTCCTCTTCCTTCTCTCTTCCCTCCCTCATCTTTCCTTCCTTCCTTCCCTCCTCTTGCCTGCCTCACTCCCTCCCCTCCCTCCCTCCCCTCCTTCCCTCCCTCCCTCCCCTCCTTCCTTCCCTCCCTCCCTCCCTCCCATTAACAACACACTAACTTAAGCAAAGTCGTAAATTTCAAAACATTCTGAACAAAATTTGTGGATATGAATTATTAAGGAAACTGTAATGTTGATGATGACTTGTTGCTAGTACACACGCACACGTACACACACACGTCCGCTTGTGTGTGCACATGGAATTACATGTACGGGTGTAGGTTTCTCAGTAAGTTAGCACCTGTATACCGACCTATCTACCTACTTATCTACCTACCTACCTATGTGCCTACTTACCTATCTACCTACGTACCAGACTGTATTTACCTAAGCAAGTAACATGTCACCTTCTCTCTCACTCTCACAGCCTTGCACTTTCTCTAAGAGGTAAGAACTCATTTTAAAGCCTCGCTCTCTCTTAAGGTTTTCTTTTGAGAGCTTCCATGAAAGTAAAGCAGAGTTTAGGGTGAGCTTAGAGCAGTATTAGAGCAGTGTAAGAAAAGTGTTAGAGCAGTGCTAGAGCAGTTAGAGCATAGCTGACACTGACACAAGAATCAAGACTGTCTGTTGTTGAAGCTGTCTACGAGAAGGCATCTCCCTGTGTCTGTCTGTCTCTCCCCAACTCCCCTGTTTTCCCCCACACATCCCTATCTTTATCAACCCCTCCTCACTCCGCCCCCCTTCGCCCTCCCCCTACCCCCCTCCCCCTCTCGCTGACTGTCAGAAACAGCTGGGTTAGAATTTTTTTCCCTCAGGATGGTCGTGGTGTGTGGCAGCCTTCACGGATACATACCTTTTATTACAGCCTCCGCTCCTTTTTTCTTCCCAGTATTGACGAGAGGAGTTTACAGGATGTGTGTGTGTGTGTGTGTGTGTGTGTGTGTGTGTGTGTGTGTGTGTGTGCGCGCGCACCCGAGGATTGTGTACACGTGTGCGTCTTTTATCGTCTTGCGTACATGGTGTGCGTCATGCTGGTCTGCGCCTGCCTGGACGATGCTGTGCCGTGTGTCGAACTGTGTGTGCTCTTATTGTATGCTGTGTGTGCTCTTATTTATTTTATGCTGTGTTTGTTGCTCACTCGAGTGCTGGTGGTCCCACTCGAGTGCTGGGGGTCCCACTCGAGTGCTGGTGATCTCACACGAGTGCTGGTGATCTCACACGAGTGCTGGTGATCTCACACGAGTGCTGGTGATCTCACACGAGTGCTGGTGATCTCACACGAGTGCTGGTGATCTCACACGAGTGCTGGTGATCTCACACGAGTGCTGGTGATCTCACACGAGTGCTGGTGATCTCACACGAGTGCTGGTGATCTCACACGAGTGCTGGTGGTCCCACTCGAGTGCTGATCTCACACGAGAGCTGGAGGTCCCACTCGAGTGCTGGTGTTCCCACTCGAGTGCTGGTGATCTCACACGAGTGCTGGTGATCTCACACGAGTGCTGGTGATCTCACACGAGTGCTGGTGATCTCACACGAGTGCTGGTGGTCCCACTCGAGTGCTGATCTCACACGAGTGCTGGTGGTCCCACTCGAGTGCTGGTGGTCCCACTCGAGTGCTGGTGGTCCCACACGAGTGCTGGTGGTCCCACTCGAGTACTGGTGGTCCCACTCGAGTGCTGTTGGTCCCACTCGAGTGCTGGTGGTCCCACTCGAGTGCTGGTGGTTCCACACGAGTACTGGTGGTCCCACTCGAGTGCTGGTGGTCACACAAGAGTGCAGGTGGTCCCTCTCGAGTGCTGGTGGTTCCACTGCGGCTCCTGCACCAGCTGCCTCGTTGCCATCTGTTCATCAATGTTTTTCCCTCGTCTATGAAGGGAGGTTCACAGGATGAACACTGTTCTCACTACCACAGTTGTGAACCTGAACACCTGCTGTGTTCTCACTACCACAGTTGTGAACCTGAACACATGCTGTGTTCTCACTACCACAGTTGTGAACCTGAACATCTGCTGTGTTCTCACTACCACAGTTGTGAACCTGAACACCTGCTGTGTTCTCACTACCACAGTTGTGAACCTGAACACCTGCTGTGTTCTCACTACCACAGTTGTGAACCTGAACACCTGCTGTGTTGTCACTGCCACAGTTGTGGACTGAAAACCTGATGTGTTCTCACTAGTACAGCACTGAGTGTAAACACCTGCTGTGGTGATATTCACCAACACCTGCTGTGGTGGTACTGACCAACACCTGCTGTGGTGGTACTGACCAACACCTGCTGTAGTGGTACTGACCAACACCTGCTGTGGTGGTACTGACCAACACCTGCTGTGGTGGTACTGACCAACACCTGCTGTGGTGGTACTGACCAACACCTGCTGTGGTGGTACTGACCAACACCTGCTGTGGTGGTACTGACCAACACCTGCTGTGGTGGTACTGACCAACACCTGCTGTGGTGATATTCACCAACACCTGCTGTGGTGGTACTGACCAACACCTGCTGTGGTGGTACTGACCAACACCTGCTGTGGTGGTACTGACCAACACCTGCAGGTATGACAGCTGTCTCCTGGACGTAGCATCAATCATTCCTAGCATGACTGACACTCACAACATAATCCCCTGACATCAGTGATGTTCACATCATGTTCACATTACAAGATGATGGTCCAGGAATAATTTACCTCACCAGATGACCACGCCCCTCACTGGTGGGTCTATCTCTCTCTCTCTCTCTCTCTCTCTCTCTCTCTCTCTCTCCCTGACCAAGAAACACATAACATATTAATTATGTCTAAGGGTCAACAGATGCAAATATATTGGGCCATTTTAATAGAAATCTATGATATTCTCCACAGCTGTGGTTCCAAGCCTTTTAATATGAAATGGCCAATTTATAAGGCAAAATTCAAAGGCTGATCGTAGTTACCAGGTATACCTAACCAGCAGCGGAAGTGACAGGTGGTTGTTACAGATGGTGATATGTTTGGTTGTAATTGTTGACACTGGGATCCCAGGCTAATGACTCAATTTAGAAAGACCAAGAGCTGGAGCACGGTGTTTGGCATGTCACCAGAGACTGACATGAAACACGTCTACGACCAGTATTCTTGATGGTGGAGACCAGGAGGGACAAAAGCAAGGTCAAACATGATAAGATTGTTGCAGTGATGCCAGGCACTACCATGCACTACCATGCACTACCATGCACTACCGTGCACTACCATGCACTACCATGCACTACCATGCACTACCATGCACTACCATGCACTACCATGCACTACCGTGCACTACCATGCACTACCGTGCACTACCATGCACTACCGTGCACTACCGTGCACTACCGTGCACTACCATGCACTACCATGCACTACCATGCACTACCGTGCACTACCATGCACTACCGTGCACTACCATGCACTACCGTCATAAACTACCATGCAGTATCATACACTACCATGTACTACCATGCAGTGTCATACACTACCATGTACTACCATGCAGTGTCATACACTACCATGTACTACCATGCACTACCGTCATAAACTACCATGCAGTATCATACACTACCATGTACTACCATGCAGTGTCATACACTACCATGTACTACCATGCACTACCGTCAAACTACCATGCAGTATCATACACTACCATGTACTACCATGCACTACCGTGCACTACCATGCAGTGTCATACACTACCATGTACTACCATGCACTACCATGCAGTGTCATACACTACCATGTACTACCATGCACTACCGTCAAACTACCATGCAGTATCATACACTACCATGTACTACCATGCAATGTCATACACTACCATGTACTACCATGCACTACCGTCAAACTACCATGCAGTATCATACACTACCATGTACTACCATGCAGTGTCATACACTACCATGTACTACCATGCACTACCGTCATAAACTACCATGCAGTATCATACACTACCATGTACTACCATGCAGTGTCATACACTACCATGTACTACCATGCAGTGTCATACACTACCATGTACTACCATGCACTACCGTCATAAACTACCATGCAGTATCATACACTACCATGTACTACCATGCAGTGTCATACACTACCATGTACTACCATGCACTACCGTCATAACTACCATGCAGTATCATACACTACCATGTACTCATTTTACCATGTACTCCGGGGGCACTGGGGGCCCACTTCTGCTCAGGGGGCGTTCATTACCACTACTATTTTTTACTACCATGTGGTCATTTTTCCCCAGGGTTCCCTTATGCCTCCCTTGCCCAAATCACCATGCTTTCATACACTACCATTATTTCCCCTTTACCCGTCACTACCGCAGGCCACTACCATGTACTACCATACTACCATGCATTTCATACACAAATGTACTACCATCACTCCCGTCCCCCCACCATGCAGTATCATACCTACCATGTACTACCATGCAATGTCATACACCCCCAAAAATACCATGACTCCCGTAAAACTACCATGCAGTATAAACACTCCTTTAAAATAACAAAAAGGAAACACACTACCATGTACTACCATGCACTAAATCAAACTCCCATGCAGTATCAAAATTCCATTTACTACCATGCAGTGGTCATACACTCCCATGTACAATGCACGGGTTTAACCCCAAATAGATCATACACTCCCTTTTGTACTCCCATGCAGTTCATACATCCACCCTCCCAATCAGTGTCATACATTTCCATGAAATTCCCATGCACTCCGTCAAAAACCCATGGTATCTTTTACTCCCATGAAATTACCATGCAGTGTCATACCCCTTACTACCATTTCTGTAAAACCCTTTTGGAAAAACCTTCATCACTGGCCTCCATCATGTCATAACTCCCAAAATTGCCCCACAAAATTTATTAAAACCCCTTTTACAGTATCTTTTACTCCCTTTACCCCATGCAGTGTCATACACCCCATGTATTTCCATGCATTTCATACACTCCCGGGGGCTACCATGCACTCGGGTCAAAAACCAAAATTTCAGTATATACACTCCAAAAATTCCCACCATGCAGTGTCATACACAAACCATGTACTACCATGACTCCCTAAAAACAACCACATGCCCTTCACCTTTACTACCATGCGGGCATACTATGTATTTACCATGCATCCTCAAAACTATTTTTCATTATCATACACTACCATTTTCCATGCAGTGTCCCCCTTTCCCATGTACTACCACACTCCCGTCATAAACTACCATGCAGTATAAACACTACCCTGCTACCATGCGGTGTCATACATTTCCTTGTTACCATGCACTACGGGTCAAAAACTTTGAATTTATCTTCACACCATGTACTCCGTCATAAACACCATACTTTTATTTTTACCATACACCCCCATACATTACTAAAAACCCACTATACACCCCCATACACTCCAAACCAGCCACACACTCCCAAAATACTCCCTTTCAACCCCCAAAACCTGCCATTGTGGTAAAAAGGTCCCTTAAAACCTTTATTGGGCGGGGAACCCCTCTTTTCGGCTATCTAACCAGGAACCAGGTTGCAAAGAGTTGATGATCCCCCTTTCGTTCAACTGTGCCCGGGTTCTGGCCAATAAAAAGGGTGGGTTTGGGAAATCGCAGAGGTTATGTGGTTGCCCGCTCCCTTTGTCATTTAAACCTAGAGCTTTTTAAGCACGGTCTGCTATCTTGTGGTTTCCCTATTTCTGTTTGCCATTGGGGAGTGCACTATATTTACCCACTGTACATAGTGTACATATTGCTGTTATAATTGGTGAAGGAAAATATAAGTCTAAATTTTTTCCTGTGTTTATTTGCCCCCATTACACCCGGGGATAAAAAGGCCTTTTGAAATCCTGGTTGTAAAAAAAATTTCCCCGGGATCGGGATTTAAAAAACGGTTGGTTTTAAGGAAGTTTGTGGCAGGAACTTTTGTAGCTTTTTCCCGGGGCTTTTAAAATTTTTGGTGTCAGTTGTTTAAAGATCATTTTTCTATTGGGTGATCTTTCCCACAGTCCTTTACTTTTCCCAGTGTTCCGTTTAAAGGTCAATCTTGTGTGCAGCCCTTTGCTTTTTGGGCGTTTCTGCAATCGTACTGTGCATAGTAGGTGTTTTTAAAATTAATTGTTAGTTGGGGTTAATTAAATGGAAAAGCGAATAACTTACCACCTGGGCGGGGTCAGACGCCTGGTGTGGGCCCTTATTTGCATAACCTCCCTAAATTGCCCCTTGGCGTTTTTGGGGTTTGTCGCCCTTTGGGTTCCCTATAAACCTTTTCCGGCTCGCTGCGTTCCCTTTTGCTGAATACTTATTGAAGAAGAGATGGCAATCAAACCCCCCCTCTAGGGGAGCTGGGGAAAAAACTTTTTGGTTCCCAGGGGGGAAGATGATAAAAATCAGGGCAAAATGGTCGGTATTTTAAACGGGTTGTTTTTCCGGGGAATCGGGTCGTTGGAAACCGGCGGGGCCAAAATCAATTACAAACTGGGAAAGGGGAAGGAAAAAAGGGAAAATTTATGGGGAAAGAGAAGGGGGGGTTTTCGGTTCTGTAAACGATTTCAGTTTCAAAAGCAGTACGGCTTTTTCCCCGGCTTCAATGAGGCCAAAACCAGAGAAATTTTTCGGCTTCGAAAATCGGGCCCTGGGGCCGAGGGAGGGAACACCGCGGGGGGTTTTGGTTCCCGGCATTATTGGGTGGGCGGGGGAAATTTTCTCGGAAAAACTGACGCTGAATTCCTCTGATTATCAAGTAGTGAAGCCCACAGTTTTTGGGAAAACATTTTCCCCAGCTTATCGTAAGCCCTTTTAAAAAATTAAAACGGGGGCGGCTTGGTCAATCCGGGGGAACTTTGTGAGAAAACCAAAACCGTTTTTCCCCGGGGTATAAAGCAGTGGTGTCTTCTAATTTGAGGGGTGCAGTTTATTCTGATTGATAACCTGCTTGGGAAGGGCTTCCCCTTTTAATTTTAAGGGAATTTTAACCCCAAAATTTGCCCTTTTTAAGGGGGGGAAGTGAAAAGGGTAGGGGGGGGTCTCTTAACCAACAGGGGGGGTTCTTTATTTCCTCAGGAAAATCAGAACCAAAATTTCCCAAAAAAATACCTTTAGGGAAAGGAAACCCTGGGGGGAAAAATTACTTAATTTGCCCCCCCAAGAAGGGAAAAATTTATTACCCTTTCAGAAAAAAATTTACTTCCCTTAAAAAATTTCAGTTTTAGTTGGAAAAAGTTTTCAGAGGGGGAATATATTCAGTTCTTTGCTTAAAATTTTTTTGGAACCAGGGAAATTTTTAATTTTTTAAATTTGACTGAAAATTTGGGCCGGGCCACTTGGCAAAGGGTTTCAGGAAAAATTGCCATGTTATTACGGGGAATAACTTCCTTGTTACTTCGTGTCCTAAACCCATAATGTTTAAAAATCCCTTCCCAGGGGGTTAAAAACCCCGGGGAAACACCCCGGTTGTCGGGGGAGAATGTTGATTCACTTGGCTCCGATCTCGGAAAAAACCCCCGTTGTTTTATGAGACACCCCACCGGAGTCTCGTAAATCAAGTGAAAGCCCCGACCAAGCCTTCTTTTCCCCCGGGTTCCCGGGTTGCCAGATGTCTCTGTTTCCATGCCCGAGGGACTGCCCTTTCCCGGAAACAACGACAGGACCCTTTTTTTAAAATGCGCTTTTAGGCACCCAAAGGGGAAACCTTTTGGGTCATCCAGTCAAGTATAAAGGAAAATTATTTGGTTTAAATTGGGACTGGAAAAGGAATAAAAGGGCCGGAATTATACAAGGGTTAGTGGTTCCAAAAAGGCCCCCAGATAAAATATAGCTCATAAAAATCATCAGGGGTTTTAGGGTTAAAAACCGTATAGAACCCAAAAAATTTTTTTGGGCCCAAAAATTAAAAAGAGGGAAGAAACCCTTTAGGTGTTGCCAAGAATGCCCAGCAATTTGGGGAAACCGGGCCCCATTCCATTAAACCTCCACCTCCCCAACCCATACCTAATGGTAAACCTTTTTGCAGTTTTAAATTATAAAATTGTAGGTCCACCTAAGTAAAAGGGTCTGAAATTTTATTTATTTAAAATTTTGGGATAAAAAAACCCAGATATCCTAAAAGGACCCCCAAGGGAAATTATCAATACTAAAGCTATTCTCAAAGCTTTAAAAAAATTTCCCTTTTTCTTTTTTTGGGCTTTCCCCAAAATTTATACAAAGTGATCAAGGTAAAACTTCATCCCAAAAGCATTTGGGAAGTATTAACTAGGTTGGGGGTAAATTTAAACTTTTTTCCACTGCCTTTTCCCCTGTTTTAAGGTTGGGAAAAATTCCACCAAACATTAAAAACAATGATGGGAAATTTTTTCATGCACTTTCCAAAAAGGGTTTGGGGTGAATCTCTACCTTTTTTGTTTTTCCTTGAAGACAATCAAGAAATCTACAGGGTTTTCCCTTTGACTGATCTTTTTGGGACACAAAATTTAGGGCCTCTTCGGGGGCTCAAAGAAAAGGGGTGGGTGGGAGAAGACGTAAGCTCGGGACTCTACAACCCGTCTTCCAAAGGGTTTATGGCTGAGTTGCCAGGCCCAAACCCAAAAAATAGCTCAAAATAAATGAAACAGAGGGATGAAAAAGTGCAACCCTCCTTCCATCCAGGGGACCCGGGTGTTGGGGGAACCTTTTCCTTCACACCTTTAAAACTAGATTTACGGGACCTATGGATAGTAAGTGGGGGGTTTTTGATTTTAAAAAATGTGGGAACTCCCATTGATAAGACCTCAAAAAAAAACTTACCCCATTAATCTCAAGGGGCCCTTTTATCACCAGATAAAATTTCCCGTAATGACCCCTTTTTCCCCCTGAGACGCTCTGACTCTTCCTCTATCTCAAATTTCTAAACCCTTTTAAATTTTGTCCTCCTCAAAGGGTCCCCAACCCCTTAATGGATGGATTATCTGAAATACAACAACAAAATTTTCTGAGCTTCTACAAACATATCCCAAATTTTTCCGGGGTTTCTTTAAAAAAAATTGGCCCTTAAAAAACCATGATGAGATGTGGAAAATCAAAACCCTTAAAAATTTTCCCCCAGGCTAATCCCAAAAAGCAAAGGGTCTTCAGCAGGAAGTAGCTTCTTGTTTGAAAAGGTTTATGGAAGTCATCCAGTCCCCTGGGGTTCACCGTGCATCCATTTAAAAAAGGGTGATGGAGGGGTTTTTTGTGCCAAAACACCGTAAAATGAACGAAAGGGCCCCAATCCCGATGTTTTCCCTCTTCCTCGTCTGGATGACGAAAATTTACCCTTTTTGGGGAAAAGGGTCTTTTTTTCCCAAAATTTGATCTCCATAGTTCTATCGGTACCTTTGACAGATAAGGCAAGGGAAAATTTTGCCTTTTGTTTCCAAAGGGGGTCATTATCGGGATAATTACCCCCCTTTGGAAGAAAAAATTCCCCCTTCATTCCAGAAACTCCCTCCATCAGGCTATTAAAAGGGTTCGGAAAAGGGACGGGCATAACCCAGATGATATTGTTGTTGTCTGGGTACTTGGGGTCAACACCTATTTAAACCTTTAAAACTCTGTTTGAGACCTTTAAACCCAATTAACGTTAATTTATCTAAATCTTCCTTTTCCCCGGCCACTTTTCACTTTTTTAGGGCCCTGAAGGAGGGAGTAATTTTCTTTCACCCAAACTTGCTAAAGTTCTTTTTATTAAAAAATTTCCCGTTCCTCATGATAAAAATCTCTTAACGTTTTTCCCAGGGATGATAGGATTTTAAGAAAAATTCTGTAAAGAATTTCTCAGATATTGAGCCCCTTACCTCTCTTCCAGTCATAAAGTTCCTTTTTTTGGACTCAGATTGGAAAAACTTTTTTAAAAAAGCAAAAAAATTAGTTTCTGCACCCATTTTTCCTGTTTCCCGACTTCTCCCAAAACCCTTTTTTATTCAGGTTGATGCTTTTGGAGGGCTGGGGGTTGGGGGGGGGACTAACAAATCGGGGAAAAAAGGGCCGAATCCCCTTTCTTTTTCAGCCAAATTCCCGCCACATCGAGAACCTTCTTCCCCATTGGGAAAAAAAGCCCCCCCTTCCCTTTTTGGTCTTTGGGCATTTGATGTTTATGGGCCCAACATGGAGGGGGTCCGTCTGGATCCAAAACCGTTATCTTCTCCAAGCCATGAAAATCACAACACAAGGCTCATTTCGCTGGGAATTTAAAAGGGTCGCCCCACTTTTATATCAAAAAACATTGTGGGAAAAGAAAATTTTTGGCAGACTCTTTTTAAAAGTCTGGGTTTTAAAATTTTTTTTTGGGTTAGGATGATTTTGGGAACCCCCCCTTTTTTTTTTATCCTGATGTGGGGTTTTTTGTGAGGGGGTCGGGGTCCGTCCGCTTTTTATCTTGGGCCCATGTTGGCCTATCTGGGTAACTGTCTCCTCTGAGTTTAGAGTTTGGCTTGGTCACTAGGAAAACTGAGCTCTATCTAAAGTTGGATGGTGGAGAGGATAGGGGTCCCTTATTTTTCCATTTGGGGGACCGGGTTCCACCCAGGTGGCAGCCTAACCTTTAGCCCTCGGGGGTGGGGGTGGCATGCAAAGAGCGTAACCTTTTTTTCGGCCATGGAAAACCTCATTTGAGGGTATCCCCAACCAACGAACCGGTTGCTAAAGTTGATGATAGGCCCCCTCGTTCCAGTGACCAGGTTCCCACCAAAAGAAGGTGGGATTGACAACCAGAGGTTATGTGGATAACCCCCTCCCTTTTGCCCTTGTCACCCTTTTTGAGCTTGGGTTTAAGCACGGTTTTCTTCTTGTGGGGTTTTTTTCTGCCTTGCTTCTTTGGGGTGCACTATATTTAAACACTGTACATAGTGTACATATTGCTTTATAATTGGGGAAGGATAATATAAGTTAAACTTTTTCTACTTTTTTATTTGCTCCCCCCTTAAACCCGGGATAAAACCATTTTTAAAAACCTGGGTTTTAAATTTAAACCCTACCCACCATAAATGCCATACATACCATTCTTACTATACACACCAAACACTGCCATACCTAAATATTCCCCCTACACTTTTAATACCGGTCCGGGGGCCCGGTGGCCTGGGTTTTTCCCCGCTTTTCCCCACGGGGGGTTCGATTCCCGGCGGGTGGAAATTCCGACACGTTTTTCCCCACCCTTTTTCCTTTTACCTGCGGGAAATAGGTACCGGGGGTTAATCGCTGGTGGGGTCGCATCCCGGGGGAAAAATTAAGGACCCCTTGGGAAAAAAGTTAGACAGTCCTGATGACGCACTGACTTTTTTGGGTTATCCTGGGGGGCCCAATCCTCCGGGTTTAAAAACCGAAGAAATCTTATCTTATCTTATCTTAAACCCCTACATCTACCAAATCAATTTTACCAACCCCACACTACAATTTCCATTCCACTACATGCCACCTTAAATACAATACACTACCCTACAAAGCCCACGTTTATGGTTCTCACCCCATACCAATTTTCCTGCCACTCCCACCATGCCCACATCCTGCCCCCCCCTCCCCCCTAACTATCCTGCCTTCCCCCTACCATAACCTTTTCCCGCCTTTCCCCCCCATACCACCATCCCCCCCTCCCATCCCTACCACCCTCCCCCCCTCCCCCCCACCATACCATTTTCCCCCACTCCCCCCTACCATACCACTATCCCCCCTCCTCCCCACCATACCATTATCCTGCCACTTCCCCCCTTTCCATAATTTCCTGCTTACTCTCCCTACCATACCATTCCCGCCCTTTCCATAATACCATTATCCTGTCTCTTCCTCCTACCATACCATTATCCTGCCACTACCTCCTACCATACCATTATCCTGTCTCTACCTCCTACCATACCATTATCCTGCCACTCCCTCCTACCATACCATTATCCTGTCTCTTCCTCCTACCATACCATTATCCTGCCACTACCTCCTACCATACCATTATCCTGTCTCTTCCTCCTACCATACCATTATCCTGCCACTACCTCCTACCATACCATTATCCTGTCTCTCCCTCCTACCATACCATTATCCTGCCACTACCTCCTACCATACCATTATCCTGCCACTACCTCCTACCATACCATTATCCTGTCTCTTCCTCCTACCATACCATTATCCTGCCACTACCTCCTACCATACCATTATCCTGTCTCTCCCTCCTACCATACGACTATCACATTTTCCCTTCTACCTTAATTATTATTCCTCCAACTACCCATTTATTCTCTTCCATTCTGTTTCTCTCCCTCACCCCCTCCTTCATTCTCCACTCTCCCTCACCCTCCTCCTTCATTCTCCACTCTCCCTCACCCCCTCCTTCATTCTCCACTCTCCCTCACCCTCCTCCTTCATTCTCCACTCTCCCTCACCCTCCTCCTTCATTCTCCACTCTCCCTCACCCCGTCCTTCATTCTCCACTCTCCCTCACCCCCTCCTTCATTCTCCACTCTCCCTCACCCTCCTCCTTCATTCTCCACTCTCCCTCACCCCCTCCTTCATTCTCCACTCTCCCTCACCCCCTCCTTCATTCTCCACTCTCCCTCACCCCCTCCTTCATTCTCCACTCTCCCTCACCCTCCTCCTTCATTCTCCACTCTCCCTCACCCCCTCCTTCATTCTCCACTCTCCCTCACCCCCTCCTTCATTCTCCACTCTCCCTCACCCTCCTCCTTCATTCTCCACTCTCCCTCACCCCCTCCTTCATTCTCCACTCTCCCTCACCCCCTCCTTCATTCTCCACTCTCCCTCACCCCCTCCTTCATTCTCCACTCTCCCTCACCCTCCTCCTTCATTCTCCACTCTCCCTCACCCCGTCCTTCATTCTCCACTCTCCCTCACCCCCTCCTTCATTCTCCACTCTCCCTCACCCTCCTCCTTCATTCTCCACTCTCCCTCACCCTCCTCCTTCATTCTCCACTCTCCCTCCTCCTTCATTCTCCACTCTCCCTCACCCTCCTCCTTCATTCTCTACTCTCCCTCACCCTCCTCCTTCATTCTCCACTCTCCCTCACCCTCCTCCTTCATTCTCTACTCTCCCTCACCCTCCTCCTTCATTCTCTACTCTCCCTCACACCAATTATCGATAATTATGAAGACACGCTGTAAACAGGGAAAATGTTCCACTACAATGTGTTCCACTACACTGTTCCACTACACTGTGTTCCACTACACTGTGTTCCACTACACCGTGTTCCACTACACCGTGTTCCACTACACCGTGTTCCACTACACTGTGTTCCACTACACCGTGTTCCACTACACCGTGTTCCACTACACCGTGTTCCACTACACCGTGTTCCACTACACCGTGTTCCACTACACCGTGTTCCACTACACCGTGTTCCACTACACTGTGTTCCACTACACTGTGTTCCACTACACTGTGTTCCACTACACTGTGTTCCACTACACTGTGTTCCACTACACTGTGTTCCACTACACTGTGTTCCACTACACTGTGTTCCACTACACTGTGTTCCATTACACTGTTTCACTACACTGTGTTCCACTACACTGTGTTCCACTACACTGTGTTCCACTACACTGTTCCACTACACTGTGTTCCACTACACTGTGTTCCACTACACTGTTCTCCACTACACTGTGCTCCACTACACTGTGCTCCACTACACTGTGTTCCACTACACTGTGTGTTCCACTACACTGTGTGTGTTCCACTACACTTTCACTACACTGTTCCACTACACTGTGTGTGTTCCACTACACTGTTCCACTACAGTGTGTGTTCCACTACACTGTGTTCCACTACACTGGGTGTTCCAGTACACTTGTGTTCCAGTACACTGTGTTCCAGTACGCTGTGTTCCAGTACACTGTGTTCCAGTACACTGTGTTCCAGTACGCTGTGTTCCAGTACACTGTGTTCCAGTACACTGTGTTCCAGTACGCTGTGTTCCACTACACTGTGTTCCAGTACGCTGTGTTCCACTACACTGTGTTCCACTACACTGGGTGTTCCACTACACTGTTTCACTACACTGTGTTCCACTACACTGGGTGTTCCAGTACACTGTGTTCCAGGACACTGTGTTCCAGTACGCTGTATGTTCCACTACACTGTTCTCCACTACACTGTGTTCCACTACACTGTGTGTTCCACTACACTGTGTTCCACTACACTGTGTGTTCCACTACACTGTGTTCCACTACACTGTGTGTTCCACTACACTGTGTTCCACTACACTGTGTTCCACTACACTGTTTCACTACACTGTGTTCCAGTACACTGTTTCACTACACTGTGTTCCAGTACACTGTTTCACTACACTGTGTTCCAGTACACTGTGTGTGTGTGTTTCACTATACTGTGAGTGTTCAACTACATTGTATGTGTTGCACCACACAATGTTGCACCACAGTGTTGCACCACACAGTGTTGCACCACACAGTGTTGCACCACACAGTGTTGCACCACTGTTGCACCACGCAGTGTTGCACCACACAGTGTTCCACCACACAGTGTTGCACCACAGTGTTGCACCACGCAGTGTTGCACCACACAGTGTTCCACCACACAGCGTTGCACCACAGTGTTGCACCACACAATGTTGCACCACAGTGTTGCACCACGCAGTGTTGCACCACACAGTGTTGCACCACAGTGTTGCACCACGCAGTGTTGCACCACACAGTGTTGCACCACAGTGTTGCACCAGTGTTGCACCACAGTGTTGCACCACACAGTGTTGCACCACAGTGTTCCAACACAGTGTTGCACCACACAGTGTTCCACCACACAGTGTTGCACCACACAATGTTGCACCACACAATGTTGTACCACAGTGTTCCAACACAGTACTGTACATCACAATGTTGCACCACACAGTGTTGCACCACACTGTTGCACCACACAGTGTTGCACCACGCAGTGTTGCACCACACAATGTTGCACCACACAATGTTCCACCACGCAGTGTTGCACCACAGTGTTGCACCACACAGTGTTGCACCACAGTGTTCCACCACACAGTGTTGCACCACACAATGTTGCACCACACAATGTTGTACCACAGTGTTCCAACACAGTACTGTACATCACAATGTTGCACCACACAGTGTTGCACCACACAGTGTTGCACCACACAGTGTTGCACCACGCAGTGTTGCACCACACAATGTTGCACCACACAATGTTCCACCACGCAGTGTTGCATCACAGTGTTGCACCACACAGTGTTGCACCACAGTGTTCCACCACACAGTGTTGCACCACACAGTGTTGCACCACACAATGTTGCACCACACAGTGTTGCACCACACAGTGTTCCAACACGCAGTACTGTATCACACAGTGTTGCACCACACAGTGTTGCAGCACACACAGTGTTGCACCACACAGTGTTGCACTACACAATATTGCACCACACAGTGTTGCACCACATAATGTTGCACCGCACATTGTTCCACCACACAGTGTTGCACCACAGTGTTGCACCACACAATGTTGCACCACACAATGTTGCACCACACAGTACTGTACCACAGTGTTGCACCACACAGTGTTTCAACACGCAGTACTGTACCACACAGTGTTGCACCACAGTGTTGCAGCACACACACACTGTTGCACCACACAGTGTTGCACCACACAATGTTGCACCAGTGTTGCACCACACAATGTTGCACCGCACATTGTTCCACCAGTGTTGCACCACACAGTGTTGCACCACACAGTGTTGCACCACAGTGTTCCAACACACAGTACTGTACCACACAGTGTTGCACCACACAGTGTTCCAACACGCAGTACTGTACCACACAGTGTTGCACCACACACACAGTGTTGCACCACACAATGTTGCACCACACAGTGTTGCACCACACAGTGTTGCACCACACAGTGTTGCACCACACAATGTTGCACCGCACATTGTTCCACCACACAGTGTTGCACCACACAGTGTTGCACCACAGTGTTCCAACACACAGTACTGTACCACACAGTGTTGCACCACACAGTGTTGCACCAGTGTCACTCGCTTATTGATTTCTCAGCAACACTGCCGACGCTCCTTGCAGGAATGCAACAGCGCCTGCACCTTCCGGGTCGTGTCTTGGTCGTATTCTGGTCGTGTCTTGATCGTGTCTTGGTCGTGTCTTGGTCGTGTCTTGGTCGTGTCTTGGTCGTGTCTTGGTCGTGTCTTGGTCGTGTCTTGGTCGTGTCTTGGTCGTGTCCTGGTCAGTCTAGAAACTATGAGAAGTAATGTGCTTCTTCGTCTTCTCCTGGAGAGGAACCGTCTCTCTCTATCTCTAACACTCGTAGTGTCATGTCACTCATCTCTACCACTCGTAGTGTCATATCACTCACCTAACACCCGCAGTGTCATGTTACTAATCTCTCTCTCTCCAGACACTGACGTAGATTCATGTTACTCATGTTATCTTCAGAGTTCCTGTTCTGATTATCCTCTAAGAACGACAGAGTTATCATAGTTATTCCTCACAGACGCTGCCTCTGCCGCAGGACGCGCTGGTGAGGGTCGCAAGCGACGCAGAGGGCCGCAAGCGACGCAGAGGGTCGCAAGTGACGCAGAGGGTCGCAAGCGACACAGAGGGTCGCAAGCGACACAGAGGGTCGCAAGCGACGCAGAGGGCCGCAAGCGACGCAGAGGGTCGCAAGTGACGCAGAGGGTCGCAAGCGACGCAGAGGGTCGCAAGTGACGCAGAGGGTCGCAAGCGACACAGAGGGTCGCAAGCGACACAGAGGGTCGCAAGCGACGCAGAGGGTCGCAAGCGACGCAGAGGGCCGCAAGCGACGCAGAGGGTCGCAAGTGACGCAGAGGGTTGCAAGCGACGCAGAGGGTCGCAAGTGACGCAGAGGGTCGCAAGCGACGCAGGGGAGTCGCAAGCGACGCAGGAGGGTCGCAAGCGACGCAGGAGGGTCGCAAGCGACGCAGGAGGGTCGCAAGCGACGCAGGAGGGTCGCAAGCGACGCAGAGGGTCGCAAGCGACGCAGGAGGGTCGCAAGCGACGCAGGAGGGTCGCAAGCGACGCAGAGGGTCGCAAGCGACGCAGAGGGTCGCAAGCGACGCAGGAGGGTCGCAAGCGACGCAGAGGGTCGCAAGCGACGCAGGGGGGTCGCAAGCGACGCAGGAGGGTCGCAAGCGACGCAGGAGGGTCGCAAGCGACGCAGAGGGTCGCAAGCGACGCAGAGGGTCGCAAGCGACGCAGAGGGTCGCAAGCAACGCAGGGGGGTCGGAAGCAACGCAGGGGGGTCGGAAGCAACGCAGGGGGGTCGCAAACAACGCAGGGGGGTCGCAAACAACGCAGGGGGGTCGCAAACAACCCCGGGTTGGCCGCCAGTATATAAAGGAATGATGTACATTGATTATTTCCATTGTTATGGAGTTCCCCCTCTTCCCCTCTCCTCCCCTCGTCTTCCCCTCTCCTCCCCTCGTCTTCCCCTCTCCTCCCCTCGTCTTCCCCTCTCCTCCCCTCGTCTTCCCCTCTCCTCCCCTCGTCTTCTCCCCTCCTCTCTCCTCCCCTCCCTCCCTCCCTCCCTCAACCACACTCCCTCATACACCTCCCCATGCATCCTGACCACCCAAATCACCTGACACCGTCCCCTGCCACCCGTGTCACCTTTACCTAGGGGAATGTTGGGGTGGTGGTGATTTCAGGGGATGGCAAGGGGAGGGAGGGGATGGCATGGGATGGGAGGGGGTGGCAAGGGGTGGCAGTGAGGGATGGCACACACCGGAAACTGATGGAATGTGCAGGAAATATTTAAGGTGGAGGTAATGCCTGGTGGGACCCCCACCATTGAGGGGGGAGAGGGGTGGTGGACACCCACCAGAGAGGGGGAGAGGGGTGGTGGGCCCCCACCAGAGGGGGGAGAGGGGTGGTGGACACCCACCAGAGAGGGGGAGAGGGGTGGTGGACACCCACCAGAGGGGGGGAGAGGGGTGGTGGACACCCACCAGAGAGGGGGAGAGGGGTGGTGGACACCCACCAGAGGGGGGGAGAGGGGTGGTGGACACCCACCAGAGAGGGGGAGAGGGGTGGTGGACACCCACCAGAGAGGGGGAGATATCATGTGGGAGTTCGACACGTGGATTGGGTAAAGTAATACTCACGTAGGCTGGTAGTACGTATAATTACAGACAAGGTGGGTAGCGCCCTTACAGCCGTAACCTAGTCTCTCTGCTATTTCTCGTACCACTGACTGGCTGGCCGCCCACAGTACCCATATGTGAGGGGGTCTTTGAATACTGCTAGGTCAGCACAATATGAGTTCAGACAGTGACTCAGGCAGAGACGGTTGGTCGTGAGTCAACTGGCACAGTGGTTACTGGTAACTGGTTACTACTACTGAGAGAGAGGGGTGGTGGACACCCACCAGAGAGGGGGAGAGGGGTGGTGGACACCCACCAGAGAGGGGGAGAGGGGTGGTGGACACCCACCAGAGAGGGGGAGAGGGGCGGTGGACACCCACCAGAGAGGGGGAGAGGGGCGGTGGACACCCACCAGAGGGGGAGAGGGGCGGTGGACACCCACCAGAGAGGGGGAGAGGGGTAGACACCCACCAGAGAGGGGGAGAGGGGTGGTGGACACCCACCAGAGAGGGGGAGAGGGGTGGTGGACGCCCACCAGAGAGGGGTAGAGGGGTGGTGGACGCCCACCAGAGAGGGGGAGAGGGGTGGTGGACGCCCACCAGAGAGGGGGAGAGGGGTGGTGGACACCCACCAGAGAGGGGTAGAGGGGTGGTGGACACCCACCAGAGAGGGGAAGAGGGGTGGTGGACATCCACCAAAGAGGGGGAGGGGGGTGGACACCCACCAAAGAGGGGGAGAGGGGTGGTGGACACCCACCAGAGAGGGGGAGGGGTGGATACCCACCAGAGAGGGGTGGTGGACACTCACCAGAGAGGGGGGAGGGGGATGAACACCCACCAGAGAGGGGAGGGGTGGTGGACACCCACCAGAGGGGAGAGGGGTGGTGGACATCCACCAGAGAGGAGAGGGGTGGTGGACACCCACCAGAGAGGGGGAGAGGGGTGGAGGACACCCTCCAGAGAGGGGGAGAGGGGTGGTTAACACCCGCCAGAGGGGGGGAGGGGTAGTGGACACCCACCAGAGAGGGGGAGAGGGGTGGTGGACACCCACCAGAGAGGGGGACGGGTGGTGGACACCCACCAGAGAGGGGGGGACGGGTGGTGGACACCCACCAGAGGGGGGGAGGGGTGGTGGACACCCACCAGAGAGGGGGAGGGGTGGTGGACACCCACCAGAGAGGGGGTGAGGGGTGGTGGACATCAACCAGAGAGGGGGGAGGGGTGGTGGACACCCACCAGAGAGGGGGGAGGGGTGGTGGACACCCACCAGAGGGGGGAGGGGTGGACACCCACCAGAGGGGGGGAGGGGTGGTGCCTTTCAGTTGCGGATCGTCCACAAAATCCTTTTCCTATTTCAGTCAATTATTACACGATCCCTTACGATCACCATGACCCCCACGATCCCTTACGATCACCATGACCCCCACGATCCCTTACGATCACCATGACCCCCACGATCCCTTACGATCACCATGACCCTCACGATCCCTTACGATCACCATGACCCCCACGATCCCTTACGATCACCATGACCCCCACGATCCCTTACGATCACCATGACCCCCACGATCCCTTACGATCACCATGACCCCCACGATCCCTTACGACCACCATGGCCCCCACGATCCCTTACGACCACCATGGCCCCCACGATCCCTTACGATCACCATGACCCCCACGATCCCTTACGATCACCATGACCCCCACGATCCCTTACGACCACCATGACCCCCACGATCCCTTACGACCACCATGGCCCCCACGATCCCTTACGATCACCATGACCCCCACGATCCCTTACGATCACCATGACCCCCACGATCCCTTACGATCACCATGACCCCCCACGATCCCTTACGATCACCATGACCCCCCACGATCCCTTACGATCACCATGACTCCCACGATCCCTTACGATCACCATGACCCCCCACGATCCCCAGGACCCCCACGATCCCTTACGATCACCATGACCCCCACGATCCCTTACGACCACCATGACCCCCACGATCCCTTACGATCACCATGACCCCCACGATCCCTTACGATCACCATGACCCCCACGATCCCTTACGATCACCATGACCCCCACGATCCCTTACGACCACCATGACCCCCCACGATCCCTTGCGATCACCATGACCCCCACGATCCCCTACGATCACCATGCCCCCCACGATCCCTTACGATCACCATGACCCCCCAGATCCCTTACGATCACCATGACCCCCACGATCCCTTACGATCACCATGACCCCCACGATCCCTTACGATCACCATGACCCCCCACGATCCCTTACGATCACCATGACCCCCCACGATCCCTTACGACCACCATGACCCTGCACGATCCCTTACGATCACCATGACCCCCACGATCCCTTACGATCACCATGACCCGCACGATCCCTTACGATCACCATGACCCCCACGATCCCTTACGATCATCATGACCCCCACGATCCCTTACGATCACGATGACCCCCACGATCCCCAGGACCCCCACGATCCCTTACGATCACCATGACCCCCACGATCCCTTACGACCACCATGACCCCCACGATCCCTTACGATCACCATGACCCCCCACGATCCCTTACGATCACCATGACCCCCCACGATCCCTTACGACCACCATGACCCTGCACGATCCCTTACGATCTCCATGACCCCCACGATCCCTTACGATCACCATGACCCCCACGATCCCTTACGATCATGACCCCCACGATCCCTTACGATCACCATGACCCCCACGATCCCTTACGATCACGATGACCCCCACGATCCCCATGACCCCCACGATCCCTTACGACCACCATGACCCCCACGATCCCTTACGACCACCATGACCCCCACGATCCCTTACGATCACCATGACCCCCACGATCCCTTACGATCACCATGACCCCCACGATCCCTTACGATCACCATGACCCCCACGATCCCTTACGATCACCATGACCCCCCCACGATCCCTTACGATCACCATGACCCCCCACGATCCCTTACGACCACCATGACCCTGCACGATCCCTTACGATCTCCATGACCCCCACGATCCCTTACGATCACCATGACCCCCACGATCCCTTACGATCATCATGACCCCCACGATCCCTTACGATCACCATGACTCCCACGATCCCTTACGATCACGATGACCCCCACGATCCCCATGACCCCCACGATCCCTTACGATCACCATGACCCCCACGATCCCTTACGACCACCATGACCCCCACGATCCCTTACGATCACCATGACCCCCACGATCCCTTACGATCACCATGACCCCCACGATCCCTTACGACCACCAGGACCCCCCCACGATCCCTTGCGATCACCATGACCCCCACGATCCCTTACGATCACCATGACCCCCACGATCCCTTACGATCACCATGACCCCCACGATCCCTTACGATCACCATGACCCCCACGATCCCTTACGATCACCATGACCCCCACAATCCCTTACGATCACCATGACCCCCACGATCCCTTACGATCACCATGACCCCCCCGATCCCTTACGATCACCATGACCCCCACGATCCCTTACGACCACCATGACCCCCACGATCCCTTACGACCACCATGACCCTCACGATCCCTTACGACCACCATGACCCCCACGATCCTTTACGATCACCATGACCCCCACGATCCCTTACGATCACCATGACCCCCACGATCCCTTACGATCAACATGACCCCCACGAACCCATACGATCACCATGACCCCCACGATCCCTTACGATCACCATGACTCCCACGATCACCATGACCCCCACGATCCCTTACGATCACCATGACCCCCACGATCCCTTACGATCATGACCCCCACGATCCCTTACGATCACCATGACCCCCACGATCTCTTACGATCACCATGACCCCCACGATCCCTTACGATCACCATGACCCCCACGATCCCTTACGATCGCCATGACCCCCACGATCCCTTACGATCACCATGACCCCCACGATCCCTTACGACCACCATGACCCCCACGATCCCTTACGATCACCATGACCCCCACGATCCCTTACGATCACCATGACCCCCACGATCCCTTACGATCACCATAACCCCGCACGATCCCTTACGATCACCATGACCCCCACGATCTCTTACGACCACCATGACCCCCACGATCCCTTACGACCACCATGACCCCCACGATCCCTTACGACCACCATGAGCCCCACGATCCCTTACGATCACCATGACCCCCACGATCCCTTACGATCACCATGACCCCCACGATCCCTTACGATCACCATGACCCCCACGATCCCTTACGATCACCATGACCCCCACGATCCCTTACGATCACCATGACCCCCACGATCCCTTACGATCCCTTATGATCCCTCACGATCCTTTGTGATCCATTACGATCCCTTCCCATCCCCTACGATCCCCCACGATCCCTTACCGTCCCCCACGATTCCCCACATAACACCTGAACACTTTCTGTGGTAACACCTTCTTTCCAGTTGAAGTAGGATTTCCTTAAGTGGTGTTGGATCCTCCTAAATGGTATCGGATTCCTTTAAATAGTGTTGGATTCCAGTTAATGGTGTCAGGTTACATTCAGTGGCATTGAATTCTATTAAGTGGGATTGGAGTTCATTAAATGGGTTTGGATTCCATTAAATGGTGTTGGATTCCATTTAATGGTGTTGGGTTACATTAAATGGTGGTTGAATTATATTAAATATGTTGAATTCCATTAAATGTGGTTGGATTTTATTAAATGGGATTGGATTCCATTAAAAAGGACTGGATTCCATTAAATGGTGTTGGATCCTTTTAAATGGTGTTGAACTCCTGTAAGTGGTGGGAAACACCTCAGAATATTCATGAAAACCAGAAAGTGAGAACTTTTAACCACCTGAGAAAGTGACCTATTTCTCTCTCTCTCTGTCTTTAATCTCCCTCTCTCCCCCCCTGTTTTTAATCTCCCTCTCTCTCTCTCTCTCTCTCTCTCTCCCTGTTTTTAATCTCCCTCTCTCTCTCTCTCCCTGTTTTTAATCTCCCTCTCTCTCTCTCTCTCTCTCTATCTCTCTCTCTCCCCCCCTGTTTTTAATCTCCCTCTCCCTCTCTCTCTCTCTCTCTCTCTCTCTCTCTCTCTCTCTCTCCCTGTTTTTAATCTCCCTCTCTCTCTCTCTCTCCCTGTTTTTAATCTCCCTCTCTCTCTCTCTCCCTGTTTTTAATCTCCCTCTCTCTCTCTCTCCCTGTTTTTAATCTCTCTCTCCGTTTTTAATCTCCCTCTCTCTCTCTCTCTCTGTTTTTAATCTCCCTCCTCTCTCTCTCTCTCTCTCTCCCTCCCTCCCTCTCTCTCCCTGTTTTTAATCTCCCTCCCTCTCTCTCCCTGTTTTTAATCTCCCTCTCTCTCTCTCCCTGTTTTTAATCTCCCTCTCTCCCTGTTTTTAAACTCCCTCTCTCCCTGTTTTTAATCTCCCTCTCTCTCTCTCTCTCTCTCTCTCTCTCTCTCTCTCTCTCTCTCTCTCTCTCTCTCTCTCCCTGTCTTTAATCTCCCTCTCTCTCTCCCTGTCTTTAATCTCCCTCTCTCTCTCCCTGTCTTTAATCTCCCTCACTTTCCCCAGAGGATACGTGACTCACCACGTATCATCTGATGAACTCTGATCCATTACTATCTCCCTCTGCCCCCTCCTCCTCTCCTTCCCTCTCCCCCTCCTCCTCTCCTTCCCTCCCTGCTTCCTTCTTTCCCTCCCTCCCTTCTTCCTCCTCTCCTTCCCTTCTTCCATCTCTTCCTTCCCTCCCTCTACCATGTCACAAGATTGATGGCCACAATTTAAGCACTCTCTCCATTTTTCACTCCTCCCCCTCCCCCTCCCCTCCTCCCCCTCACCACTTACTACCCCTCCCTTCCCCTTCCCTCCTCCCCCCTTCCTCTCACTGTAGATAATTAAATCTCTTGATAAATTAACAGGGAAACAAAAACAGTGGTCCAGACCAGACCATGTATAAGTGGTCCAGACCAGACAATGTATAATTGGTCCAGACCAGACCTGTGGAAAATTGCATTTATCTGAATGTAACTAATTATGTACATAACAGTAAATGATAAAGATAATTATTATTTATCAATGTTACATAGACAAGTAGGAATTTGGGACACCTAGGTCGCAAAAAATGTCCCCCTTCGATACCTACCACTGTCATATCCACAAGTTGCTCTGGACCTATTAATTAAATGAAATATACATACACCAGGAATACTGGTGAATATATAAATTTGTGGACTGTATATTAAAAATAAAAAATGATTATATATAAACAATTTACATAACAGAAGGAAAATATATCTTAATATCACTCACCAATTTGACTGGATATTAAGTTGTATCATACTCAGAAAAACCTCACTAACTAAATTTATGAAAACACTGGCCAGAATTATACACAAATCTAGAGAGCTTATCTGAGGTTCCTGGAGCTGTCTTGTCCAGTCGTCTGATATCTCAAGTTATGCAGGAATGCATGTCCAACAATTTCGCCTCCTATTTGAGAAGTGTCAGCACAATTTTAACCTCTAGAGCACGAAAATTCCTTCCCATTGAACTAACGTTGTATCCAATTCAAAACCAAGATGGCGAGTCCCCTCTGCGCAGACGCAGGCTTTCCGTTTTCTATGACAAATATTATTAAATACAGTATGGCCATCTATTTACATATAAATACTGAATTTCTGGAAAATATATACAGTATTTTCCACAAGACCATGTATAAGTGGTAAAGACCAGACCATGTATAAGTGGTCCAGAACAGACCATGTATAATTGGTCCAGACCAGACCATGTATAAGTGGTCCAGACCAGACCATGTATAAGTGGTCCAGACCAGACCATGTATAAGTGGTCCAGACCAGATCATGTATAAGTGGTCCAGACCAGACCATGTATAAGTGGTCCAGGTCTGGATGACCTCTGTGTCCAGACTGTGACCTCCACCTCAGGCAGGTGAAGGAGTGCCAGGAGCTGGAGCCCGGGCCAGAGAGTAAGGTCATGGTGTGAGTGGCTTCCTGGACTGTCTTGGGAGCTTCAACATTCATGGTAACATTCATGTGTACAACATTTTGGTATCTTAATTCCGAAACGTTTCGCCTACACAGCAGACTTCTTTAGTCGAGTACAGAGGCAGCAGAAGCAGTGGAGGTGTGAAGACGATGTTATCAGTCCGTCAGCCTTGAAGACTTAGTCATGAGGTGGTCAGTCCCACAGCTGAAGGTCTGACACACACACACACACACACACACACACACACACACACACACACACACACACACACACACACACACACACACACATACGGATACACACACACACACACACAAATACGGACAGATACACACACACACCCACACACTAGGAAATTGATGGGGTGACAAGTAATGGCAAGTAGACATGCCATGATGATGGCAGAAATGATGGTGGTGGTTGTAGTTGTGGTGGTGGTTGTAGTTGTGGTGGTGGTTGTAGTTGTGGTGGTGGTTGTAGTTGTGGTGGTGGTTGTAGTTGTGGTGGTGGTTGTAGTTGTGGTGGTGGTAGTTGTGGTGGTGGTAGTTGTGGTGGTGGTAGTTGTGGTTGTAGTTGTGGTGGTGGTAGTTGTGGTTGTAGTTGTGGTGATGGTGGTGGTGGTTGTAGTTGTGGTGATGGTGGTTGTAGTTGTGGTGATGGTGGTTGTAGTTGTAGTTGTGGTGATGGTTGTAGTTGTGGTGATGGTGGTGGTGGTGGTTGTAGTTGTGGTGATGGTGGTTGTAGTTGTGGTGATGGTTGTAGTTGTGGTGATGGTGGTTGTAGTTGTGGTGATGGTGGTTGTAGTTGTGGTGGTGGTTGTAGTTGTGGTGGTGGTTGTAGTTGTGGTGGTGGTTGTAGTGGTGGTGGTGGTGGTTGTAGTTGTGGTGGTTGTAGTTGTGGTGGTGGTGGTTGTAGTTGTGGTGGTGGTGGTTGTAGTTGTGGTGGTTGTAGTTGTGGTGGTGGTGGTTGTAGTTGTGGTGGTGGTGGTTGTAGTTGTGGTGGTTGTAGTTGTGGTGGTGGTGGTGGTAGCGGCGCCTGTAGTTGTGGTGGTGGTTATAGTTGTGGTGGTTGTAGTTGTGATTGTGGTGGTGGTAGCTCAGTGTAAGTAGTGATGGGAATCTTGCTAGTTCTCACGTCTAAGACATCTACACTAAGAACAAAGAAGGTAGACACTAAGAACAAAGAAGGTAGACACTAAGAACAAAGAAGGTAGACACTAAGAACAAAGAAGGTAGACACTAAGAAGGTCTTAACAGTCACAATAAAGAATAATCACAATAACACATTAGATAAAAAAAAAGACAGAAATTAAAAAAACTCAAACAGCATTTATCTGCTGAAGAGGACCTCAGGTAGTGGTCGAAGTACACACACACACACACACACACACACACACACACACACACAACCATGCTATCAAGAGCCACTGGAAAAATCAAGGGAGAAACTGACCACATACAGGCAGGATCCAGAGTCACAGAGGGTGAGGCAATGGGAGGAGGAAAGGGCAAAATCAGTGTTTATCCATGGGCTTCAGGAGAGAGAGGAAAGGACACACACTGAAAGGCAGCAGGAAGAAAGAAAGGAGATTGAGAAAATCATCACGGAAATAGGTGAAGAGATGGACGAGATTGTAAATTTTCAGAGAATACGGGGGTACTCGAAGGGGAGAAACCGACCAATCAAGCTGATTCTCAGGACGGAAACAGTGCGGAACAGGATCCTCCAAGAGAAACCACGATTGAAATACTCGGAAGAGTACAAGAGGGTGTTCCTAGACAGAGACAGAACAAAATCAGAACGACAGCAGCTGAGGGAGAAGACAAAAAAGCGAAAGGAGCTAGGAAAAGAGACAAGGATGGAACCAGCAGAGGTCAGTTAGAGCAGAACAGAACAGCAAGGGCAAGCACACACACAACTATTCTCAGAACCATACAACCTATCACACCATCCCAACACACACTACAATCCATACCCACAGCCTCCACCCAACACCGAGCTATAGAATCCCACAGTATGCCACCAGGTCTCCCACCCTCACAGGCCCCCCAAACCACAGTGTTGGAAAGGAAACTGAAGGTATGGTACACAAACGCTGATGGAATAACAAATAAGTGGGAGGAGTGGCATGAAAGAGTCAAAGAAGCATCACCGGACATCATAGCTCTCACAGAAACCAAGCTTACAGGTATGATAACAGATGCCATCTTTCCAACGGGATACCAAATCCTGAGGAAAGACAGAGGGAACAGGGGGGGGGGGGTGGGGGTGGAGTGGCATTGCTGATCAAAAATCGCTGGAATTTTGATGAGCTGGAGAGAGGAGACAGCGGAGAAGAAAGTGATTACATAGTGGGAACGCTTCACTCTGGAGGTCCCAAGGTGGTAATAGCAGTGATGTATAACCCACCACAGAACAGCAGGAGGCCATGGCAAGAGTACGACAAGAGCAATAGAGCGATGGTTGACACACTGGCTAGAGTGGCCAGAAGAGCTCATGCATGCAGGGCAAAGCTCCTGATCATGGGTGACTAACCACAAGGAGATCGATTGGGAGAACTTGGACCCACATGGGGGCCAAGATACATGGAGGGCTAAGATGATGGAGGTGGTACTGGAAAACTTCATGTGCCAACACGTAAGGGACACTACAAGAGAGAGGAGAGGATGAACCAGCAAGGCTGGACTTAGTATTCACCTTGAGTAGTGCAGATATCGAGGACATCACATATGAAAGACCCCTTGGGGCCAGTGACCATGTGGTTTTAAGCTTCGAATACACAGTAGAGCTACAAGTGGAGGGAGAAGCAGGAAGGCCAGGACGAATGAAGCCAAACTACAAGAAAGGGGACTACACAGGAATGAGGAACTTCCTGAACGGGGTTCAGTGGGACAGAGAACTGGCAGGGAAGCCAGTTAATGAGATGATGGAATATGTAGCAACAAAATGCAAGGAGGCTGAGGAGAGGTTTGTACCCAAGGGGTAACAGGAATAATGAAAAAGCCAGGATGAGCCCATGGTTTACCCAAAGGTGCAGGGAGGCAAAAACCAAGTGTGCTAGGGAATGGAAGAAATATAGAAGGCAAAGGACCCAGGAGAATAAGGAGAGCAGTCGTAGAGCCAAAAACGAATATGCACAGATAAGAAGGGAGGCCCAAAGACAATATGAAAACGACATAGCAGTGAAAGCCAAATCTGACCCGAAACTGTTGTACAGCCACATCAGGAGGAAAACAACAGTCAAGGACCAGGTAATCAGGCTAAGGAAGGAAGGAGGAGAGACAACAAGAAATGACCGTGAAGTATGTGACGAACTCAACAAGAGATTCAAAGAAGTGTTCACAGAGGAGACAGAAGGAGCTCCAGAAAGACGGAGAGGTGGGGCACACCACCATGTGCTGGACACAGTGCACACAACCGAGGAAGAAGTGAAGAGGCTTCTGAGTGAGCTAGATACCTCAAAGGCAATGGGGCCAGATAACATCTCCCCATGGGTATTGAGAGAGGGAGCAGAGGCGCTATGTGTACCCCTAACAACAATATTCAATACATCTATCGAAACAGGGAGATTGCCTGAGGCATGGAAGACAGCAAATGTAGTCCCAATCTTTAAAAAAGGAGACAGACATGAAGCATTAAACTACAGACCAGTGTCACTGACATGTATAGTATGCAAAATCATGGAGAAGATTATCAGAAGAAGAGTGGTGGAACACCTAGAAAGGAATGATCTCATCAACAGCAGCCAACATGGTTTCAGGGACGGGAAATCCTGTGTCACAAACCTACTGGAGTTCTATGACATGGTGACAGCAGTAAGACAAGAGAGAGAGGGGTGGGTGGATTGCATTTTCTTGGACTGCAAGAAGGCGTTTGACACAGTTCCACACAAGAGATTGGTGCAAAAACTGGAGGACCAAGCAGGGATAACAGGGAAGGCACTACAATGGATCAGGGAATACTTGTCAGGAAGACAACAGAGAGTCATGGTACGTGGCGAGGTGTCAGAGTGGGCACCTGTGACCAGCGGGGTCCCACAGGGGTCAGTCCTAGGACCAGTGCTGTTTCTGGTATTTGTGAACGACATGACGGAAGGAATAGACTCTGAGGTGTCCCTGTTTGCAGATGACGAAGTTGATAAGAATTCACTCGATCGAAGACCAGGCAGAACTACAAAGGGATCTGGACAGGCTGCAGACCTGGTCCAGCAATTGGCTCCTGGAGTGCAAAGTCATGAAGTGCAAAGTCATGAAGATTGGGGAAGGGCAAATTAGACCGCAGACGGAGTACAGTCTAGGGGGCCAGAGACTACAAACCTCACTCAAGGAAAAAGATCTTGGGGTGAGTATAACACCAGGCACATCTCCTGAAGCGCACATCAACCAAATAACTGCTGCAGCATATGGGCGCCTAGCAAACCTCAGAACAACATTCCAACATCTTAATAAGGAATCATTCAGGACCCTGTACACCGTGTACGTTAGGCCCATATTGGAGTATGCGGCACCAGTTTGGAACCCACACCTAGCCAAGCACGTAAAGAAACTAGAGAAAGTGCAAAGGTTTGCAACAAGACTAGTCCCAGAGCTAAGAGGTATGTCCTACGAGGAGAGGTTAAGGGAAATCAACCTGACGACACTGGAGGACAGGAGAGATAGGGGGGACATGATAACGACATACAAAATACTGAGAGGAATTGACAGGGTGGACAAAGACAGGATGTTCCAGAGATTGGACACAGTAACAAGGGGACAAAGTTGAAAGCTGAAGACACAGATGAATCACAGGGATGTTAGGAAGTATTTCTTCAGCCACAGAGTAGTCAGTAAGTGGAATAGTTTGGGAAGCGATGTAGTGGAGGCAGGATCCATACATAGCTTTAAGCAGAGGTATGATAAAGCTCACGGCTCAGGGAGAGTGACCTAGTAGCGATCAGTGAAGAGGCGGGGCCAGGAGCTCGGACTCGACCCCCGCAACCTCAACTAGGTGAGTACTAGGTGAGTACACACAAACACACGCGCGCACGCGCGCACACACACACACACACACACACACACACACACACACACACACACACACACACACACACACACACCAAGGTGGACAGAGACAGTGTTCCAGAGATGGGACACAGCAACAAGGGGACACAACTGGAAGTTGAAGACTCTGATGAGTCACAGGGATATTAGGAAATATTTCTTCAGTCATAGAGTTGTCAGGAAGTGGAACAATCTGGAGAGTGATGTAAAGGAGGCAGGATCCATACATAGCTTTAAGAAGAGGTATGATAAAGCTCATGGAGCAGGGAGAGAGTGGACCTAGTAGCGACCAGCGAAGAGGCGGGGCCAGAAGCTGTGACTCGATCCCTGCAACTACAATTAGGAGAGTACACACTTGTACAAGTGTACTAATTCTACTCTCTCTCTCTCTCTCTCTCACCTTTATCTTCGGCTTCTGCTTAACTACCACTTTAAAGCTCATTTACCTCTTTTCATGCAAATTTTGTCCCCTCGTTATCGTTCTCTTCCCTCCCTCCTTCTTTCCTTCCTTCTTCCATTAAATTCTCCATCATTCCAGCTTCTCCCTCGTCCTTTTACATCCCTTACCATCCCCTAGTTAACCTCCACAAAACAATTACAAACTACGATAATAAGAGGGGATGTTGAAGTATTGGTCAGTCACAGATTATAGCCAAGTTCTGAGTGGTCTTAGACCAAGGACGAATCCTGAGTGGTCTTAGTGGACAAATCCTGAGAGAATCAGGGAGTTAGAGGTCAAGTCAGGGAGAGGGAGGTGAAGAGACAAAGTGAGATTTCACTTAAAGGCAGAACACTGGACAACAAGGTGGGAAAGACAGCGTTAACAGAGACTAAGATGGAATGTGACTCACTTTAGGAATGGTGATTGTCAGGGATGGTCTCTGAGTAAGTTAGACGAGGGATAGAAGTGTTAGTAGAGGCTAGGTGAGGGATAGCAGTGTTAGTAGAGGCTAGGTGAGGGATGGCAGTGTTAGTGGAGGCTAGGTGAGGGATAGCAGTTTTTGTAGAGGCTAGGTGAGGGATAGCAGTGTTAGTGGAGGCTAGGTGAGGCATGGCAGTGTTAGTGGAGGCTAGGTGAGGCATGGCAGTGTTAGTGGAGGCTAGGTGAGGGATGGCAGTGTTAGTAGAGGCTAGGTGAGGGATAGCAGTGTTAGTGGAGGCTAGGTGAGGGATAGCAGTGTTAGTGGAGGCTAGGCGAGGGATGGCAGTGTTAGTGGAGGCTAGGTGAGGGATGGCAGTGTTAGTAGAGGCTAGGTGAGGGATGGCAGTGTTAGTAGAGACTAGGTGAGGGATAGCAGTGCCAGTAGAAGCTAGGTGAGGGATAGCAATACCAGTAGAAGCTAGGTGAGGGATAGCAATACCAGTAGAAGCTAGGTGAGGGATAGCAATACCAGTAGAAGCTAGGTGAGAGATAGCAGTGCCAGTAGAGGCTAGGTGAGGGATAGTGTTAGTAGAGGCTAGGTGAGGGATGGCAGTGCCAGTAGAGGCTAGGTGAGGGATAGCAGTGCCAGTAGAAGCTAGGTGAGGGATGGCAGTGTTAGTGGAGGCTAGGTGAGGGATGGCAGTGCCAGTAGAAGCTAGGTGAGGAATGGCAGTGTTAGTAGAGGCTAGGTGAGGGATAGCAGTGCCAGTAGAGGCTAGGTTAAGGATAGGTAGCATATAAGAGGACTAGCCTATGGGATGGCATGGTACTGACCATGATAGTGAAGGATGGTCCTGGTACGAGAGATATAAACGTTATCTTCTCTCCTCTTCTTGTGTTTTCTCTTTCTTTTATTCACCTTGTTTCTTCCGTTTCTCTTTTTCTTAAGAGTTCTTCTCTGATAGTGGATATTATTCTTTAATTTCTTACTTCACTTTAATTTATTCCATCTTCCCTTCCTTCCTCCTCCTCCTCCTCCCCTTCTTCCTCCTCCTCCTCCCCTTCCTTTCTTCCCCTCACCATTTCTTTGATAATTCCCGCCTTTTATGCATTCAGAGCAGAAAATCTGCAGTAGAAATCTCTCTCTCAGACCAACAAACTTCCTTAATCTCCCCCCTGCTCTCTCTCTCTCTCTCTCTCTCTCTCTCTCTCTCTCTCTCTCTCTCTCTCTCTCTCTCTCTCTCTCAGCAACAACAGCACCAGCAACAACAGGAACAGCAGCAGCAGCAGCAGCAACAGCAACAGCAGCAACAGCAGCAGCAGCAGCAACAACAGCAACAGCAGCAACAACAACAGCAGCAGCAGTAACAGCAGCAGCAACAGCAGCAGCAACAGCAACGCTAGGATCAGAAACAGCAACAACAGCAGCAGCAACAGCAGCAACAACAGCAGCAGTAACAGCAGCAGTAACAGCAGCAGCAACAGCAGCAGTAACGCTAGGATCAGAAACAGCAACAACAGCAACAGCAGTAACAGCAGCAGCATCAACAACAGCAGCATCAACAACAGCAGCAACAACAGCAGCAACAACAGCAGTAACAGCAACAGGGGAAGCTGCTTCATAAATTATTCCTCGTGTAAGGGAAACTTTGGGGATATTTCTCCGGAGGGGAAATTTGGCAGATATTTGTACATATTCACGAGGTTAGGGAAAGTTCCCCGCCACACACACAACACACACAAACACACACACACAC
>NC_091341.1:25504567-25527067 GCF_038502225.1 Cherax quadricarinatus
TAGGTCAGCAGAAACCCGCCTTTGAATAGAGGTGCAAGAAGAGGGATTGCAGATTGCAGTTTGTTTTTGACCAGTAAAGATGTGGCGATGTGACCTGGGCGTTGCCGGCCGGGCCACGCCGCCAGAAACTCTTTCTGCTGTGAATAATTGCGGATACGTATATTGCAAATGAAGCAAGCGCTGTGGAAGAATTATTCTCTGTGTCGCTCTTTTGCGTACTAACGACGTAGAGAAAACTACTTGTCCATAAGTCGAATCTTCAGGACAAGTGACAGTCGTCAGGCGACGTTCAATGTGTCAAGAAGACGACATAAGTGCAGACGTCCGACGTCACTCTTCTATCAGGCCATAACACCAGCGTTACATTACATGAGTATGCTACACATACCCAGGTAAGTCTTCATCAGAACACATGTTCATCATTTTGCTACAGCAGAAGGGTACTTACGTGGCGTTGATAAGACAAACCATTCAACGCCGTCATGGGCTGGCCCACGCCCATCACACAGGTAAGGGTCGTCCACGACTTCCAGGTGACATATCTGGGATACTTGAATATTATGTCAGCAGAACGAGTATTAACACTGGTTATAATCATTCTTTTTGACAGCCCTGTGGGAAATTAGACAGCAGTCAGCGGAGACTCCCAGGGGATGGCTGCTGGGGTTCTGACCTGTCAACAAGATGAGTATAACAGACGAACAGTGATCTTCATTATATTATTAATTATTGCATCACCCACAATCACACACAAGATCACCCACTACAGTACCTAAGTCTAACTCAGCCTCGTGAATTTTGACTCGCTTCCCACGAGGTGGGCTAAAATAACACGGGTTCGATCCTAGGCCAACCACAAGACGGGCAGCATCGGGTGTTGCCTGTAGCTATATGCCAAGAGTCCAGCAGGCAGAGTGCAACCACCTCCTCAATGCTGCACTGCAACAAGTTCAGCTTCAGCAACTATCAACTGTGTTGCTATAACTACCACTGTCATCCCCGCCTCCATAACCACTGTTACGATCACTCGTCCACCACCACCAACATGGCCGCTCTTCACCCACATCTCTTACCTTCCTCCTCCGTCCTGTTGACTAAGTTTAATTGAATTTTGTTCACTTCCAGATTTTTTCTCTAACAAAGTTTTAGAAGCGGAACAACAGGATTTAAACCCACTTAAAATCACCTGGTTTTCTGAGGCTCCCTTGTAGACCTGGTTTATGTGGGTTGTAAGGCTCCCTTGTAAACCTGGTTTATGTTGGTTCTCAGGTTCCCTTGTAGACCTAGTTTATGTGGGTTCTCAGGCTACCTTGTAGACCTGGTTTATTTGGGTTCCGAGGGTCCTTTCTAGACCTGGTTTATGTGGGTTGAGGCGCACCGTAAGCAACGCTGCTGGAGGAGCCTCGATGCTTCTTCACAGAGAGCTGAGGCTCCTCTACAGAGAGCTGAGGCTCCTCTACAGAGAGCTGAGGCTCCTCTACAGAGAGCTGAGGCTCCTCTACAGAGAGCTGAGGCTCCTCTACAGAGAGCTGAGGCTCCTCTACAGAGAGCTGAGGCTCCTCTACAGAGAGCTGAGGCTCCTCTACAGAGAGCTGAGGCTCCTCTACAGAGAGCTGAGGCTCCTCTACAGAGAGCTGAGGCTCCTCTACAGAGAGCTGAGGCTCCTCTACAGAGAGCTGAGGCTCCTCTACAGAGAGCTGAGGCTCCTCTACAGAGAGCTGAGGCTCCTCTACAGAGAGCTGAGGCTCCTCTACAGAGAGCTGAGGCTCCTCTACAGAGAGCTGAGGCTCCTCTACAGAGAGCTGAGGCTCCTCTACAGAGAGCTGAGGCTCCTCTACAGAGAGCTGAGGCTCCTCTACAGAGAGCTGAGGCTCCTCTACAGAGAGCTGAGGCTCCTCCACAGAGAGCTGAGGCTCCTCCACAGAGTCCTACGTCTCCTCTTAACACACAACTAACTCGTATCTCCGGCAGGTCTCTAGTCCCAAGAAAAGTAACTACCTCCCCCAGCGTTCCTCTCCTTGGGGAGGAAGTGATCTCCCCAAGGTAAAGGGAAGGAAGTGATCTCCCCAAGGGGAAGGGGAGGCTATGGTGAGGGGAAGTCCTCCCCCCTTCCTGCTGGAGAACTTGGTTGCTACAACCCAAACTTGGCGAGACATTGCTTTTACACGGGTTAAGAGTGTCCTCCCTAACTTACAAGACAAGATCTAACAAGACACGATCTTACAAGATATGATCTAGAAAGACATGATCTTACAAGACATACTCCCGGAACAGTGCATCTCTCGGTGTCTTTCTAAGCAAGACTGGTGATAACTTGGTGGGACTGTTGACATCCCTACCCCCGGTTGACTAAGTCAAGGATTCACTGGAGGATGCTTAAGTTTCTTTGTCACCATGCTGAGGATTCCACGAACACCACACTGCCAATGATTCCTTCCATCACACAACATGGGTCCCCTGTCATATTCCATCACACAGGATGGGTCCCCTGTCATATTCCATCACACAGGATGGGTCCCCTGTCATATTCCATCACACAGGATGGGTCCCCTGTCATATTCCATCACACAGGATGGGTCCCCTGTCATAATACTCTGAAAATAACTTTAAAGTAACTTTACAGATTTAGAGAGAGCGAGCGAGAGAGAGAGAGAGAGAGAGAGAGAGACAGGTAAACAGGTAGTAGGGTGTGGCGGTGTTGCTAGGTGCAGGCAAGCAACAGAGGGGAGGGGAGGTGGGGAGGGCAGAGGGGAGAAGGGAGAATGGGAGAGGGAGAGAGACTAAAGGATGGGGGTGAGGAGGTAAGGATTGAAGCGGGGAGAAAGGGGAGATGAAGAGAGATTGTTAGAGGGGGAGATAGAGAGATGGGGAGGGAGGGGCAGAGAGAGGGAGAAAGAGGTGGTAGGGAGAGAGGGAAAGAGAGAGAGAGAGGGAAAGAGAGAGAGAGAGAGAGAGAGAGAGAGAGAGAGAGAGAGAGAGAGAGAGAGAGAGATCCTCACTGTATGACACCATATATATTATTGACTATGCTTAACACGCGCTGGTTGCCACTACACAAAAATCACAGCTATGTCATGAGGCACTTGTTATGTCTGACAACACTACACACCTTTGCTGACAACACTACACACCTTTGCTGACATTACACACCTTTGCTGACAACCCTACACACCTTTGCTGACAACACAAAATGCTGACATCGCTTCTGACTTACCCTCGTCCCTGAGTAGAGCTAGCACAAGTTAGGAGGGACTTACATCTCCTCCTCCCCCCATCTTGCCCACCTTTGTAATCCCCAGAAACCCCCCCACCATCCCCCCACCCGATGCATGTATCGTAGCGTCAGGTGACGTTGATCAGCAGGAAGGCTGTCGTAACTCTGCACTAATGTCTGTATGTCTGTTTGTGCTTGCTTAGTTTGCGTGTGTTTGCTTGCGTTTGCGTTGGCACTGGTGTGCCACACTGCCTGGCGTCCACAACCAAAGCAGCAAAGTTTGGTCATCTCTTACCCGGAAGTGGGTCCCAAGACCCAGGCAGCGAGCAACAAACGCCACTAAGCCTTCCAGCGGGCCATTTTCTTCCCAAGACTCCAGTAATGGTGCTCCAAACTCCAATCACCTGTCATTAGGCGGTGTGGCGGCGCGCACGCCCGCCCTTCTGCAACAAAAGATGATGCGGATTCAGGGAAAATAAGAGGGGAAAAAAAGCTCACAGTTGTTGGCTATTGTTATAGAAAGCCTCCAGGAGGAAGGGCTGCAGGAGGGTCTGGAAGGTGATGGGGAGAGCTCTGGGAGGCGTTGTCGTGAGCTTCCAGGAGGCACTGGAAGATGTGGAGAGCTTTCAGGAGGCACTGGAAGATGTGGAGAGCTTTCAGGAGGCACTGGAAGATGTGGAGAGCTTCCAGGAGGTACTGGAAGATGTTGTGGAGAGCTTCCGGAGGTGCTGGAAAGTGTTATAGAGATCTTCCAGGAGGCAGCACCGGAGAAGGCTCAGAAGATCGTGAGTTTACAGTCTTCCAATTACAGATAAACTCAGGTGAGTTCTGGAAAGTGTTGGTTCCAGAATGCCGTAAGTTCCAGTAACGCATTCCCGGCCACTTGAAAACGCTGGTGCAATTGCTTTCCAGAAATTTTGGATACTGACGGTGAGGTAGTGATTGCACTCTTAGGCAAGAGTGAAAATGATTGTGTGAAGAGATGGAGTTTGAAGGTCTAAATTCCAGGAACTTGCAGACGGCTTTTGAACGCTGATGATGATGAATGTAGCGGATTCCAAGAATGCTTAATTGCATTTTGAAATGTATTGAAATAACTTATTGCGAATTCCAGGAAAACCTACCTGGGATCAAGAAGATACTGGTAGTGTGAGTGATCTTAGTCGGGGTTCAAGATGGTGGCAAAGTATCCACCATCAAGTATCCTTCAGGCAGTGATGAGCAAAACTGCTCTAGACTTCACAATTTTTCAGTTGCTACTGCAGTTGCAAGCCACAATATCTTGCCTTTCCATAGACATTACATTGATAATGTTCTACAATAACTTATTCAACATAATACTTGAATCGATATTTACAAAATAACCCAGTAACATTTAAAAAAAAAATATTCCAGCACATAAACGAAGCTTAAATAGAAAGTGATGCAAAAGAAAAAAAATTCTCCCAGGCAAGAGAGATGAGAAGGCTAGAATTTCAAGAGTATTGCCACAATACAAATAAGGTTTGACTGCACTCTGGGAAAACGAGAACGTTGAAAAGAGAAACTTCAGAGTCCTATTACGTGTAACTCTGGAACGAGGTGCTGGAAGTAGATATTGCCGCTGAGTCCACATTACACGAGTCTAAAAATGGTTTGTTTAGTGAAGGACCTGGTGGTAAATGGAAGGGGAAAAGGGTGCCACAACACCGGATAGTATTTCAGGAGATATTTAAGCGAGATAGAGCGGGTGCTGTGAATAACAATGGGAGGAGACTCTCTCCAGGAACTTGAGGTAAATCCAGATGAGAGTGTGAGAGGAATCAAGAGTTGTGTGGCGCCCCAGGAGATCTAGCGGAGACTAAAGTGCTTCACAGTAGCTGAAGCAACAGTTCAGATACGAGTGAAGCACTTGTACCAGCTTCACTGTACCACCCTCACCACTGTACCAGCCCCTCACCACTGTACCAGCCAACCCTCACCACTGTACCAGCCAACCCTCACCACTGTACCAGCCAACCCTCACCACTGTACCAGCTCACCCTCACCACTGTACCAGCTCACCCTCACCACTGTAGCAGCCCACCATCACTACTGTACCAGCTCACCCTGACCACTGAACCAGCTCACCCTGACCACTGTACCAGCCCACCCTCACCACTGTACCCTGACCACTGTACCACCTCACCCTGACTGCTGTACCAGCCCACCCTCACCACTGTACCAGCTCACCCTCATCACTGTACCAGCCAACCCTCACCACTGTACCAGCCAACCCTCACTACTGTACCAGCCCACCCTCACCACTGTACCAACCAACCCTCACCACTGTACCACCTCACCCTCACCACTGTACTAGCCCACCCTCACCACTGTACCAGCTCACCCTCACCACTGTACCAGCCCACCCTCACCACTGTACCAGCCCACCCTCACAACTGTACCAGCTCACCCTGACCACTGTACCAGCCCACCTTCACCACTGTACCAGCCCGCCCTGACCACTGTACCAGCCCAACCTGACCACTGTACCAGCCCAACCTGACCACTGTACCAGCCCACCTTCACCACTGTACCAGCCCATCCCTCTAATTTCGTGGTAACATCTGGACCAAGGGGCTGGTAACTGGTAGACCAGCTGCCTCACCCCACCTCATATTGATCCCCGGCTGGTACACACGCCCTCTTGCACGACCTCTTGCACGTCCTCATTACCTTGCCCAGAATAGGATAGTGAAAACATTGATGCTGACTGCAAACAAGAATTAAAGTTAAGTGGCATTTTACTGTGAGGAGACAGTGAAGGATGCTGTGAGACAGTGAAGGATGCTGTGACACAGTGAAGGATGCTGTGAGACAGTGAAGGATGCTGTGAGAGTGAAGGATGCTGTGAGACAGTGAAGGATGCTGCGAGACAGTGAAGGATGCTGCGAGACAGTGAAGGATGCTGTGAGACAGTGAAGGAGGCTGTGAGACAGTGAAGGAGGCTGTGAGACAGTGAAGGAGGCTGTGAGACAGTGAAGGAGGCTGTGAAACAGTGAAGGAGGCTGTGAAACAGTGAAGGAGGCTGTGAAACAGTGAAGGAGGCTGTGAAACAGTGAAGGAGGCTGTGAAACAGTGAAGGAGGCTGTGAAACAGTGAAGGAGGCTGTGAAACAGTGAAGGAGGCTGGGAGACAGTGAAGGAGGCTGGGAGACAGTGAAGGAGGCTGGGAGACAGTGAAGGAGGCTGGGAGACAGTGAAGGAGGCTGGGAGACAGTGAAGGAGGCTGGGAGACAGTGAAGGAGGCTGGGAGACAGTGAAGGAGGCTGGGAGACAGTGAAGGAGGCTGGGAGACAGTGAAGGAGGCTGGGAGACAGTGAAGGAGGCTGGGAGACAGTGAAGGATGCTGTGAGACAGCACTGAGGCAGTGAAGGATGCTGTGAGACAGTGAAGGAGGCTGTGAGACAGTGAAGGAGGCTGGGAGACAGTGAAGGAGGCTGGGAGACAGCGAAGGAGGCTGGGAGGGAGACAGGTCAACGAGTGATTAGGATGATACGCAGCTTCAGGGTATGGCAAGTCAGTTCCTCGACCAGAAGGCGAGAGAGATTCTGGAATTAAATACCGTACGGGAACGATAATGGTCTCAGCAACATTTGAGAGTTACGCTACAGAATCTCCTGGTGAGACAGACTCTGCTAGTGAGAGTCTCTGCTGGTACCTAGCGAGTCTCTCTCCTGGTGAGAGAGAGGCTCCTGGTGAGAAACTCTTCTAGCGAGTCAGGCTCCTGGTGAGAGATTCTCCTGGTGAGACACACACTTCTCGTGAGAGATTCTTTTGGTGTGAGAGACACTCCTGGTGTGAGAGAGAGAGAGAGAGAAACTCCTGGTGTGAGAGAGAGAAACTCCTGGTGTGTGAGAGAGAGAGAGAGAGAGAGAGAGAGAGAAACTCCTGGTGTGAGAGAAACTCCTGGTGAGAGAGAGAGAGAGAGAGAGAGAGAGAGAGAGAAACTCCTGGTGAGAGAGAGAGAGAGAGAGAGAGAGAGAGAGAGAGAAACTCCTGGTGAGAGAGAGAGAGAGAGAGAGAGAGAGAGAGAGAGAGAGAGAGAGAGAGAGAGAGAAACTCCTGGTGTGAGAGAGAGAAACTCCTGGTGTGAGAGAGAGAGAAACTCCTGGTGTGTGTGAGAGAGAGAGAGAAACTCCTGGTGTGAGAGAGAGAGAGAGAGAGAGAGAGAGAGAGAGAGAGAAACTCCTGGTGGGAGAGAGAGAGAGAGAGAGAGAGAGAGAGAGAGAGAGAGAGAGAGAGAGAGAGACACTCCTGGTGAGAGAGAGAGAGAGAGAGAGAGAGAGAGAGAGAGAGAGAGAGAGAGAGAGAGAGAGAGAGAGAAACTCCTGGTGTGTGTGTGAGAGAGAGAGAGAGAGAAACTCCTGGTGTGAGAGAGAGAGAGAAACTCCTGGTGTGAGAGAGAGAGAGAAACTCCTGGTGTGAGAGAGAGAGAGAGAGAGAGAGAGAAACTCCTGGTATGAGAGAGAGAGAGAAACTCCTGGTGTGAGAGAGAGAGAAACTCCTGGTGTGAGAGAGAGAGAAACTCCTGGTGTGTGTGAGAGAGAGAGAAACTCCTGGTGGGAGAGAGAGAGAGAGAGAGAGAGAGAGAAACTCCTGGTGTGAGAGAGAGAGAAACTCCTGGTGTGAGAGAGAGAAACTCCTGGTGAGAGAGAGAGAGAGAGAGAGAGAGACTCCTGGTGTGAGAGAGAGAGAGAGAGAGACTCCTGGTGTGAGAGAGAGAGAGAGAGAGAGAGAGAGAGAGAGAGAGAGACTCCTGGTGTGAGAGAGAGAGAGAGAGAGACTCCTGGTGTGAGAGAGAGAGAGAGAGAGAGACTCCTGGTGAGAGAGAGAGAGAGAGAGAGAGAGAGAGAGAGAGAGAGAGAGAGAGAGAGAGACACTCCTGGTGTGTGTGAGAGAGAGAGAGAGAGAGAGAGAGAAACTCCTGGTATGAGAGAGAGAGAGAAACTCCTGGTATGAGAGAGAGACAGAGAGAAACTCCTGGTAGGAGAGAGAGAAACTCCTGGTGTGAGAGAGAGAAACTCCTGGTGTGTGAGAGAGAGAGAGAGAAACTCCTGGTGTGAGAGAGAGAGAGAGAGAGAGAGAGAGAGAGAGAGAGAGAGAGAGAAACTCCTGGTGTGAGTGAGAGAGAGAGAGAGAGAGAGAAACTCCTGGTGAGAGAGAGAGAGAGAAACTCCTGGTGTGAGAGAGAGAGAGAGAGAGAAACTCCTGGTGAGAGAGAGAGAGAGAGAGAGACTCCTGGTGTGTGTGTGTGAGAGAGAGAGAGAGAGAGAGAGAGAGAGAGAGAGAGAGAGAGAGAAACTCCTGGTGTGTGTGAGAGAGAGAGAGAGAGAGAGAGAGAAACTCCTGGTGTGAGAGAGAGAGAGAGAGAGAGAGAAACTCCTGGTGTGAGAGAGAGAGAAACTCCTGGTGTGAGAGAGAGAGAGAGAGAGAGAGAGAGAGAGAGAGAGAGAGAAACTCCTGGTGTGTGTGAGAGAGAGAGAGAGAAACTCCTGGTGTGAGAGAGAGAGAGAGAGAGAGAGAGAAACTCCTGGTATGAGAGAGAGACAGAGAGAAACTCCTGGTGTGAGAGAGAGAGAAACTCCTGGTGTGAGAGAGAGAGAGAGAGAGAGAGAGAGAGAGAGAGAGAGAGAGAGAGAGAGAGAGAGAGAGAAACTCCTGGTGTGTGTGTGAGAGAGAGAGAGAGAGAGAGAGAGAGAGAGAAACTCCTGGTGTGTGAGAGAGAGAGAGAGAGAGAGAGAGAGAGAGAGAGAGAGAGAGAGAAACTCCTGGTATGAGAGAGAGACAGAGAGAAACTCCTGGTGTGAGAGAGAGAGAAACTCCTGGTGAGAGAGAGAGAGAAACTCCTGGTGAGAGAGAGAGAGAAACTCCTGGTGAGAGAGAGAGAGAAACTCCTGGTGAGAGAGAGAGAGAGAGAGAGAGAGAGAGAGAGAGAGAGAGAAACTCCTGGTGTGTGAGAGAGAGAGAGACAGAGAAACTCCTGGTATGAGAGAGAGAGAGAGAGAAACTCCTGGTGTGTGTGAGAGAGAGAGAGAGAGAGAGAGAGAGAGAGAAACTCCTGGGGTGTGTGTGTGTGTGTGTGAGAGAGAGAGAGAGAGAGAGAGAGAGAGAGAGAGAGAAACTCCTGGTGTGTGAGAGAGAGAGAGAGACAGAGAAACTCCTGGTATGAGAGAGAGAGAGAGAGAGAGAGAGAGACTCTCCTGGTGAGAGAGACTCTCCTGGTGAGAGAGAGACTCCTGGTGAGAGAGACTCTCCTGGTGAGAGAGAGACTCCTGGTGAGAGAGAGACTCTCCTGGTGAGAGAGAGAGACTCCTGGTGAGAGAGAGAGACTCCTGGTGAGAGAGAGAGACTCCTGGTGAGAGAGAGACTCTCCTGGTGAGAGAGAGAGACTCCTGGTGAGAGAGAGAGACTCCTGGTGAGAGACTCTCCTGGTGAGAGAGAGACTCTCCTGGTGAGAGACTCTCCTGGTGAGAGAGACTCTCCTGGTGAGAGAGAGAGAGAGTCTCCTGGTGAGAGAGAGAGAGACTCTCCTGGTGAGAGAGAGAGAGACTCTCCTGGTGAGAGAGAGAGAGACTCTCCTGGTGAGAGAGAGAGAGACTCTCCTGGTGAGAGAGAGAGAGACTCTCCTGGTGAGAGAGAGAGAGACTCTCCTGGTGAGAGAGAGAGAGACTCTCCTGGTGAGAGAGAGAGAGACTCTCCTGGTGAGAGAGAGAGAGACTCTCCTGGTGAGAGAGAGAGAGACTCTCCTGGTGAGAGAGAGAGAGACTCTCCTGGTGAGAGAGAGAGAGACTCTCCTGGTGAGAGAGAGAGAGACTCTCCTGGTGAGAGAGAGAGAGACTCTCCTGGTGAGAGAGAGAGAGACTCTCCTGGTGAGAGAGAGAGAGACTCTCCTGGTGAGAGAGAGAGAGACTCTCCTGGTGAGAGAGAGAGAGACTCTCCTGGTGAGAGAGAGAGAGACTCTCCTGGTGAGAGAGAGAGAGACTCTCCTGGTGAGAGAGAGAGAGACTCTCCTGGTGAGAGAGAGAGAGACTCTCCTGGTGAGAGAGAGAGAGACTCTCCTGGTGAGAGAGAGAGAGACTCTCCTGGTGAGAGAGAGAGAGACTCTCCTGGTGAGAGAGAGAGAGACTCTCCTGGTGAGAGAGACAGACTCTCCTGGTGAGAGAGACAGACTCTCCTGGTGAGAGAGACAGACTCTCCTGGTGAGAGAGACAGACTCTCCTGGTGAGAGACAGACTCTCCTGGTGAGAGACAGACTCTCCTGGTGAGAGACAGACTCTCCTGGTGAGAGACAGACTCTCCTGGTGAGAGACAGACTCTCCTGGTGAGAGACAGACTCTCCTGGTGAGAGACAGACTCTCCTGGTGAGAGACAGACTCTCCTGGTGAGAGACAGACTCTCCTGGTGAGAGACAGACTCTCCTGGTGAGAGACAGACTCTCCTGGTGAGAGACAGACTCTCCTGGTGAGAGACAGACTCTCCTGGTGAGAGACAGACTCTCCTGGTGAGAGACAGACTCTCCTGGTGAGAGACAGACTCTCCTGGTGAGAGACAGACTCTCCTGGTGAGAGACAGACTCTCCTGGTGAGAGACAGACTCTCCTGGTGAGAGACAGACTCTCCTGGTGAGAGACAGACTCTCCTGGTGAGAGACAGACTCTCCTGGTGAGAGACAGACTCTCCTGGTGAGAGACAGACTCTCCTGGTGAGAGACAGACTCTCCTGGTGAGAGAGAGACTCTCCTGGTGAGAGACAGACTCTCCTGGTGAGAGACAGACTCTCCTGGTGAGAGACAGACTCTCCTGGTGAGAGAGACAGACTCTCCTGGTGAGAGAGACAGACTCTCCTGGTGAGAGACAGACTCTCCTGGTGAGAGACAGACTCTCCTGGTGAGAGAGACAGACTCTCCTGGTGAGAGAGACAGACTCTCCTGGTGAGAGACAGACTCTCCTGGTGAGAGACAGACTCTCCTGGTGAGAGACAGACTCTCCTGGTGAGAGACAGACTCTCCTGGTGAGAGACAGACTCTCCTGGTGAGAGACAGACTCTCCTGGTGAGAGACAGACTCTCCTGGTGAGAGACAGACTCTCCTGGTGAGAGAGAGACTCTCCTGGTGAGAGAGAGACTCTCCTGGTGAGAGAGAGACTCTCCTGGTGAGAGAGAGACTCTCCTGGTGAGAGAGAGACTCTCCTGGTGAGAGAGAGACTCTCCTGGTGAGAGAGAGACTCTCCTGGTGAGAGAGAGACTCTCCTGGTGAGAGAGAGACTCTCCTGGTGAGAGAGAGACTCTCCTGGTGAGAGAGAGACTCTCCTGGTGAGAGAGAGACTCTCCTGGTGAGAGAGACTCTCCTGGTGAGAGAGACTCTCCTGGTGAGAGAGACTCTCCTGGTGAGAGAGACTCTCCTGGTGAGAGAGACACTCCTGGTGAGAGAGACACTCCTGGTGAGAGAGACTCTCCTGGTGAGAGAGACTCTCCTGGTGAGAGAGACTCTCCTGGTGAGAGAGACTCTCCTGGTGAGAGAGACTCTCCTGGTGAGAGAGACTCTCCTGGTGAGAGAGACTCTCCTGGTGAGAGAGACTCTCCTGGTGAGAGACTCTCCTGGTGAGAGAGACTCTCCTGGTGAGAGAGACTCTCCTGGTGAGAGAGACACTCCTGGTGAGAGACTCTCCTGGTGAGAGAGACTCTCCTGGTGAGAGAGACTCTCCTGGTGAGAGAGACTCTCCTGGTGAGAGAGACTCTCCTGGTGAGAGAGACTCTCCTGGTGAGAGAGACTCTCCTGGTGAGAGAGAGACTCCTGGTGAGAGACTCTCCTGGTGAGAGAGACTCTCCTGGTGAGAGAGACTCTCCTGGTGAGAGAGACTCTCCTGGTGAGAGAGACTCTCCTGGTGAGAGAGACTCTCCTGGTGAGAGAGACTCTCCTGGTGAGAGAGACTCTCCTGGTGAGAGAGACTCTCCTGGTGAGAGAGACTCTCCTGGTGAGAGAGACTCTCCTGGTGAGAGACTCTCCTGGTGAGAGAGACTCTCCTGGTGAGAGAGACTCTCCTGGTGAGAGAGACTCTCCTGGTGAGAGAGACTCTCCTGGTGAGAGAGACTCTCCTGGTGATAGAGACTCTCCTGGTGAGAGAGACTCTCCTGGTGAGAGAGACTCCTGGTGAGAGGCTCTCCTGGTGAGAGACTCCTGGTGAGAGACTCCTGGAGAGAGACTCCCGGGGTCAGGCTCTACTAGCTTAATCATCTTCAATAATTCAGAGGCTCATTTTTCCCCTCTCATTCTCTCTAACTCTTGCTTTTTCTTTATTGCTTCCCCTCCTCTCTCTCTCTCTTTTTCTACCTCCATCATCACGTCAATTTATCTTCTCTATTTTCTTCTTTCTGTTCTCTCGCAACCGCACTTCCCCTGTCCCTCACCCCCACCATCCTCTCCCTCTTTCACCCCCACCATCCTCTCCCTCACCCCCACCATCCTCTCCCTTTCTCACCCCCACCATCCTCTCCCTCTTTCACCCCCACCATCCTCTCCCTCACCCCACCATCATCTCCCTCCCTCACCCCCACCATCCTCTCATCTCACCTCCTCTCCCTCCTCCTCCTCCCCCCCCACACACATAGTAACCAGTTCTCTCCCTCACCCAACTTTGTCAGTACTGGAGGTACTGGCTGCAAATCTGCGCTCTGGAATGACTCCCTAATTGACCTCGACGTTTGACAGATTAATGGCTCGTTGATAGGGTTTAAAGACCACCACAAGATGGTCATTAGTGGTTGGTTGATGGGGTTTAAAGACAAATGTTATTAAGGCCGCATTTCACCTGTCAACTACAAGAAATTAATCCAATGCCTTTAGTAATGATTTAATTAAATTCTCAGTTTGTATACACAGAGATATACACACCTCAGTGTGTATAGCTTCCTAAGACTGAGAAAATTACACACCGGTCAACACTCATTTTCTGGTCAATGATATTACAGTGACTTCAGGGTAACTTAGTGGTGCTAATTCTGGTAAGTTTGTAATGCTGGTTCTAGTGTGTTTGTGGTGCTGGTTCCAGTGTTTGTGGTGCTGGTTCTAGTGTGTTTGTGGTGCTGGTTCTAGTGTTTGTGGCGCTGGTTCCAGTGTTTGTGATGCTGGTTCCAGTGTTTGTGGTGCTGATTCTAGTGTGTTTGTGGTGCTGATTCTAGTGTGTTTGTGATGCTGGCTCTAGTGTGTTTGTGGTGCTGATTCTAGTGTGTTTGTGATGCTGGCTCTAGTGTGTTTGTGGTGCTAATTCTAGTGTGTTTGTGGTGCTGGTTCCATTGTTTGTGGCGCTGGTTCCAGTGTTTGTGGCTCTGGTTCCAGTGTTTGTGGTGCTGGTTCCAGTGTTTGTGGTGCTGATTCTAGTGTGTTTGTGGTGCTGATTCTAGTGTGTTTGTGATGCTGGCTCTAGTGTGTTTGTGGTGCTGATTCTAGTGTGTTTGTGATGCTGGCTCTAGTGTGTTTGTGGTGCTGATTCTAGTGTGTTTGTGGTGCTGATTCTAGTGTGTTTGTGGTGCTGGCTCTAGTGTGTTTGTGGTGCTGATTCTAGTGTGTTTGTGGTGCTGATTCTAGTGTGTTTGTGGTGCTGATTCTAGTGTGTTTGTGATGCTGGCTCTAGTGTGTTTGTGATGCTGGCTCTAGTGTGTTTGTGGTGCTGATTCTAGTGTGTTTGTGGTGCTGATTCTAGTGTGTTTGTGGTGCTGATTCTAGTGTGTTTGTGGTGCCTGTTTCTAGTTTGTGGTGCTGATTCTAGTGTTTGTGGTGCTGATTCTAGTGTGTTTGTGATGCTGGTTCTAGTGTTTGTGATGCTGGTTCTAGTGTTTGTGGTGCTGATTCTAGTGTGTTTGTGGTGCTGATTCTAGTGTGTTTGTGGTGCTGATTCTAGTGTGTTTGTGGTGCTGATTCTAGTGTGTTTGTGGTGCTGATTCTAGTGTGTTTGTGGTGCCTGTTTCTAGTTTGTGGTGCTGATTCTAGTGTGTTTGTGATGCTGGTTCTAGTGTGTTTGTAGTGCTGATTCTAGTGTGTTTGTGGTGCTGGTTCTAGTGTGTTTGTGATGCTGGTTCTAGTGTTTGTGGTGCTGATTCTAGTGTGTTTGTGGTGCTGATTCTAGTGTGTTTGTGGTGCCTGTTTCTAGTTTGTGGTGCTGATTCTAGTGTGTTTGTGGTGCTGATTTTAGTGTGTTTGTGATGCTGGTTCTAGTGTGTTTGTAGTGCTGATTCTAGTGTGTTTGTGGTGCTGGTTCTAGTGTGTTTGTAGTGCTGATTCTAGTGTGTTTGTGGTGCTGATTCTAGTGTGTTTGTGGTGCTGATTCTAGTGTGTTTGTGGTGCCTGTTTCTAGTTTGTGGTGCTGATTCTAGTGTGTTTGTGATGCTGGTTCTAGTGTTTGTGGTGCTGGTTCTAGTGTTTGTGGTGCTGGTTCTAGTGTTTGTGGTGCTGGTTCTAGTGTTTGTGATGCTGGTTCTAGTGTTTGTGGTGCTGATTCTAGTGTTTGTGGTGCTGGTTCTAGTGTTTGTGGTGCTGGTTCTAGTGTGTTTGTGGTGCTGGTTCTAGTGTGTTTGTGGTGCCTGTTTCTAGTTTGTGGTGCTGATTCTAGTGTGTTTGTGATGCTGGTTCTAGTGTTTGTGATGCTGGTTCTAGTGTTTGTGGTGCTGATTCTAGTGTGTTTGTGGTGCTGATTCTAGTGTTTGTGGTGCTGGTTCTAGTGTGTTTGTGGTGCTGGTTCTAGTGTTTGTGGTGCTGGTTCTAGTGTGTTTGTAGTGCTGATTCTAGTGTGTTTGTGATGCTGATTCTAGTGTGTTTGTGATGCTGATTCTAGTGTGTTTGTGGTGCTGATTCTAGTGTGTTTGTGGTGCTGATTCTAGTGTGTTTGTGGTGCCTGTTTCTAGTTTGTGGTGCTGATTCTAGTGTGTTTGTGATGCTGATTCTAGTGTGTTTGTGATGCTGGTTCTAGTGTTTGTGATGCTGGTTCTAGTGTTTGTGGTGCTGATTCTAGTGTGTTTGTGGTGCTGATTCTAGTGTGTTTGTGGTGCTGATTCTAGTGTGTTTGTGGTGCTGATTCTAGTGTGTTTGTGATGCTGGTTCTAGTGTTTGTGATGCTGGTTCTAGTGTTTGTGGTGCTGATTCTAGTGTTTGTGGTGCTTATTCTAGTGTTTGTGGTGCTGATTCTAGTTTGTGGTGCTGATTCTAGTGTTTGTGGTGCTGATTCTAGTTTGTTGTGCTAATTCTAGTGTTTGTGGTGCTGATTCTAGTGTGTTTGTGGCGCTGATTCCAGTGTTTGTGGCGCTGATTCCAGTGTTTGTGGCGCTGATTCCAGTGTTTGTGGCGCTGATTCCAGTGTTTGTGGCGCTGATTCCAGTGTTTGTGGCGCTGCTTCCAATGTGTGTGGTGTTGGTTCCAGTGTGTGTGGCGCTGGTTCCAGTGTGCGTGGCGCTGGTTCCAGTGTGTGTGGTGCTGGTTCCAGTGTGTGTGGCGCTGGTTCCAGTGTGTGTGGCGCTGGTTCCAGTGTGTGTGGTGCTGGTTCCAGTGTGTGTGGCGCTGGTTCCAGTGTGTGTGGCGCTGGTTCCAGTGTGTGTGGCGCTGGTTCCAGTGTGTGTGGCGCTGGTTCCAGTGTGTGTGGTGCTGGTTCCAGTGTGTGTGGTGCTGGTTCCAGTGTGTGTGGCGCTGGTTCCAGTGTGTGTGGCGCTGGTTCCAGTGTGTGTGGTGCTGGTTCCAGTGTGTGTGGTGCTGGTTCCAGTGTGTGTGGTGCTGGTTCCAGTGTGTGTGGTGCTGGTTCCAGTGTGTGTGGTGCTGGTTCCAGTGTGTGTGGCGCTGGTTCCAGTGTGTGTGGCGCTGGTTCCAGTGTGTGTGGCGCTGGTTCCAGTGTGTGTGGCGCTGGTTCCAGTGTGTGTGGCGCTGGTTCCAGTGTGTGTGGTGCTGGTTCCAGTGTGTGTGGCGCTGGTTCCAGTGTGTGTGGTGCTGGTTCCAGTGTGTGTGGTGCTGGTTCCAGTGTGTGTGGTGCTGGTTCCAGTGTGTGTGGTGCTGGTTCCAGTGTGTGTGGCGCTGGTTCCAGTGTGTGTGGCGCTGGTTCCAGTGTGTGTGGTGCTGGTTCCAGTGTGTGTGGTGCTGGTTCCAGTGTGTGTGGTGCTGGTTCCAGTGTGTGTGGTGCTGGTTCCAGTGTGTGTGGTGCTGGTTCCAGTGTGTGTGGTGCTGGTTCCAGTGTGTGTGGTGCTGGTTCCAGTGTGTGTGGTGCTGGTTCCAGTGTGTGTGGTGCTGGTTCCAGTGTGTGTGGTGCTTTTTCCAGTGTGTGTGGTGCTGGTTCCAGTGTGTGTGGTGCTGGTTCCAGTGTGTGTGGTGCTGGTTCCAGTGTGTGTGGTGCTGGTTCCAGTGTGTGTGGTGCTGGTTCCAGTGTGTGTGGTGCTGGTTCCAGTGTGTGTGGTGCTGGTTCCAGTGTGTGGTGCTGGTTCCAGTGTGTGTGGTGCTGGTTCCAGTGTGTGTGGTGCTGGTTCCAGTGTGTGTGGTGCTGGTTCCAGTGTGTGTGGTGCTGGTTCCAGTGTGTGTGGTGCTGGTTCCAGTGTGTGTGGTGCTGGTTCCAGTGTGTGTGGTGCTGGTTCCAGTGTGTGTGGTGCTGGTTCCAGTGTGTGTGGTGCTGGTTCCAGTGTGTGTGGTGCTGGTTCCAGTGTGTGTGGTGCTGATTCCAGTGTTTGTGGCGCTGATTCCAGTGTTTGTGGCGCTGGTTCCAGTGTGTGTGGTGCTGGTTCCAGTGTGTGGTGCTGGTTCCAGTGTGTGTGGTGCTGGTTCCAGTGTGTGTGGTGCTGGTTCCAGTGTGTGTGGTGCTGGTTCCAGTGTGTGTGGTGCTGGTTCCAGTGTGTGTGGTGCTGGTTCCAGTGTGTGGTGCTGGTTCCAATGTTTGTGGTGCTGGTTCCAGTGTGTGGTGCTGGTTCCAGTGTGTGGTGCTGGTTCCAGTGTGTGGTGCTGGTTCCAGTGTGTGGTGCTGGTTCCAGTGTGTGTGGTGCTGGTTCCAGTGTGTGTGGTGCTGGTTCCAGTGTGTGTGGTGCTGGTTCCAGTGTGTGTGGTGCTGGTTCCAGTGTGTGTGGTGCTGGTTCCAGTGTGTGTGGTGCTGGTTCCAGTGTGTGGTGCTGGTTCCAGTGTGTGTGGTGCTGGTTCCAGTGTGTGTGGTGCTGGTTCCAGTGTGTGTGGTGCTGGTTCCAATGTTTGTGGTGCTGGTTCCAGTGTGTGGTGCTGGTTCCAGTGTGTGGTGCTGGTTCCAATGTTTGTGGTGCTGGTTCCAGTGTGTGGTGCTGGTTCCAGTGTGTGTGGTGCTGGTTCCAGTGTGTGGTGCTGGTTCCAATGTTTGTGGTGCTGGTTCCAGTGTGTGGTGCTGGTTCCAATGTTTGTGGTGCTGGTTCCCAATACGTCATCGGTGGTGCTGGATTGGCTCCAGTTTCTGAACAATTTAGTTACTCATTGAAAAGGATAAAAGATGTGAAAAATATAATGATCAGGAGAGACTAACTTATAAATCGAACTGCAATTATTTTTTTCGATCATGTGAAAATCATGTAATACATCTATGTAATAACAGATTAACAAAGTAAGATAATTCAGACACCACTAATTACTGCGTATGAAAACGTAAGATTTTCTTCTGTGTTGGTCATCAGCACAGTTTTGTTGCGTGAGCAATTGCAAGAGATGTATATTGGTTACCATCGTTCAGTAAGGCATAAAGGGCTGAGCTTGCTACCATCTGCAGCTCATAAGACTGCCATCCCCACGAGCCCCTTTGAGGCGGGGTAGATGGCAGACCAGAGGCCTAGCTTCTCCCTACGAGTCCCGTGAGGGCGGGGAATGTGGCTAGGCCTTGGGACACTTGGTCCCAAAGATGAGGAGGTACTGTACCTCCTCCCATGGGAGACTTAAGTCTCGAGACACTCCCCAGATAGGGAGCCAAGGCCGGGTCACCACTACTTGGAAAAGACCCGGGCCGGGAGAATACAGGTGAATAATAAAAAAAAAAAAGTAAGGCACATTTCAACCTTCTAATGGAACTGTGTATAAACAGCCTCCAATCTCTTGGTCAATATTTAAGTACACGAGTTCTTTATCCTGGATGAAGTAAGGAAGGAGTTCAACCTCTCTTGTCCGATAAGTTATTTTAACTTCTTGTTGTAGACAGTTTTCTTTTAGGCTTGATGCTAAAAGTTCAGATTGTTGCTTTGACAGACTAAGTTCAGGTATCATTGAGTTCTTCTTGGGAGAACTATTTGGGTGTTGAAATTCTTGCTTCACAATCACTACCACTGCTGTCACCTGTGTTACACCACTTCCACTGCTATCACCTGTTACATCCTAAACACTGAGTTTCTTCAATATCTGACAATGGAGGGTTAGGCAGTGTTGTAAACACTGGTATGCTTACATTTTCGCTGTGTGGCACAGGTCTCCTGGCTGACTCCAGATTAGAATATTCCCACTTGACTTTCTTGTATCAGTTGAAATCTTTCACCATACAGAAATAATCGTCGTGGTGGTTTTTAGGTTCTCTCCACACAATAGGCACACCCAAGTTTAAACTTTTCCTTTGCCTATTTTTCCACCGTGGTCAGCATTCTACACAGGCTTGGCAAACTACGTGGGCAGCCCAAGACTTGTCTTACTTTCCAAGCACCATTTCAAAATAAGCAAGATTAGTTTGTTTACAAAATCTGTGAAGCTTTTCATTCGGGATTTCAAAGAGTATGAGCCACAAATGTAACAAAATGCACTGGGACGTTTCTGCAGACTGTCCCTTCGAGACTTGGACGCTTCTGCAGAGTATCCCATCGAGACTTTGACATTTCTCCACACCATCCTTCCATCTCATTAAAAGCCCTTCTGCAGTTTCCTGTTCTCTGTATTGAACTGGAAAAAAGGAACACACTGCGGGCGAAACATCTAATTAATCTCATTATCGCTAGGATATTGCTCAGTATCGCTGGAATACATCTTAATATCGCTGGAATAAAGCTCCGTATTGTTGGAATTAAGCTCCGTATTGTTGGAATTAAGCTCCGTATTGTTGGAATTAAGCTCCGTATTGTTGGAATTAAGCTCCGTATTGTTGGAATTAAGCTCCGTATTGTTGGAATTAAGCTCCGTATTGTTGGAATTAAGCTCCGTATTGTTGGAATTAAGCTCCGTATTGTTGGAATTAAGCTCCGTATTGTTGGAATTAAGCTCCGTATTGTTGGAATTAAGCTCCGTATTGTTGGAATTAAGCTCCGTATTGTTGGAATTAAGCTCCGTATTGTTGGAATTAAGCTCCGTATTGTTGGAATTAAGCTCCGTATTGTTGGAATCAAGCTCCGTATTGTTGGAATCAAGCTCCGTATTGTTGGAATCAAGCTCCGTATTGTTGGAATCAAGCTCCGTATTGTTGGAATCAAGCTCCGTATTGTTGGAATCAAGCTCCGTATTGTTGGAATCAAGCTCCGTATTGTTGGAATCAAGCTCCGTATTGTTGGAATTAAGCTCAATATCGCTGGAACACTGCTCAATATCGCTGGAACACTGCTCAATATCGCTGGAACACTGCTCAATATCGCTGGAACACTGCTCAATATCGCTGGAACACTGCTCAATATCGCTGGAACACTGCTCAATATCGCTGGAACACTGCTCAATATCGCTGGAACACTGCTCAATATCGCTGGAACACTGCTCAATATCGCTGGAACACTGCTCAATATCGCTGGAACACTGCTCAATATCGCTGGAACACTGCTCAATATCGCTGGAACACTGCTCAATATCGCTGGAACACTGCTCAATATCGCTGGAACACTGCTCAATATCGCTGGAACACTGCTCAATATCGCTGGAACACTGCTCAATATCGCTGGAACACTGCTCAATATCGCTGGAACACTGCTCAATATCGCTGGAACACTGCTCAATATCGCTGGAACACTGCTCAATATCGCTGGAACACTGCTCAATATCGCTGGAACACTGCTCAATATCGCTGGAACACTGCTCAAACCTCCAGCATGGAGATCAAATATTCCAAACTGCTACTTGAAAGTCCAATAGGTCTTTATTACTGTCATCTTTTACCGTAATGAGGATAATAAAGTCATTTAGGAGTAACCTGAAGACAAAAGTGGAGCTAATAATGCAATAACAAGACAACAATAAGAGCAAGAACAAAAAAGGAAGAAAAGGTCAGCCTTTTGTTTTCCGCGGGAGTAATTTTCCCGGGAAAAAAAAAGGTCACATTATTGGAACCTCGCGTGCGCACTCCAGTGCTATAAACGGAGTCTTCGCAAACGACCCAAACAAACGACAAACTAGGCTATATTTTAACCTCAAATATCTTTTGTGCACTCTAATAAAAGGGGATTTAGAGTAATCTGAAGTTTCCATCTTTTTTTTTTTACCTATTAGAGGAAAAAACTGCATGTCTATATAATCCAACAAAATGTTTATATCCTCTGGTCGGTTGGCTGCGGCATATATTGTGTACCAATATAATGTATATAATATTTATACATAAGAACATAAGAACGAAGGAACACTGCAGAAGGCCTACTGGCCCATGCGAGGCAGGTCCAAGTCTCCTACCGGCTTAAGCCAATGCACCCAACCTAGTCAGGTCAGGTCACATTGACTTAAGGGAGGAACACGGCAACCGACCTGGTAGCACAAGCTATCAGGTCCAACTCACACCCACCCACATCCACTCATGTATTTATCCAACCTATTTTTAAAGCTACACAACGTTCTGGCCTCTATAACTGTACTCGGGAGTTTGTTCCACTCATCCACAACTCTATTACCAAACCAGTACTTTCCTATATCCTTCCTGAATCTGAATTTTTCCAACTTAAAACCATTGCTGCGAGTCCTATCTAGGCTAGATATTTTCAGCACACTATTTACATCCCCTTTATTTATTCCTGTCTTCCATTTATACACCTCAATCATATCCTCCCTAATTCTACGTCTTTCTAGAGAGTGCAGATTCAGGGCCCTTAGTCTATCCTCATAGGGAAGGTGTCTGATACATGGGATCAACTTTGTCATCCTCCTTTGTACATTTTCCAGAGAATTTATATCCATTCTGTAATACGGTGACCAAAACTGTGCAGCATAATCTAAATGAGGCCTAACCAAGGATGTATAGAGTTGAAGAACAACTTGAGGACTCCTATTATTTATGCTTCTTGATATGAAGCCAAGGATTCTATTAGCTTTATTGCGAACACTTATGCACTGTTGTCTTGGTTTCAGATTACTGCTAACCAGAACTCCTAAATCTTTTTCGCAATCCGTAATATTAAGATCTACATTATTTAGTTTATATGTGGCATGGTTATTGTCCTGTCCAACATTTAGAACTTTGCATTTGTCTATATTAAACTGCATCTGCCACTTCTCCGACCACTGCATCAGTCTATTCAAATCTTCCTGGAGTGCTCGAATGTCCTCGTCAGAATGAATTCGACGGCCTATTTTGGTGTCATCGGCATGTTAAATGTATATATGTATAAATGTATATTATATATAAACATATAGTATGAACAAATGTATATATTATGTATAAAGATTGTCTCCAACACTGAAAGACACTCTCCAACACTGAAACAATGTTTCTCCAACACGAGGGATAAACGTGTTGTCTCCCCAGAGAGACGGGGGAAGACGCTGGGGGCGCCGCCCCCGCCTCACTATCTCACACAGACCAACACACACACAACGTGTTACTCTCCCATTATAATATATATATATATATATATATATACATGTATATATATATATATATATACATATATTTATATATATATATATATATATATATATATATATATCTTTCTTTCTTTCTTTCAACACACCGGCTGTATCCCACCAAGGCGGGGTGGCCCAAAAGGAAAAACGAAAGTTTCTCCTTTTACATTTAGTAATATATACAGGAGAAGAGGTTACTAGCCCCTTGCTCCCGGCATTTTAGTCGCCTCTTACAACACGCATGGCTTACGGAGGAAGAATTCTGTTCCACTTCCCCATGGAGATAAGAGGAAATAAACAAGAATAAGAACTAGAAAGAAAATAGAAGAAAACCCAGAGGGGTGTGTATATATGTGCTTGTACATGTATGTGTAGTGTGACCTAAGTGTAAGTAGAAGTAGCAAGACGTACCTGAAATCTTGCATGTTCATGAGACAGAAAAAAGGACACCAGCAATCCTACCATCATGTAAAACAATTACAGGCTTTCGTTTTACACTCACTTGGCAGGACG
>NC_091341.1:25532067-25662067 GCF_038502225.1 Cherax quadricarinatus
TGCTGGAACGGGTGTACAAGGGGTGGTAGCGTACGCTACGAGCACTGGACACTGTGGTAGCGTGCTGGAACGGGTGTGCAAGGGGTGGTAGCGTACGCTACCAGCACTGGACACTGGTAGCGTGCTGGAACGGGTGTGCAAGGGGTGGTAGCGTACGCTACCAGCACTGGACACTTTGGTAGCGTGCTGGAACGGGTGTGCAAGGGGTGGTAGCGTACGCTACCAGCACTGGACACTGTGGTAGCGTGCTGGAACGGGTGTGCAAGGGGTGGTAGCGTACGCTACCAGCACTGGACACTGTGGTAGCGTGCTGGAACGGGTGTGCAAGGGGTCGTAACGTACGCTACCAGCACTGGACACTGTGGTAGCGTGCTGGAACGGGTGTGCAAGGGGTGGTAGCGTACGCTACCAGCACTGGACACTGTGGTAGCGTGCTGGAACGGGTGTGTAAGGGGTGGTAGCGTACGCTACCAGCACTGGACACTGGTAGCCTGCTGGAACGGGTGTGGAAGGGGTGGTAGCGTACGCTACCAGCACTGGACACTGTGGTAGCGTGCTGGAACGGGTGTGCAAGGGGTTGTAGCGTACGCTACCAGCACTGAACACTGTGGTAGCGTGCTGGAACGGGTGTGCAAGGGGTGGTAGCGTACGCTACCAGCACTGAACACTGTGGTAGCGTGCTGGAACGGGTGTGCAAGGGGTGGTAGCGTACGCTACCAGCACTGAACACTGTGGTAGCGTGCTGGAACGGGTGTGCAAGGGGTTGTAGCGTACGCTACCAGCACTGGACACTGTGGTAGCGTGCTGGAACGGGTGTACAAGGGGTGGTAGCGTACGCTACCAGCACTGAACACTGTGGTAGCGTGCTGGAACGGGTGTGCAAGGGGTGGTAGCGTACGCTACCAGCACTGAACACTGTGGTAGCGTGCTGGAACGGGTGTGCAAGGGGTGGTAGCGTACTCTACCAGAACTGGACACTGTGGTAGCGTGCTGGAACGGGTGTGCAAGGGGTGGTAGCGTACGCTACCAGCACTGGACACTGTGGTAGCGTGCTGGAACGGGTGTGCAAGGGGTGGTAGCGTACGCTACCAGCACTGAACACTGTGGTAGCGTGCTGGAACGGGTGTGCAAGGGGTGGTAGCGTACGCTACCAGCACTGAACACTGTGGTAGCGTGCTGGAACGGGTGTGCAAGGGGTGGCAGCGTACGCTACCAGCACTGAACACTGTGGTAGCGTGCTGGAACGGGTGTGCAAGGGGTGGTAGCGTACGCTACCAGCACTGAACACTGTGGTAGCGTGCTGGAACGGGTGTGCAAGGGGTGGTAGCGTACGCTACCAGCACTGAACACTGTGGTAGCGTGCTGGAACGGGTGTGCAAGGGGTGGTAGCGTACGCTACCAGCACTGAACACTGTGGTAGCGTGCTGGAACGGGTGTGCAAGGGGTGGCAGCGTACGCTACCAGCACTGAACACTGTGGTAGCGTGCTGGAACGGGTGTGCAAGGGGTGGTAGCGTACGCTACCAGCACTGAACACTGTGGTAGCGTGCTGGAACGGGTGTGCAAGGGGTGGTAGCGTACGCTACCAGCACTGAACACTGTGGTAGCGTGCTGGAACGGGTGTGCAAGGGGTGGTAGCGTGTGCTAGTTCCACACAAAGCTTTAAAAATCAATATGAACAACATAGCTCTGCACCGCTACCTACACACACACACACACACACACACACACACACACACACACACACAATCAAATTAACAACGACACACAGAACAATAAAATAATTACACTGGTAATCCCATGAACAGTGACCAAAAACAAAACACTAAAAAATATGCATAAAAATGGAAGATAGAACATATGGGTTTCGAAACCATTTTATGTGATCTAATATTGTAAGCTCGGCAATCAGAGGCAGGCAGCGCGTCAAGCAGGGACGCAGCGCGTCAAGCAGGGACGCAGCGCGTCAAGCAGGGACGCAGCGCGTCAAGCAGGGACGCATCTTTATATATCGGGATTTTATAAATCTTTCTTCCCTGCATCTCTTTCCCTCCCTCCCTCTCTCTCTCTCTCTCTCTCTCTCTCTCTCTCTCTCTCATTCCGTGCCGATGTAGCATTAGAGCAACTTAAACCCTCTTAGATAAGTGTTGCAGACAGCACTGCAGAAGCTGGTGCAATTTCCAGCCAGGGCGGAAGCTAAATTCCCAAGACAGAATAAAAATATGCAAGATGATGCTCCCGTATTTGGTTATCAGCGCAGAGGAGGGAGGGAGGGGGATCCAGGACCTTGCCTCCTCCAGTGAGGGAATTGGATCGCACGATCATCGTCTCAGTGCGGGATCCAGATCTACTCAATTTCCCAGAGGAAGAGATGGATTCACGCAGCCTCGGCAGAGAGAATCAAGACGCGACACAACAAAATGCTTTACGTGTATGATCTGTGGAGTGTAAACCAGAGGAGAGGATCCAACACCTCTTGCCAGGTGACACCAGCAGTCCATTGTTTATATGAATAAGGAAAGAGCAGTACCGGGAGTCGACCCGAGGTGCTGTGTCAGTGTCCAGGGATATACCATTTAGAGACTACAACACACACACACACACACACACACACACACACACACACACACACACACACCGTCAGGCCCATATTGGAGTATGCAGCACCAGTTTGGAACCCGCACCTAGCCAAGCACGTAAGAAAAGTAGAGAAAGTGCAAAGGTTCGCAACAAGACTAGTCCCAGAGCTAAAGGGTATGTCCTACGAGGAGAAGTTAAAGGAAATCGACCTTACGACATTGGAGGACAGGAGAGATAGGGGGGATATGATAACGACATATAAAATACTGAGAGGAATCGACAAGGTGGACAGTGACAAGATATTCCAGAGATGGGACACAGCAACCAGGGGTCACAGTTGAAAGTTGAAGACTCAGATGAATCACAGGGATGTTAGGAAGTATTTCTTCAGTCACAGAGTTGTTAGGAAGTGGAATTGTCTGGAAAGTGATGTAGTGGAGGCAGGATCCATACATAGCTTTAAGAAGAGGTATGATAAAGCTCATGGAGCAGGAAGAGTGACCAAGTAGCGACCAGTGAAGTGGCGGGGCCAGGAGATAACTCGACCCCTGCAATCACAATTACGCGAGTACAACTAGGTGAGTACGGACACACACACACACACACACACACACACACACACACACACACACACACAACGTACATAACCTTCCAAACAGGAATAATGTACAAGATTTAAATGCTAATTTCAACAGCGGGATTAAATCATTTTTGTAAGGTAATAATAAGTGGTTGATTGAACATTAATCAGATCTATGTTCCTTCCTTGTAGGGCTTGATGCACACACACACCTGTGTAAACACACACAAGACTTGTAGACATGCCTTATACACACATACAAGCCTTGTAGACACATAAGCCTTGTAGATACATACAAGCCTTGTAGACACGCACACAAGCCTTTGCAAACACTCACCCAAGCTTTGTAGACGCGCACACACGCCTTGTAGACACACAAGCCTTGTAGACACACACACAAGCCTTGTAGACACACACACAAGCCTTGTAGACACACACAAAGCCTTGTACACACATACAAGCCTTGTAGACACACACACAAGCCTTGTAGACACACACACAAGCCTTATAGACACACACAAGCCTTATAGACACATACAAGCCTTGTAGACGCGCACACAAGCCTTGTAGACGCACACACAAGCCTTGTAGACGCACACAAACCTTGTAGACACACAAACCTTGTAGACACACACACACACACACTAATAATCATTTAAATAACATGAACGACACATAAGGTCAACAGAGGTGGTTAAACTCCCTGATACAAACACTACTGATGTCAGCGCTGTATAGCCCTTGTGGTTTAGCGCTTCGTTTTGATTATAACAATCTTCCTACATCTGAAAAACACTGTTGCTATGAAGAACAATAACTGACTGTAGCTGACAGACAGACTACACTAGTATGATATATTACATAGACTAGTTCACAGTATTGTAGATGACTGGTTCAGAGAACCGACACGTTGTTAAATTAGACACATGTGTCTAATTTAACAACTAGTTCACAGCATCTAGATTCTGCCTTGAAATTCACTTCAAGGAGGAGTGGAACTAAATTTGATTACGAGCCTGGCCCATGGCCGGGCTCAGAGAGTAAATTAACTCTCCAAACTCTTCAAGGGAATATACAACACCTGCCTTCGTTTGTCAACAATAGCCTCTAATAGCATCTGCCATTGTTAACAATAGCCTCTAATAGCACCTGCCTTTGTTCGATACTAGCTTCTGTTGCATGCTAGTCTGTCAATAATAATAATAATAATAATAATGTTTATTTTTACAAGCACATGATACAACTTATACAGACCATAGCTCACACCACTGACATACTACTATATAGAAAGCCGCTGGTTATACCGAGTATTTCCGGCAACTTAGGTTAATTTTGTCTCCTAGGATGCGACCCACACCAGTCGCATAACACCCAGGTACCTATGTACTGCTAGGTGAACAGGGACAGCAGGTATTTTAAGGAAACGTGCCCAGTGTTTGCACTCGTACGGGGGATCGAACCGCGGACCTCAGTGTGTGAGCTGAGTGCGCTACCGACCGAGCCTTTATTATTGTTTCATGTTAGTTTTTGATGTAACTAGAAATATTTACGGTCGCAGCGGGATGCGACACAGGTATCTCCCGTACTGCACAACCCCAGCCTTCCTGTATCCCCCAATGCACGTGAAAGGAGTAGTGCAGAGTGCAGCACAAATTTCTGTTCCATTAAAAAAGAAGATTTGTACCTTCCCTTCTTTAAGACTGGTCTACCCCTCACACACGTACCTTCCCTTCTTTAAGACTGGTCTCCCCCCCACACACACGTACCTTCCCTTCTTTAAGACTGGTCTCCCCCTCACACACGTACCGTCACTTCTTTAAGACTGGTCTCCCCCCACACACGTACCGTCACTTCTTTAAGACTGGTCTCCCCCTCACACACGTACCGTCACTTCTTTAAGACTGGTCTCCCCCCACACACACGTACCGTCACTTCTTTAAGACTGGTCTCCCCCCACACACACGTACCGTCCCTTCTTTAAGACTGGTCTCCCCCTCACACACGTACCGTCACTTCTTTAAGACTGGTCTCCCCCCACACACACGTACCGTCACTTCTTTAAGACTGGTCTCCCCCCACACACACGTACCGTCCCTTCTTTAAGACTGGTCTCCCCCTCACACACGTACCGTCCCTTCTTTAAGACTGGTCTCCCCCTCACACACGTACCTTCACTTCTTTAAGACAGGTCTCCCCCTCACACACGTACCTTCACTTCTTTAAGACAGGTCTCCCCCTCACACACGTACCTTCACTTCTTTAAGACTGGTCTCCCCCTCACACACGTACCTTCCCTTCTTTAAGACTGGTCTCCCCCTCACACACGTACCTTCCCTTCTTTAAGACTGGTCTCCCCCCCACACACACGTACCTTCCCTTCTTTAAGACTGGTCTCCCCCCCACACACACGTACCTTCCCTTCTTTAAGACTGGTCTCCCCCCCACACACACGTACCTTCCCTTCTTTAAGACTTGTCCCCCCCACACACACGTACCTTCACTTCTTTAAGACTGGTCTCCCCCCCATACACACGTACCTTCCCTTCTTTAAGACTGGTCTCCCCCTCACACACGTACCTTCCCTTCTTTAAGACTGGTCTCCCCCCCACACACGTACCTTCCCTTCTTTAAGACTGGTCTCCCCCCCACACACGTGTACCTTCCCTTCTTTAAGACTGGTCTCCCCCTCACACACGTACCTTCCCTTCTTTAAGACTGGTCTCCCCCCCACACACGTACCTTCCCTTCTTTAAGACTGGTCTCCCCCCACACACACGTACCTTCCCTTCTTTAAGACTGATCTCCACCTTCTTTACCTTCATCATCTTCAGAACAGTATCTTGTCTTAATGGAGAGATTGTGGGATAAAGGCCAACCATTGTTCCATATATAGGAAGTCATTCACTGATGACTACAGAGAGAGAGAGAGAGAGAGAGAGAGAGAGAGAGAGAGAGAGAGAGAGAGAGAGACACAGAGAGAGAGAGAGAGAGAAACACTTCACTGGAGATCATTTATTCCTAGTATATCGATGAAATCAAGGTGACCAAATGAAATCACTTGTCCACAGCTGGCCCACAGCTGGCCCACAGCTGGCCCACAGCTGGCCCACAGCTGGCCCACAGCTGGCCCACAGCCGGCTCAAACTTCATCCTGTTCCCTACATGTCTCATAACAATGAAAAGACTTTCCAAAAAGCTGAGACAAGTAACAGCTCTTAGCTGGTACATAAAGCTGAGACAAGTAACAGCTCTTAGCTGGTACATAAAGCTGAGACAAGTAACAGCTCTTAGCTGGTACATAAACCTGAGACATGTAACAGCTCTTAGCTGGTACATAAACCTGAGACAAGTAACAGCTCTTAGCTGGTACATAAAGCTGAGACAAGTAATAGCTCTTAGCTGGTACATAAAGCTAGGCACTCTTAACACTTTTAGTGTAAATATAACAATATTTACACAGCACTGAACAACACAGCACTGAACAACACAGCACTGAACAACACAGCACTGAACACCACAGCACTGAACAACACAGCACTGAACAACACAGCACTGAACAACACAGCACTGAACAACACAGCACTGAACAACACAGCACTGAACAACACAGCACTGAACAACACAGCACTGAACAACACAGCACTGAACAACACAGCACTGAACAACACAGCACTGAACAACACAGCACTGAACAACACAGCACTGAACAACACAGCACTGAACAACACAGCACTGAACAACAACACCATCACTATCACTACTACCACCACTACTACCACTATCAATACTACCACCACTATCACTATCACCACTACCACCATCACTACTACTACCACTACCACCACTACCACCATCACTATCACCACTACCACCACTACTACCACTATCACTGCTACCACCACTATCACTACTACCACCATTACCACCACTATCACTACCACCACTACTACTACTACAACCACTATCACTACTACCACCATTGCCACCACTATCACTACTACCACCACTACTACCACTATTACTACTACCACCACTATCACTACTACCACCATTGCCACCACTATCACTACTACCACCACTACTACCACTATTACTACTACCACTATTACTACTACCACCATCACTACTACCACCATTGCCACCACTATCACTACTACCACCACTACTACCACTATTACTACTACCACCACTATCACTACTAGCACCATTGCCACCACTATCACTACTACCACCACTACTACCACTATCACTACTACCACCACTATCACCACTTCCATCAATTTCACTACTACCACTATCACTACTACCACTATCACTGCTACCATCACTACTACTACTACTACTATCACCACTACTACCACTATCACTACTACTACTATCACCACTACTACCACTATCACTACTACTACTATCACCACTACTACCACTATACTACTACTATCACCACTACTACCACTATCACTACTACTACTATCACCACTACTACCACTATCACTACTACCACCATCACTATCACTTCCATCACTTTCACTACTACCACTATCACTACTACCACTATCACTGCTACCACTATCACTACTACGACTACTATCACTGCTACCACCACTACTACCACTATCACTACCACCACTACTACCACTATCACTACCACCACTATCACCACTATCACCACTACTACCACTACCACCACTACTACCACTATCACTACCACCACTATCACTACTACCACCACTACCACCACTACCACTATCACTACTACCACCACGATAATCACAGGAAATTACCATCATTATTTCTCAGCCTGCATCTCTATTCTTAACCCCCATCTCGCTCTCTCTCTCTCTCTCTCTCTCTCTCTCTCTCAGCTTCCATCTCTCAGCCTCCGGCTCTATTGTCTCTCAGCCTCCGGCTCTAATTTCTGAAGCTCTGGGAGATGTAAGATGATTTTCTGCTAATCTTCTCCTCCATTTCCTCCCTTCTTTCTCCCCTTCCTTCATTCATCAACCCTTTCCTGTCTCGGCATCTCTCTCTCTCTCTCTCTCTCTCTCTCTCTCTCTCTCTCTCTCTCTCTCTCATATACTATATACATGTATTATACACAAAGCGAAGAAGACTATGGAAGAGGAGGGAAAAAGACGTTTTCCCGGCACCACGACATAAACTCCCTTCACTGCCTGACGTACAACCAATTACATCCAGGTAGAGCGAGAACGGACAAGACGAGAAGGTGTACACTCACCTATTTGTACTCACCTATTTGTGGTTGCAGGGGTCGAGTCCTAGCTCCTGGCCCCGCCTCTTCTCCGGTTGCTTCTGGGTCCTCTCTCTCCCTGCTCCATGAGCTTCATCATACCTCGTCTTAAAACTATGTATGGTTCCTGCCTCCACTACATCACTTTCTAGGCTATTCCACTGCCTGACAACTCTATGACTGAAGAAATACTTCCTAATAACTCTCTACCTGGAGGTTACCTGGAGGTTATTCCGGGGATCAACGCCCCCGCGGCCCGGTCCATGACCAGGCCTCCCGATGGATCAGGGCCTGATCAACTAGGCTGTTACTGCTGGCCGCACGCAGTCCAACGTACGAGCCACAGCCCGGCTGATCCGGCACTGACTTTAGGTATCTGTCCAGCTCTCTCTTAAAGGCAGCCAGGGGTTTATTGGCAATTCCCCTAATGCTTGATGGGAGGCTGTTGAACAGTTTTGGGCCCCGGACACTTATGGTGTTTTTCCTTAGTGTACCAATGGCGCCCCTACTTTTTATTGGCGGCATTTTGCATCGCCTGCCCAGTCTTTTACTTTCTTAGGGAGTGATTTCTGTGTGCAGATTTGGGACCATTCCTTCCAAGATTTTCCAAGTGTAGATTATGATATATCTCTCCCTCCTGTGTTCCAACGAGTACAAGTCAAGTGCTTCCAAGCGTTCCCAGTAGTTAAGGTGCTTGACAGAACTTATACGTGCAGTAAAGGATCTCTGTACACTCTCTAGATCTGCGATTTCACCTGCTTTGAATGGAGATGTTAATGTACAGCAGTATTCCAGCCTAGAGAGAACAAGTGATTTGAAAAGGATCATCATGGGCTTGGCATCTCTCGTTTTGAAAGTTCTCATTATCCATCCTATCATTTTCTTTGCACGTGCGATCGTGGCACTGTTGTGATCCTTGAAAGTGAGATCCTCAGACATTACTACTCCCAGGTCCCTTACATTATTTTTCCGCTCTATTGTATGGCCGGAGTCAGTAGTATACTCTGTTCTAGTTATTATCTCCTCCAGTTTTCCATAACGGAGTAGTTGGAATTTGTTCTCATTGAACATCATATTGTTTACCGTTGCCCACTGGAAAACTTTGTTTATATCTTCTTGGAGGTTAACCGCGTCCTCAGCAGATGACAGCCTCATGCAGATCCTAGTATCATCCGCAAAGGATGATACGGTGCTGTGGTGTATATCTCTGTTTATGTCTGATATGAGGATAAGGAATAAGATGGGGGCGAGTACTGTGCCTTGTGGAACAGAGCTCTTCACTATGGCAGCCTCCGATTTAACTCTGTTGACCACTACTCTTTGTGTTCGATTTGTTAGGAAGTTGAAGATCTATCTCCCCACTTTCCCAGTTATTCCTTTAGCACGTATTTTATGGGCTATTACGCCATGATCGCATTTGTCAAATGCTTTTGCTCTGACTCATTTGTGTCTTCAACTTCCAATTGTGACCTCTTGTTTCTTCTTCTTCTGATGATGACCAGAGCTTTGGTAAGATGGGTAAAGAAGAAGGATGGGTAAGGATGGAAATATTGGAAAAGGGTGGGAGGGGGGGGGAGAGGTAGGATATAAAAGGTAAGTGGCCCAACCACTTTGGTGTAATTTAAAAAGTGTATGTGATACCTCTTGTGTCTGTGTCCCCTCCCTGGAACATCCTGTCTTTGTCCACCTTGTCTATTCCGCGCTGTATTTTATATGTCGTTATCATGTCTCCCCTGACCCTCCTGTCCTCCAGTGGTGTCAGACCGATTTCCCTTAACCTTTCTTCATAGGACATTCCCCTTAGCTCTGGAACTAACCTTGTCGCAAACCTTTGTACTTTCTCTAGTTTCTTGGCGTGCTTTATCAAGTGCGGGTTCCAAACAGGTGCTGCATACTCCAGTATGGGCCTGACATACACGGTGTACAGTGTCTTGAACGATTCCTTATTAAGGTATCGGAACGCTGTTCTCAGGTTTGCCAAGCGTCCATATGCTGCAGCAGTTATCTGGTTGATGTGTGCTTCCGGAGACATGCTCGGTGTTATACTCACTCCAAGATCTCTCTCTTTGAGGGAGGTTTGCAGTTTTTGGCCACCTAGCCTATACTCTGTCTGCGGTCTTCTTTGCCCTTCCCCTATCTTCATGACTTTGCACTTGGCGGGATTAAATTCAAGAAGCCAGTGGCTGGACCAGGTGTCCAGTCTGTCCAGGTCTCTTTGAAGTCCTGCCTGATCCTCATCTGATTTAATTCTCCTCATTAACTTCACATCGTCTGCGAACAGGGACACTTCTGAGTCTAACCCTTCCATCATGTCATTCACATATACCAAAAAATAGCACTGGTCCTAGGACCGACCCCTGTGTGACCCCGCTCGTCACAGGTGCCCATTGTGATACATCATTACGTACCATGACTCGTTGTTGCCTCCCTGTCAGGTATTCTCTGATCCATTGCAGTGCCCTTCCTGTTAAACGCGCCTGATGCTCTAGCTTCCGCACTAATCTCTTGTGAGGAACTGTGTCAAAGGCCTTCTTGCAGTCCAAGAAGATGCAATCAACCCACCCCTTTCTCTCGTGTCTTACTTCTGTTACTTTATCATAAAACTCCAGAAGGTTTGTGACACAGGATTTTCCTTCCATGAATCCATGCTGGCTGGCGTTTATACTCTTGTTCCGTTCCAGGTGTTCCACCACTCTCCTCCTGTGTGTGTGTGTGTGTGTGTGTGTGTGTGTGTGTGTACTCACCTAGTTGAGGTTGCGGGGGTCGAGTCCGAGCTCCTATATGTGTGTGTGTGTGTGTGTGTGTGTGTGTGTGTGTGTACTCACCTATTTGTGGTTGCAGGGGTCGAGTCATAGCTCCTGGCCCCGCCTCTTCACTGATTGCTACTAGGTCCTTTCTCTCCCTGCTCCATGAGCTTTATCATACCTCGCCTTAAAACTATGTATGGTTCCCGCCTCCACTACTTCACTTTCTAGGCTATTCCACGGCTTGACTACTCTATGACTGAAGAAATACTTCCTAACATCCCTTTGATTTATCTGAGTCTTCAACTTCCAATTGTGACCTCTTGTGTCTGTGTCCCATCTCTGGAACATCCCGTCTTTGTCCACCTCGTCTATTCCGCGCAGTATTTTATATGTCGTTATCATGTCTCCCCTGACCCTCCTGGCCTCCAGTGTCATCAGGCCGATTTCCCTCAACCTTTCTTCGTAGGACAATCCCCGTAGCTCTGGGACTAGTCTTGTTGCAAACCTTTGCACTTTCTCTAATTTCTTGACGTGCTTGACTAGGTGTGGATTCCAAACTGGTGCTGCATACTCCAGTATGGGCCTGACGTAAATGGTATACAGTCTTGAACGACTCCTTACTGAGGTATCGGAACGCTATCCGTAGGTTTGCCAGGCGCCCGTATGCTGCAGCAGTTATCTGATTGATGTGCGCCTCAGGAGATATGCTCGGTGTTATACTCACCCCCAGATCTTTTTCCTTGAGTGAGGTTTGCAAACTTTGGCCATCTAAACTATATTGTGTCTGCGGTCTTCTTTGCCCTTCCCCAATCTTCATGACTTTGCATTTGGCAGGGTTAAACTCAAGGAGCCAGTTGCTGGACCAGGCTTGTAGCCTGTCCAGGTCTCTCTGTAGTCCTGCCTGATCCTCATCCGATTTGATTCTTCTCATTAACTTCACATCGTCCGCAAACAAGGACACTTCTGAGTCTATCCCTTCCGTTATGTCATTCACATATACCAACAGCAGCACTGGTCCTAGGACTGACCCCTGTGGAACCCCGCTTGTCACAGGCGCCCACTTTGACACCTCATCACGTGTGCGTGTGTGTGTGTGTATGTGTGTGTGTGTGTGTGTGTGGTGTATGTGTATGTGTGTGTGTGTGTGTGTGTGTGTGTGTGTGTGTGTGTGTGTGTGTGTGTGTGTGAGAGAGAGTGTGTGTGTGTGTGTATGTGTGAGTGTGTGTGAGTGTGTGTGTGTGTGTGCGTGTGCATGTGTGTGCGTGTGCATGCGTGTGTGTGTGCATGCGTGTGTGTGTGTGCATGCGTGTGTGTGTGTGCATGCGTGTGTGTGCATGCGTGTGTGTATGTGCATGCGTGTGCATGCGTGTGTGTGCATGCGTGTGTGTGCATGCGTGTGTGTGCATGCGTGTGTGTGCATGCGTGTGTGTGTGTGAGAGTGTGTGTGTGTACTCACCTAATTGTACTCGCCTAACTGTGGTTGCAGGGGTCGATACTCAGCTCCTGGCCCCGCCTCTTCACTGATCGCTACTAGGTCCTCTCCCTCTCTGCTTCCTGAGCTTTGTCATACCTCTTCTTAAAACTATGTATGGTTCCTGCCTCCACTACTTCACTTGCTGTGTGTGTGCGTGCGTGTGTGTGTGTGTGTGTGTGGTGTGTGTGTGTATGCGTGTATGTGTATGTGTGTGTGTATGCGTGTATGTGTATGTGTGTGTGTGTGTGTGTGTTTGTACTCTCCTAAGTGTGGCTGCAGGGGTCGATTCACGGCTCCTGGACCCGCCTCCTCGCTGGTCGCTACTAGGTCCACTCTTCCTGCTCCATAAACTTCATCATACCTCTTCTTAAAGCTGTAAATGGATCCTGCCTTCACTACATCACTCTCCAGACTATTCCACTTCCTGATAACGCTATGACTGAATGAATACTTCCTAACATCCCTGTGACTCATCTGAGTCTTCAACTTCCAGTTGTGACCCCTTGTTGCTGTGTCCCATCTCTGGAACATCCTGTCCCTATCCACCTTGTCAATCCTCTCAGTACTTTATATGTCGCTATCATGTCCTTCCCTATCCCTCCTGTCCTCCAGTGCCGTCAGGTTGGTCCCCCTTAACCTCTCCTCGTACGACATTCCACTTAGCTCCGAGACCAGTCTTCTTGCAAACCTTTGCACTTTCTCTAATTTCTTTACGTGCTTGACCAGGTGTGGCTTCCATACTGGTGCTGCATACTCTAGTATGGGCCTGACACACTGTACAGTGTCTTGAACCATTCCTTATTAAGATGTCGGAAAGTTTTTCTTAGGTTTGTGTGTATACACCTAATTGTGGTTGGAGGGGTCGAGACTCGGCTCTTGGCCCCGCCTCTTCACTGAACACTACTAGGTCCTCGTTCTCCCTGCTCCATGAGCTTGATCATACCTCGTCTTAAAGCTATGTATGGTTCCTGCCTTCACTACATCACTTGCTAGACTATTCCTCTTCCTGACAACTCTGAAGAAATACTTCCTAACATCCCTGTGACTCATCTGAGTCTTCAACTTCCAAGTGTGACCCCTTGTTTCTGTGTCCCATCTCTGGAACATCCTGTGTCTGTCCACCTTGTGTACTCGTCTAATTGTAGTTGCAGGGGTCGAGACTCAGCTCCTGGCCCCGCCTCTTCACTGAACGCTGCTAGGTCTTCTCTCTTGTGTGTGTATGTATTTGATAGACTCTGTCTATCGTTCTCTGCTAGGGCCAACTTTCCCCTTTGTTGGGGAAATGGCCGACCAGGTCCATGAACTACAAAGTTAGGCTTGGTAGCCTTCTCTCTAGCTACCTCCCCACTCCTTCCCCCATCATCCCCATTCCCTCACTTTCCCTACCTCCCTCCACTTCCCTCCATCCCTCCCTCCATGTACACTATCCCAAAGGCTACAAGCATTCCTCAGTAATTGAATTTTCTGAGCACAAAATGTTTGTTTGTAAGGGTTGAATATGAGAGAGAGAGAGAGAGAGAGAGAGAGAGAGAGAGAGAGAGAGAGAGAGAGAGAGAGAGAGAGAGAGAGAGAGAGAGAGAGAGAGAGAGAGAGAGAGAGACAGAGACGTAAATCTAACATACGATAAACACATTAAAAAATGCAAATGAATTCCTCCAACAAAAGCAGCTGAAGGGAGAATAACAAACAGTTACATAAGGAACAAGAAAAAAAAGGACAAAAATATATCACAAGAAACAAGGAAAGGCAAGGAAGAACTACAGAGAAAAACGACAAAACAAGGGAACGAAAACAATAGCAAGAACGCAGTAATAAATGCGAATAGGCGATAAATTAGACTAACTTTATAGAGAAACATGGAGCAATAATCTACGAAGGATGATAAGAGCAATGTGATAACTGCCATGTGGAATAAGATAGGCAAAGAGGAAATAAAGAGAAATAGAGAGACTCCCTCCAGAGTGGAAGGTCGTTAAGACTCCCTCCAGAGTGGAAGGTCGTTAAGACTCCCTCCAGAGTGGAAGGTCGTTAAGACTCCCTCCAGAGTGGAAGGTCGTTAAGACTCCCTCCAGAGTGGAAGGTCGTTAAGACTCCCTCCAGAGTGGAAGGTCGTTAAGACTCCCTCCAGAGTGGAAGGTCGTTAAGACTCCCTCCAGAGTGGAAGGTCGTTAAGACTCCCTCCAGAGTGGAAGGTCCCTAAGACTTCCTCCACATCATAATTCCAGCTCCTGACCCTCCAGATTTTCCAGAAAATTATCATTCCAGCTCCTGATCTCCAGGTCTTCCAGACTGTCACCGTAAGAACCAGCAGTCTTTCAGTTCTTTCCCCAACAGTCACTCTTCTAATCGCAAACATTCCAGTTTCTTCATCTTACTAACATTTCAGACAACTGCCTTCCAGGTCTTCCAGACAATCCCCGTTCCAGCTGTCAGCATTCCAGGAAACAATCTCTCAACCGCAGCGAAAGTTTTTAATACTGAGAGCTGAGAACTGTTGGGTTCTTCACGCGCTAAGCCTGGACCTTAGTTAAAGGTGTTCCAGCCGCTGGAAGAACGAGACTTGGAAGGTGCTTAGCCTGGAGTAGTCTCTGGATCACCCATCTGCTTCTCTTAACTTCACCTACCTCTCTCCACAACTCCACCTGCTGCTACTCTTAACCCCATCTGCCTCTCTCCATAACCTCACTTGATTTCCCCCATTAAGCGATTACGAGCGTGGCAGTGCAGGACCATGCGAGAAAGGATCCAGTACTTACATATTTCTATTTCCAGAATCCAGCCTCTTATACAGACGTCCACTAATTACAGATTTCCACGAGATCTATAAGCCAGGATTTGTCACCTGTGAACTTAGCTGCTTTCCTCATATATATATATATATATATATATATATATATATATATATATATATATATATATATATATATATATATATATATATATATATATATATATATCACTTCTACACGGGTTCTAATGTTATGTATCATATCTCACGGTATATTATCTTAAGAAGTATGCTAGTCAGTTTTCCACTGGTCTATAGTTCATTGCTTCCTCTCTCTGCATACTGACACCACAGCTGCAATTTCCCAGGTGTTCGTCATGTCTTGTTTCCAGTGAGTAACAGTCACTGTTGATCACACACATCCTGTCATCCTTCTCACAGTAACTAGTGTGATAACCTCTATACTCCAGCTTAATTGTATCTAATTTCTTTGGGACATTTTTTTTCCATTTATCTTTAAAATTTATTCTATTTTTCTTCTCCGTCTTTACCCCATTGTTTCCCTTCTCATGGTGTTGTTCCTGGTACCTTGCTGAGGACTTCTAACATGTGGTGAATAAAGTATGGTAGCAACATGAGGAGAGGGAGTGAGAGGCAAGTTCGTTGGGTATTAACGTGAACGAGGGGGGATATCGTGTGGGGGAAAGGATCGTCTGGGAGTGGGAAGTGTGGAGGAGGCGTGTGTGGGTGTGGGGGTGTGTGGGTGTTTGGCGTTTTAGAGGTGGATGTTTACCAGGGGTCTGGCTTGTGTTTACCACTGTCTGGCTCACCACTCTCCATCTGTTTCCTCTCCTCCGTGATGTCCCCACTCCAGCATCCCTCTCCTCCTGTACCTGTTCCTCTCCTACCCTTGTTCCTCCTACTGCTGGTCCTGTCCCATTCCTAATGTCTACTCTTATCCTCCTGCTGATCCTACTCCTGCTTCGCCGGGCCCTACTCTTATTTCGATCCATTAGGATCTTCATCAGAGCGAAATTCTGTTTCATTTACAGAGCACGTTTCGCACTAGAGCGAAAGGTGGAGGTGTACAACACAGCATCTGTTCTCCATGGAGGTGAGTAGACTGACGCAGCGGGCGCCAAGGCGAGAGAGAATGATTTTAACGTAGACAAATCTCGAGTTGAACATTGTGTGAACAATGTAGGTACAGTAAAGTAACACTAGGAGTTATACTACAGTGGAACACAGTGAACAACACAGAAAGTAGAACACAGAACAATACTACTATCTCAGAACACGAGTGAACCACCTTAACAAGACCACAACACACTTCCGCTTGTAAATCGCCGCATTGTAAACAGTTCCGGAGTCTTGCCTGTGCCGGGTTTACAAGAACGTACAAAAAAAAAAAATGTAAATCATCACTTCCTTGCCCTGTAAACACCGGCCATAACAATAACTATCAGAACCAGCGGCAATTTACAGAGAAATATTACCTTCCTGCTTATTGCTTTCTCTCCCTTGTTATTCCTCCCTCCATCTCCCTTACCTGCATCTTCCTTCCCTCCTTCATTCCCTACTCCTCCTCCTTCCTGGAATCAGTTTTACGGGAAAAGTAGTTGAAATGAGGCATAAAAGTTTTGTTAGTTAGAAGTTAGCAGACATACTCATGTCTGCTAACTTCTGGTTAGTGTTAGTTAACAAGTAGACTAACATTACTACTAATACCAGCGCCTAGTAACTTCTGGTTAGTGTTAGTTAACAAGTAGACTAACATTACTACTAATACCAGCGCCTAGTAACTTCTGGTTAGTGTTAGTTAACAAGTAGACTAACATTACTACTAATACCAGCGCCTAGTAACCTCTGGTTAGTGTTAGTTAACAACTAGGATTCACCTAGACGTATATTGTTTGTAGCCCCAATTATTCAATATTAACTTACCACTACAACTGATATTTTAGCACCTTCTGTTACTACTACTACTATTACTACTACTACTGTTACTACTACTACTGTTACTACTACTACTGTTACTACTACTACTGTTACTACTACTACTGTTACTACTACTACTGTTACTACTACTACTGTTACTATTACTACTACTATTACTACTACTACTATTACTACTACTATTACTATTACTATTACTACTAGAGGTTACCTGGAGGTTATTCTGGGGATCAACGCCCCCGCGGCCCGGTCCATGACCAGGCCTCCCGATGGATCAGGGCCTGATCAACTAGGCTGTTACTGCTGGCCGCACGCAGTCCAACGTACGAGCCACAGCCCGGCTGATCCGGCACTGACTTTAGGTATCTGTCCAGCTCTCTCTTGAAGGCAGCCAGGGGTTTATTGGCAATTCCCCTAATGCTTGATGGGAGGCTGTTGAACAGTCTTGGGCCCCGGACACTTATGGCGTTTTCTCTTAGTGTACCAATGGCGCCCCTACTTTTTACTGGGGGCATTTTGCATCGCCTGCCCAGTCTTTTACTTTCGTAGGGAGTGATTTCTGTGTGCAGATTTGGGACCATTCCTTCCAGGATTTTCCAAGTGTAGATTATGATATATCTCTCCCTCCTGCGTTCCAAGGAGTACAAGTGCTTCCAAGCGTTCCCAGTAGTTAAGGTGCTTGACACAACTTATACGTGCTATTACATCTATTACTACTATTACATCAGCAACTAGTCTCTACGACTACTCATTGTCTAAATCTAAATATATCTAAAGTAAACTCATTTTGGGTACAGGTTGAATCGGGCCTCTGACGAACCACTACCACTATTATCATTACTGCTACCACTAATATTACTACAGTTTCAGGTACACACACACACACACACACACACACACACACACACACACACACACACACATATGCATGCAAAACAAGCACTGTGAAAAAGCAGGGAAATTCCAAGTGCTTTCGCGACTTCTCACATTATCAAGGAACTATGATAGTTCCTTGATAATGCAAGAAGTCACGAAAGCACTTGGAATTTCGCTATTTTTTCACAGTGGTTGTTTTGAATATTGTGATATCACCTGTTTACTGTGACCTCATTACACCATCACCATCATCACCATCACCACCACCGTCACCACCACCACCATCACCACCAACACCAACACAACCACCACCACAACCACCACCACAACCACCACCACAACCACCACCACAACCACCACCACAACCACCACCACAACCACCATCACCACCACCGTCACCACCACCACCATCACCACCAACAACCACCACCACAACCACCACCACCATCACCACCACCATCACCACCACCACCATCGCAACGTCAAACAAAAACACTAATCCCAGGAGACTAAGGAATTTTTACTTCCCTCTGTCTTTTCTCTGCCTCCCTCCCTCCTTCCCTCCCTCCGTCCCTCCTTCCCTCCCTCCTTCCCTCCCTCCTTCCCTCCCTCCTTCCTTCCCTCCCTCCCTCCTTCCCTCCTTCCCTCCCTCCCTCCCTCCCTCCCTCCCTCCCTCCCTCCCTCCTTCCCTCCCTCCCTCCCTCCCTCCGTCCCTCCCTCCCTCCTTCCCTCCCTCCCTCCTTCCCTCCCTCCCTCCTTCCCTCCCTCCCTCCCTCCCTCCCTCCTTCCCTCCCTCCCTCCCTCCCTCCCTCCCTCCCTCCCTCCCTCCCTCCTTCCCTCCCTCCCTCCTTCCCTCCCTCCCTCCCTCCCTCCTTCCCTCCTTCCCTCCCTCCCTCCCTCCCTCCCTCCCTCCCTCCCTCCCTCCCTCCCTCCCTTCTTTCTACCTGCCTTCCCTCCGTCTTCTCCCTCTGGAAATACTACTAGCCACAAATGCTGCATGAATCTGTATACACCTCGTCAGTGCCGGATCAGCCGGGCTATGGCTCGTACGTTGGACTGCGTGCGGCCAGCAGTAACAGCCTAGTTGATCAGGCCCTGATCCATCGGCAGGCCTGGTCATGGACCGGGCCGCGGGGGCGTTGATCCCCGGAATAACCTCCAGGTAACCTCTTTCTAGTATGAAGTAGAGAGAGTCTAGGTTACCGAGTCTAGGTTACCGAGTCTAGGTTACCGAGTCTAGGTTACCGAGTACCAGACGTGGGTACGTATTTAACTTCCTAGTAAATATAACTCAGAGTAGTAAACAGTGAAGTCAGCAGCTGCCATAGCGAGAAGTTCTGTTCCTCAAGGCACAGTATTCGCCCCACTTCTGTTTCTAATTCTTATATCCCACATAGACAAGGACATAAATCCAAACAGTAACAGTCTTTACTGATGAAACCAGAATCACTCATGTCAGTGGCGTCCCTGGGAGACACACAAAATCTTCAGGTGGATATAAATCAAGTCTTCGAGTAAACACTTGATTTATATCCGACTGGTTAGGTTATGTTAGGCTATATGAAGTTTAACAAGGTCAAGTTTCAATTGCTCTGCTGTGGAAGAATGGAGGAAATAAAGAGTAACAGGGTCCATGACAAATTTATATTCAGCTGAACAATAGTTCCATGCGCGAAACTTGAGAGTAATGATGCGAGATCTCACAATCAAGGATCACAACACTGTTAACATTGCGACAGTAATGAAAATAATAGACTGGATAACTAGAACTTTCAAGACAAGAGATGCTGATAGATTTGAAGTCACTTGTTCTCTCCAGGCTGGAATACTGCTGTATACTAACAGTTCCTACAAGGCGGGAGATACTGCCTAGCTGGAATACACACACACAACTTTCACTGCTCGTATGCGTTCAGTCAGACATCTGAACTATTGGGAACCCTTGAAATATCTAATTGTATTCCTTGGAACGTATGAGAGAAAGATACGTCATAATGTATACCTAGAAAATCCTGGGAAGACTGGTCCCACCCAGTATAAGAGACCTGGCAGACGGTACAAGGTACCGGCGCGCCACCATCAACGATGCTAAGATGGCCACTTACGATGTACAGTCACGGGCCACCGTCCACATCAGCCTTCGACAGACAGTGCACCTCGCGACCAGGGCAGCCGTGCACTCAAGGTTGTCCCATCTGCCTCGAGACCTCACCGATGATACGAGTCAGCAACATGCAAACGAAGACTAGGAAGTAACGTGTGGCCAATGTTGCAAACGAAGACTAGGAAGCAACGTGTGGATAATGTTGCAAACGAAGACTAGGAAGCAACGTGTGGATAATGTTGCAAACGAAGACTAGGAAGCAACGTGTGGATAATGTTGCAAAAGAAGACTAGGAAGCAACGTGTGGATAATGTTGCAAACGAAGACTAGGAAGCAACGTGTGGCTAATGTTGCAAACGAAGACTTGGAAGCAACGTGTGGCTAATGTTGCAAACGAAGACTAGGAAGCAACGCGTGGCTAATGTTGCAAACGAAGACTAGGAAGCAACGTGTGGATAATGTTGCAAACGAAGACTAGGAAGCAACGTGTGGATATTCCCTGACTGTGACTTGTGTTCATGACCTCAACACATATCGTCAAGCAACGGAAAGGGAAACTGTGCGCCAACTGTGAGCAGATTATTGAGCTCCCACTTGTGCACCAGCTGCTGGACTGTGCTGCCACGACGCCCCTACGCAACCACGCAACCACTGCCACCCACAACACTGTCCGACAGACCCAGGAGAACAAGGCACCACACCTCGTGTATCTTGCAGTTAACCTGACGATGTTGCTGCCGATCATTGCCTGCCACCTACCACCCGCCGCCTGCCACCCGCCGCCTGCCGCCTGCCACCTACCACCCTCTGTTTCTAGTAGAAATCACGATGAACGTGAGAGGCCCCCGACTCTTCAACGCTCTCCCGCCCAGCATAACAAATTACCAACAGAAGGTAATTTGACAAAGCTTTACAAAGTCAGTTCGTGACCAGCCAGGTTGTGGTCCGTACGTGGGAGTGCGTGCGGCCAGCGGCAACAGCTTGTTTGATCATACCTACCAGAAGCCCCAGGGCTTTGCACCCTAAAAACATCCCTCAGGCATACCTGTCCTTGATCAACCAGACTGCTGGTACTGGCAGCTGGGAGACTGGTGTTGCATGATCAACCAGACTGTTGGTGCTGGCAACCGGCAGACATGTGTTGCAATGGGGGGGGGGTAAAATATAATTGAGTTACTTATAATTTCAAACTTGAGAGAAATAAAGTAATTAAGTAATTTCCTCAAGTCAGACGGATCTTACTGAAGGTAATTCAGTGCAAATTACACTAAGAAATCGTTATAATTACATTGCTTTAAAATTACCGGTGGCCCCTTAGTCTCACAACCGAGAACCCGGGTTGATTCCCGGGGAAGGGGAGTGTGTGGGGGGGGGGGTAGGGGAGGTAATTAATTATATACCTATGATCGCTTTTGAGAGAGGTTTTTTTCTGCCGAGTCCAGACTTGTCTGTTGACTGCCTGTTCCACCAGGCTGTTGCTGCTGGCGGCTCGCTGGCCCGCCCTTCACAGCCTGGTTGATCAGGCACCTGGTGTAGGTACTGATCCAGTCTTCTCCTGTAAAGTTCCACACTTGCTCCAGCAGTGTTTCTGATATCTGCTGGCAGCTGGTTGATATCTGCTGGCAGCTGGTTGATATCTGCTGGCAGCTGGTTGATATCTGCTGGCAGCTGGTTGATATCTGCTGGCAGCTGGTTGATATCTGCTGACAGCTGGTTGATATCTGCTGGCAGCTGGTTGATATCTGCTGGCAGCTGGTTGATATCTGCTGGCAGCTGGTTGATATCTGCTGTACTTACCTAGTTGTATTCGCCTAATTATTGTTGCAGGGGTCGATTCATAGCTTCTGGCCCCGCCTCTTCCTGCCCCATGAGCTTAATCATACCTCTTCTTAAAGCTACGTATGGATGCTGCCTCCACTACATAACTTCCCAGACAATTCCACCTCCTGACAATTCTGTGACTGAAGAAATACTTCCTAACGTCCCTGTGACTCATCCGAGTCTTCAACTTCCAACTGACCCCTTGTTGCTGTGTCCCATCTCTGGAACATCCTGTCTCTGTCCACCTTGTCGATTCCTCTCAGTACTTTATTTGTGGTTATCATGTCCCCCCTATCTCTCCTGTCCTCCAGTGTCATCAGATTGATTTCCCTTAACCTCTCCTCGTAGGACATACCCCTTAGCTCCGGGACTAGTCTTGTTGCAAACTTTTGTACTTTCTCTAGTTTCCTTACAAGTTTGGCTAGGTGCGGGCTCCAAACTGGTGCTGCATACTCCACTATGGGCCTAACGTACAGTGTACAGGGTCCTGAATGATTTCTTATTGAGATGTCGGAATGCTGTTCTGAGGTTTGCTAGGCGCCCATATGCTGCAGCAGTTACTTGGTTGATGTGCGCTTCAGGAGATGTACTCGGTGTTATACTCACCCCAAGATCTTTTTCCTTGAGTGAGGTTTGTAGTCTCTGGTCCCCTAGACTGTACTCCGTTTGCGGTCTTCTATACCATTCCCCAATCTTCATAACTTTGCACTTGGTGGGGTTGAACTCCAGGAGCCAGTTGCTGGACCAGGTCTGCAGCCTGTCCAGATCCCTTTGTAGTTCTACCTGGTCTTCATTTGATTGAATTCTTATCAACTTCACATCAACTGCAAACAGGGACACTTCTGAGTCTATTCCTTCCGTCATGTCGTTCACAAATACCAGGAACACCACTGGTCCTAGGACTGACCCCTGTGGAATCCCGTTCTCCACCGGTGCCCACTCTGACACCTCGCCACATACCATGACTCGCTGTTTTGTGTGCGCGCGCGCGCTAACCTATTTGTATTCACCTATTTGTGGTTGAAGGGGTCGATCCACAGCTCCTGGCCCCGCCTCTTCGCTGGTCGCTACTAGATGTGTGTGTGTGTGTGTGTGTGTGTGTGTGTGTGTGTGTGTGTGTGTGTGTGTGTGTGTGTGTGTGTGTGTGTGTGTGTTAAGGCTCCAGACTCGATGCTTGAGTATGCTTAGAAGATACGTAAATGATAATGATGGGAGAGAGAGAGAGAGAGAGGGGGGGGGAATGAGGAAAGGAGGGTTAGTAGGAAGGAGGGAAGAAGGAAGGGGGGAAAAGGAGGGAAGTGAATATAATTATCAAATTAACTGTACACATACAAACACACACATACACACAGGAGCTGTGAATCGACCCCTGCAACCACAAATAGGCGAGTACACACAAAAACACACACATACACACACTAAGGGTCATCACTATCTTTCGTGTTTCAGCATTCTATTCTAAGTAGCGAGGATCAATACCGTCCTCAGCCAAGGTCAAGGTGACGCTGGTAGGCTGGTGGAGGGTGATGGTGGTGGTAGTGGCTATGGAGGATGGTGGTAGTCGTGGTAGTACTGGTGGTACACACAGTTCACTCAAAGATCCTAATTATACCAATAACGATGAGTTACAGTCGTAAACACGTCCTACACACACATTCTAAACACGTCCTAAACAGGTTTTCTAAACACGTCCTACACACGTCCCAAACACGTCCTACGCACGTGCTAAACCTGTAATGTTTTATCAACTAGGAGAGAGAGAGAGAGAGGGGAAAAAATAAAAACCGCTGGCGGGGGAAAATGTTTGATCTGTCGAGTCCACTAATTAAAAATGCCGCTCGAAAAGCGCAATTTATTTAAAAAAAATTTACTGCGCTTATACGAGGGTGGCAGCGGGAGGCTGGTGGCGCGCGCGCGCGCGCACACACTACTTGAAACTTGCGATTTTGGCTTAAATAGCAACGGTCTTCTTGCCGAATAAGGCAAGCGAATATTTGTGTATGCAGTAATTTCGCAAAATAAAAAAAAATATATGTATATATGAAATAAGCTTGTGGAAAAGAATTTATGGATGTTAATACGGTTAACTTGGTTAATCGTTACCATCGTTCATTACGACCCTTACCTATCCGTGTTCACTCTATCATTGCTTCCCTCATATTACCTTCCCTTTACGTTCACTTTCAATCATCTTGCCGTTCCCCTCTTCCTCCTCGTGGTCCGCGGCTGGGTTGGTAGCGCACTCACCACACACACTGAGGTCCGTGGTTCGATATCCGGTACGAGTGGAAACATTAGGAAGTGTTTCCTTAACACACCTGCTGTCACTGTTCACCTAGCAGTAAGTAGGTACCTGGGTGTTAGTCGACTGGCGTGGGTCGCATCCTGGGGACAAAATTAACCCAAGTTGCCCGAAATGATCAGCGTAATAAGTATGTCATTGATGTCAACTATGGGCTGTATATGTTGTATCGTCTACTTGTAGAAATAATAATAATTATTATTATTATTATTATTAATATTATTAATCTTAAAGAGTTGCAGTACTTCACTACCCTGAAGACTCTTACCTCTGGCTGGTATCACTGCCCTGAAGACTCTTACCTCTGGCTGGTATCACTGCCCTGAAGACTCTTACCTCTGGCTGGTATCACTGCCCTGAAGACTCTTACCTCTGGCTGGTATCACTGCCCTGAAGACTCTTACCTCTGGCTGGTATCACTGCCCTGAAGACTCTTACCTCTGGCTGGTATCACTGCCCTGAAGACACTTACCTCTGGCTGGTATCACTGCCCTGAAGACTCTTACCTCTGGCTGGTATCACTGCCCTGAAGACACTTACCTCTGGCTGGTATCACTGCCCTGAAGACTCTTACCTCTGGCTGGTATCACTGCCCTGAAGACTCTTACCTCTGGCTGGTATCACTGCCATGAAGACTCTTACCTCTGGCTGGTATCACTGCCATGAAGACTCTTACCTCTGGCTGGTATCACTGCCCTGAAGACTCTTACTTCTGGCTGGTATCACTGCCCTGAAGACTCTTACCTCTGGCTGGTATCACTGCCCTGAAGACTCTTACTTCTGGCTGGTATCACTGCCCTGAAGACTCTTACCTCTGGCTGGTATCACTGCCCTGAAGACTCTTACCTCTGGCTGGTATCACTGCCCTGAAGACTCTTACTTCTGGCTGGTATCACTGCCCTGAAGACTCTTACCTCTGGCTGGTATCACTGCCATGAAGACTCTTACCTCTGGCTGGTATCACTGCCCTGAAGACTTACCTCTGGCTGGTATCACTGCCCTGAAGACTCTTACCTCTGGCTGGTATCACTGCCCTGAAGACTCTTACCTCTGGCTGGTATCACTGCCATGAAGACTCTTACCTCTGGCTGGTATCACTGCCATGAAGACTCTTACCTCTGGCTGGTATCACTGCCATGAAGACTCTTACCTCTGGCTGGTATCACTGCCCTGAAGACTTACCTCTGGCTGGTATCACTGCCCTGAAGACTCTTACCTCTGGCTGGTATCACTGCCATGAAGACTCTTACCTCTGGCTGGTATCACTGCCATGAAGACTCTTACCTCTGGCTGGTATCACTGCCCTGAAGACTCTTACCTCTGGCTGGTATCACTGCCATGAAGACTCTTACTTCTGGCTGGTATCACTGCCCTGAAGACTCTTACTTCTGGCTGGTATCACTGCCCTGAAGACTCTTACCTCTGGCTGGTATCACTGCCATGAAGACTCTTACCTCTGGCTGGTATCACTGCCCTGAAGACTTACCTCTGGCTGGTATCACTGCCCTGAAGACTCTTACCTCTGGCTGGTATCACTGCCCTGAAGACTCTTACCTCTGGCTGGTATCACTGCCATGAAGACTCTTACCTCTGGCTGGTATCACTGCCCTGAAGACTTACCTCTGGCTGGTATCACTGCCCTGAAGACTCTTACCTCTGGCTGGTATCACTGTTATGTTGCCAGTAGCAGTAACCTAACATAAGTTACTAGGCTGAGGTGTTGCGTATCTCCACTACCAAACTGTATATAATATGCAATTTGCCACTCTTATTAGAACCCCACCCGTTCCGTGGTTTAAGTGTTGCACACTCACTGGAACACAGTCTCTCCCTCTCTCCCTCAAAATCCCCAACAGCATCCTCAACACTATATATCAACAACAACAATGACTGGAGAGTGCAACAGCCCAAAATATTAGTTGCAATATTCCATCAGATCATGACGCTAATTAACTTAATTAACCTCAGCGTGAATACCTTCCTGTTGCAGAATATTACGACTGCATCAGGAGGTAATATCCTGACTCAGCTCTCCACTCGCAGCTTCCTAACTCACGCTAATTACCCGTGGAAATACATACGACAGAGGTAATACCTTCATCCACTTTCAACCAGACACAGTCAACAATAACCAGTGTAAAAGTTGCGACTGGTAGTATATTGATCCATATTTCTCACTCCAGTGTTGTGTGTAGATCCATATTTCTCACTCCAGTGTTGTGTGTGGATCCATATCTCTCACTCCAGTGTTGTGTGTAGATCCATATCTCTCACTCCAGTGTTGTGTGTACATCCATATCTCTCACTCCAGTGCTGTGTGTAGATCCATATTTCTCACTCCAGTGTTGTGTGTACATCCATATCTCTCACTCCAGTGTTGTGTGTGGATCCATATCTCTCACTCCAGTGTTGTGTGTAGATCCATATCTCTCACTCCAGTGTTGTGTGTAGATCCATATTTCTCACTCCAGTGTTGTGTGTAGATCCATATTTCTCACTCCAGTGTTGTGTGTAGATCCATATTTCTCACTCCAGTGCTGTGTGTAGATCCATATTTCTCACTCCAGTGCTGTGTGTACATCCATATTTCTCACTCCAGTGTTGTGTGAAGATCCATATCTCTCACTCCAGTGATGTGTTTAGATCCATATCTCTCACTCCAGTGATGTGTGTAGATCCATATCTCTCACTCCAGTGATGTGTGTAGATCCATATCTCTCACTCCAGTGATGTGTGTAGATCCATATTTCTCACTCCAGTGCTGTGTGTAGATCCATATATCTCACTCCAGTGCTGTGTGTAGATCCATATATCTCTCACTCCAGTGCTGTGTGAAGATCCATATATCTCTCACTCCAGTGCTGTGTGAAGATCCATACATCTCTCACTCCAGTGATGTGTTTAGATCCATATATCTCTCACTCCAGTGCTGTGTGTAGATCCATATATCTCACTCCAGTGCTGTGTGAAGATCCATATATCTCTCACTCCAGTGCTGTGTGTAGATCCATATATCTCTCACTCCAGTGCTGTGTGTAGATCCATATCTCTCTCACTCCAGTGATGTGTGTAGATCCATATCTCTCACTCCAGTGCTGTGTGAAGATCCATACATCTCTCACTCCAGTGCTGTGTGAAGATCCATATATCTCTCACTCCAGTGCTGTGTGAAGATCCATATATCTCTCACTCCAGTGCTGTGTGAAGATCCATATATCTCTCACTCCAGTGCTGTGTGAAGATCCATATATCTCTCACTCCAGTGCTGTGTGAAGATCCATATATCTCTCACTCCAGTGCTGTGTGAAGATCCATATATCTCTCACTCCAGTGCTGTGTGAAGATCCATATATCTCTCACTCCAGTGCTGTGTGAAGATCCATATATCTCTCACTCCAGTGCTGTGTGAAGATCCATATATCTCTCACTCCAGTGCTGTGTGAAGATCCATATATCTCTCACTCCAGTGCTGTGTGAAGATCCATATATCTCTCACTCCAGTGCTGTGTGAAGATCCATATATCTCTCACTCCAGTGCTGTGTGAAGATCCATATATCTCTCACTCCAGTGCTGTGTGAAGATCCATATATCTCTCACTCCAGTGCTGTGTGAAGATCCATATATCTCTCACTCCAGTGCTGTGTGAAGATCCATATATCTCACTCCAGTGCTGTGTGAAGATCCATATATCTCTCACTCCAGTGCTGTGTGAAGATCCATATAGCTCTCACTCCAGTGCTGTGTGAAGATCCATATATCTCTCACTCCAGTGCTGTGTGAAGATCCATATAGCTCTCACTCCAGTGCTGTGTGTAGATCCATATCTCTCACTCCAGTGCTGTGTGAAGATCCATATATCTCTCACTCCAGTGCTGTGTGAAGATCCATATATCTCTCACTCCAGTGCTGTGTGAAGATCCATATATCTCTCACTCCAGTGCTGTGTGAAGATCCATATATCTCACTCCAGTGCTGTGTGAAGATCCATATATCTCTCACTCCAGTGCTGTGTGAAGATCCATATATCTCACTCCAGTGCTGTGTGAAGATCCATATATCTCACTCCAGTGCTGTGTGAAGATCCATATATCTCTCACTCCAGTGCTGTGTGAAGATCCATATATCTCTCACTCTAGTGCTGTGTGAAGATCCATATATCTCTCACTCCAGTGCTGTGTGAAGATCCATATATCTCACTCCAGTGCTGTGTGAAGATCCATATATCTCTCACTCCAGTGCTGTGTGAAGATCCATATATCTCACTCCAGTGCTGTGTGAAGATCCATATATCTCACTCCAGTGCTGTGTGAAGATCCATATATCTCTCACTCCAGTGCTGTGTGAAGATCCATATATCTCTCACTCCAGTGCTGTGTGAAGATCCATATATCTCTCACTCCAGTGCTGTGTGAAGATCCATATATCTCTCACTCCAGTGCTGTGTGAAGATCCATATATCTCTCACTCCAGTGCTGTGTGAAGATCCATATATCTCTCACTCCAGTGCTGTGTGAAGATCCATATATCTCTCACTCCAGTGCTGTGTGAAGATCCATATATCTCACTCCAGTGCTGTGTGAAGATCCATATATCTCTCACTCCAGTGCTGTGTGAAGATCCATATAGCTCTCACTCCAGTGCTGTGTGAAGATCCATATATCTCTCACTCCAGTGCTGTGTGAAGATCCATATAGCTCTCACTCCAGTGCTGTGTGTAGATCCATATCTCTCACTCCAGTGCTGTGTGAAGATCCATATATCTCTCACTCCAGTGCTGTGTGAAGATCCATATATCTCTCACTCCAGTGCTGTGTGAAGATCCATATATCTCTCACTCCAGTGCTGTGTGAAGATCCATATATCTCACTCCAGTGCTGTGTGAAGATCCATATATCTCTCACTCCAGTGCTGTGTGAAGATCCATATATCTCACTCCAGTGCTGTGTGAAGATCCATATATCTCACTCCAGTGCTGTGTGAAGATCCATATATCTCTCACTCCAGTGCTGTGTGAAGATCCATATATCTCTCACTCTAGTGCTGTGTGAAGATCCATATATCTCTCACTCCAGTGCTGTGTGAAGATCCATATATCTCACTCCAGTGCTGTGTGAAGATCCATATATCTCTCACTCCAGTGCTGTGTGAAGATCCATATATCTCACTCCAGTGCTGTGTGAAGATCCATATATCTCACTCCAGTGCTGTGTGAAGATCCATATATCTCTCACTCCAGTGCTGTGTGAAGATCCATATATCTCTCACTCCAGTGCTGTGTGAAGATCCATATATCTCTCACTCCAGTGCTGTGTGAAGATCCATATATCTCTCACTCTAGTGCTGTGTGAAGATCCATATATCTCTCACTCCAGTGCTGTGTGAAGATCCATATATCTCTCACTCCAGTGCTGTGTGAAGATCCATATAGCTCTCACTCCAGTGCTGTGTGAAGATCCATATATCTCTCACTCCAGTGCTGTGTGAAGATCCATATATCTCTCACTCCAGTGCTGTGTGAAGATCCATATATCTCTCACTCCAGTGCTGTGTGAAGATCCATATATCTCTCACTCCAGTGCTGTGTGAAGATCCATATATCTCTCACTCCAGTGCTGTGTGAAGATCCATATATCTCTCACTCCAGTGCTGTGTGAAGATCCATATATCTCTCACTCCAGTGCTGTGTGAAGATCCATATATCTCTCACTCTAGTGCTGTGTGAAGATCCATATAGCTCTCACTCCAGTGCTGTGTGAAGATCCATATATCTCTCACTCCAGTGCTGTGTGAAGATCCATATATCTCTCACTCCAGTGCTGTGTGAAGATCCATATATCTCTCACTCTAGTGCTGTGTGAAGATCCATATATCTCTCACTCCAGTGCTGTGTGAAGATCCATATATCTCACTCCAGTGCTGTGTGAAGATCCATATATCTCTCACTCCAGTGCTGTGTGAAGATCCATATATCTCACTCCAGTGCTGTGTGAAGATCCATATATCTCACTCCAGTGCTGTGTGAAGATCCATATATCTCTCACTCCAGTGCTGTGTGAAGATCCATATATCTCTCACTCCAGTGCTGTGTGAAGATCCATATATCTCTCACTCCAGTGCTGTGTGAAGATCCATATAGCTCTCACTCCAGTGCTGTGTGAAGATCCATATATCTCTCACTCCAGTGCTGTGTGAAGATCCATATATCTCTCACTCTAGTGCTGTGTGAAGATCCATATATCTCTCACTCCAGTGCTGTGTGAAGATCCATATATCTCTCACTCCAGTGCTGTGTGAAGATCCATATAGCTCTCACTCCAGTGCTGTGTGAAGATCCATATATCTCTCACTCCAGTGCTGTGTGAAGATCCATATATCTCTCACTCCAGTGCTGTGTGAAGATCCATATATCTCTCACTCCAGTGCTGTGTGAAGATCCATATATCTCTCACTCCAGTGCTGTGTGAAGATCCATATATCTCTCACTCCAGTGCTGTGTGAAGATCCATATATCTCTCACTCTAGTGCTGTGTGAAGATCCATATATCTCTCACTCTATACTTAATATTATCATTATTATTATTAAAAGAGGTAAATTTATACGCCATAATTAAGCAACGAGATAAAACAAAAGCCTTACTATACTTCAATAGCTGTTAGAATCACAAATATAAAACCTGGTGACTGTCGCCGGAAGTAGACTACGTAAATAATGAATTTTCGAAATTTTCCGAGTTATCCCAAGTCCCGCTTCAATAATCCAACACTATCTCAATTACTGTCTATTGCATACGCAACAGCAACGGTGACTGTAGTTACTGTTTCGTATTTCTTGGCAGCATGATTAATACGCGTAGTATACAGCCGTATTGCGTCTGGTGTGGTGATAGTGGATGGGAGTGCACTGTGTGTACCCAGGCAGACGGTAATAACTACTACGTAAGTCACAACACACGTAAAACACATCACACATGGTTTTGTGTGTGTGTGTGTGTGTGTGTGTGTGTGTGTGTGTGTGTGTGTGTGTGTGTGTGTGTGTGTGTGTGTGTGTGTGTGTGTGTGTGTGTGTGTGTGTCGAGGTTAGCAGATTATGTGGTGTGACTCACTCCCAGAGCACCAAAGTCATCATCATGTTTGTATTCTATAACTTACCAGCAATACCACAAGCTTACAAACTACCAGAAATGACAGGTGACTCCCTGCGATTGGGAATTGGTTTTAAAATAATCCGTGATTGCATTTCTTCGCTTATCAACTCCATTTAAGTCATTTATTCCATGTTTCCCTATATGAAAGACGAGCTAAAACCTTTAAAAATATATAAAATCGAATAATACAAAGTGGTGTTATCAAAATAAACAACTTCTTCCATTATATCAACGCCATAATACCCATCACTATACCATTCCACACACGTAACTTTGATAAAAAAGGCTGCAAAGTTCCTTCAAGATATTCCTTACAACTGTATTTCCAAAGATATCTTCCTCAGGTAGGGGTTGAGGTGGCTGGGGGCAGAAGGAACCTGGCACTCCATACCCTTATTGTTCTGCGAACTAACAAGTGTGATGATAACGAGGATTCTCCAGAACTGTTTCTCGCAGCCATTGTGGCCACACCAAAAACATCACTATGACGGGTAAAAGTATTATTGACAAAAGTACTAGCAGTATGTAGGTTTTTGTTCGGCAGTCAACTTTGAATGGAGCCTCGCTAGCTGGAGGTTCAGGTTACTATCGTGAACCCCACTAGCTGGAGGTTCAGGTTACTATCGTGAACCCCACTAGCTGGAGGTTCAGGCTACTATCGTGAACCCCACTAGCTGGAGGTTCAGGTTACTATCGTGAACCCCACTAGCTGGAGGTTCAGGCTACTATCGTGAACCCCACTAGCTGGAGGTTCAGGTTACAATCGTGAACCCCACTAGCTGGAGGTTCAGGCTACTATCGTGAACCCCACTAGCTGGAGGTTCAGGCTACTATCGTGAACCCCACTAGCTGGAGGTTCAGGTTACTATCGTGAACCCCACTAGCTGGAGGTTCAGGCTACTATCGTGAACCCCACTAGCTGGAGGTTCAGGCTACTATCGTGAGCACCACTAGCTGGAGACTAATTTGAGAGAAACTATTGAGCTTGGGAATCTCTCTGCCTTCTCTCGCTGGCTGTAGCGTTGTGCTCATGAAACCATAGTGTGTATCGCCCATGCTGCAGCCTGGCACAGCACAATCTTAGGCAATGCTGCTTCACAAGATGCAGCCTTAGAGTAGCTTCATTTTCTGCTGCATCCTGTGATGCAATAAGATGAAAGAAGGCTTTCATCTCGGCAGCCTGGCGTAACCTATCTAAGCTCGCCGCAGCCTAGCGCAGGGAAGCCTCTCGGGACACCGCCTCTAGTGCCGCCCAAGGCTGTAGCGCAGCTCCAAGGGCTGAGGCCTCATTCTCCATGGCCTCGCGCGTGCTAGCCTTGCGGGTCAAGGCTTGGAGCACCATGGCCTCGCGTGTGCTAGCCTTGCGGGTCAAGGCTTGGAGCACCATGGCCTCGCGTGTGCTAGCCTCGCGGGTCAAGGGTTCCAGCACCACGGCCTCGCTGCTCTTCGCCACTCTGGCTCCAGCTGCACTTGCGTCTTCAAGGTCTCTCAGTTTTGCTTGCCTGGGTCTCTACTTCCGTAGTGTTGAGAATCATCTGCTCAAGATCTGTGCAGTATTATTTCGTGTTCTGCAGCCTTTTATCAACTCCTCAGCCCTGTGCAGGGATGACTTGTGTTCCACTGAATGACGGGCAGCAGCCAGGCTCATGGGGTTCTTTTTGTCTTTTGTAGAACCCTGAGAGATGGAAGGGGTGACGGTAAAGCTTGAATCCTGAGGGACAGAAAGAGCAACTCTTCTAGAGATTGAATCCTTATACACAGACGAGATGAAAATATTCCTAAGTGTATCAAATACGCTTTTACCCAAAGCTCCTTAGTGATACAGGTATCAAAACCCCTTTGAGAACACCTGTATCGCCTGTGGAGAGTGCAACCTGAAGACGAATCACTGACCAATAGAATTCCGGTTCTTAGACTCGGGCACAGAAGGCGTAAATGCCATATGTGGGCATTTTTCTATGAGAGGAAACTGCATTTATACTCTCACTGCAAACTATATTGGCTATTTATATTCTCGCATCCTCGTGGAACTTGCTAATCTCTGAGATGACCTCCGCCAGAACGTAGGAAGTAGGAACACTATCGGTGGAGCCATAACGCACCTTGGCTTTCTTCGTCAATCTTATCTCTACTGTTAATGCACAGCAAGTTGTCGTTCCTCTCACAGACGGAGCCTCACCACCCTGAGTCTAGCTACCTGACTGGTATACTACAGACTGCTACAGAGCTGCTATAGACAGCACCGCTGGCAAGAGCTGTGTCATATTAAGACTGCTGTGGAGTGTCGTTCCACTGAGGAGTGGTGAACTGAGACAAGAATGATTTTGCTGTCCTGAAAATATTCACCCCCTAATGAGTATCTCCAGGCTTTATCTAAGAGACAGTATGTTGAAACCGAATGGCTTAACAATTAATATCAATCCGCAGAGGTGCTGGGGAGCGGCTGAGGTGTAAACAAAGCACGGCCACTGTCGCGCTACGAGAGTAGAAAAAACTCTCGGAACTCATCAAAGGTATACAAAGATAAAGATAAGTTATATGGAAGAGGAGGATAGGACAAGGAGAGCCCATCTTTGTTTACCAGTTGTGTGTGTGTGTGTGCGCGCGCTCACCTAATTATGTTTGTAGGGGTATGTCATGTTACACACACAAGAAACAGTGCCTCTCCTAGCAGTGATCCTGGCAGAACCCTACTTGACAGACCTGCTAATTCCAAAGTCTCCTTCAGGAGAGGTTAGGTCAGGTAAGGTTCGTCAGGAAATAGGACAAATGTTTCCTGACGCGGGTCTTAGTCATGCGATAACCCGCTCCTGGAGTTTTGGTCATCTGACCGAGGCCTTCCACTGGCTTACCCCTCCACCCCTTTAAAAATTATGGTTACGATTATAACCACTGCAGGCATCCCTTAACCTAACCTGGTACCTTCCCTGTTATTCCTGCCTGCTCCTCTAACTTGGTTTTTTCAAATCTACTGTATGGTACCTTGTCAAACATCTTATTATATTCCAAATATATGAGGTACACGAACACCTATCTCCTCTCTCGCTACTCTCACCTTGTTATGGTTCTCAAATATGTTTGAGAGATGGGATTTACCATCTCTAGAACCATGCTGGTCTGTAGTTTGATGCTTCCTGTTTGTTCCTCTCCTGTTTATTCCTCTCCTGTTTATTCCCTTCCTGTCTGTTACCTTTCTGTCATACCACCTCTGGGAATGTTTGTGTGTGTGCGCGTGTGTGTGTGTGTGTGTGTGTGTGTGTGTGTGTGTGTATGAGAGAGAGAGAGAGAGAGAGAGAGAGAGAGAGAGAGAGAGAGAGAGAGAGAGAGCTGGGGATAATGGGTGGCGGTGTCAGCAGTGCTGGTATCAGCAGAGGGCGGCTACAAGTGGTGTCAGTGGTGCTGGTGTCAACAGAGGGGCGCTACAAGTGGTGTCAGCGGATGGGCTGGTTAAGCTGGTCTGGCTCACTTAAAGCACCACCTGTCACCACCACTATTGCCACACCAAGCACCACCTGTAACCACCATTGTTGCCACATCAAGCACCACCTGTCACCACCACTGTTGCCACATCAACCACCACCAGTAACTACCACTGTTGCCATACCAAGCACCACCTGTAACCACCACTGTTGCCACATCAAGGACCTGTCACCACCACTGTTGCCACGCCAAGCACCACCTGTAGCCACCACTGTTGCCACATCAAGAAGAAAAAAATATAGAAGGAAATAAGTAGACGAAGAAAGAGAAGTGAAGCGAGAGCCAGCTTAAATAATTGCAAACTTTCTCAACTTATTCCCTAAAGAAAAACAGTCATTCCCCAACATAAATGAATCAAGTCATTCCCCAACATAAATGAATCAAGTCATTCCCCAACATAAATGTATCAAGTCATTCCCCAACATAAATGTATCAAGTCATTCCCCAACAAATGAATCAAGTCATTCCCCAACATAAATGTATCAAGTCATTCCCCAACATAAATGAATCAAGTCATTCCCCAACATAAATGTATCAAGTCATTCCCCAACATAAATGAATCAAGTCATTCCCCAACATAAATGTATCAAGTCATTCCCCAACATAAATGTATCAAGTCATTCCCCAACATAAATGAATCAAGTCATTCCCCAACAAATGTATCAAGTCATTCCCCAACATAAATGTATCAAGTCATTCCCCAACAAATGAATCAAGTCATTCCCCAACATAAATGTATCAAGTCATTCCCCAACATAAATGTATCAAGTCATTCCCCAACATAAATGAATCAAGTCATTCCCCAACATAAATGTATCAAGTCATTCCCCAACATAAATGTATCAAGTCATTCCCCAACATAAATGAATCAAGTCATTCCCCAACATAAATGTATCAAGTCATTCCCCAACATAAATGAATCAAGTCATTCCCCAACATAAATGTATCAAGTCATTCCCCAACATAAATGTATCAAGTCATTCCCCAACATAAATGAATCAAGTCATTCCCCAACAAATGTATCAAGTCATTCCCCAACATAAATGAATCAAGTCATTCCCCAACATAAATGAATCAAGTCATTCCCCAACATAAATGAATCAAGTCATTCCCCAACATAAATGTATCAAGTCATTCCCCAACAAATGTATCAAGTCATTCCCCAACATAAATGAATCAAGTCATTCCCCAACATAAATGAATCAAGTCATTCCCCAACAAATGTATCAAGTCATTCCCCAACATAAATGAATCAAGTCATTCCCCAACATAAATGAATCAAGTCATTCCCCAACATAAATGAATCAAGTCATTCCCCAACATAAATGTATCAAGTCATTCCCCAACATAAATGAATCAAGTCATTTCCCAACATAAATGTATCAAGTCATTCCCCAACATAAAAGAATCGAGTCATTCCCCAACAAATGAATCAAGTCATTCCCCAACAAAGCATCAAGTCATTCCCCAACATAATGAATCAAGTCATTCCCCAACAGAACAATGAATCAAGTCATTCCCCAACAGAACAATGAATCAAGTCATTCCCCAACAAATGAATCAAGTCATTCCCCAACATAATGAATCAAGTCATTCCCCAACAAATGAATCAAGTCATTCCCCAACAGAACAATGAATCAAGTCATTCCCCAACATAATGAATCAAGTCATTCCCCAACAGAACAATGAATCAAGTCATTCCCCAACATAATGAATCAAGTCATTCCCCAACAGAACAATGAATCAAGTCATTCCCCAACAATGAATTAAGTCATTCCCCAACAATGAATCAAGTCATTCCCCAACAATGAATCAAGTCATTCCCCAACAATGAATCAAGTCATTCCATGCCACAACAGCATGACAGTCACTGGTGAACCTCAGACTGGTCCTGCCACAACAGCATGACAGTCACTGGTGAACCTCAGACTGGTCCTGCTACACAACTCATCTCAATTACAAATTATCTTCAATTAGTTCTGAGAGAGAGAGAGAGAGAGAGAGAGAGAGAGAGAGAGAGAGAGAGAGAGAGAGAGAGAGAGAGAGAGAGAGAGAGAGAGAGAGAGAGAGAGAGAGAGAGAAAGACCTCTCGACTACCAACTAACGATGCACTATCTATAGTATACTGATAGTAGAAGTAGAAATAGTAGTAGTAGTAGTGGTAATAGTAGCAGTGGTAGTAGTGGTGGTAGTAGCAGCAGTGGTGGTAGTAGTAGAAGTGGTAGTAGTAGCAGTGGTGGTAGTAGTAGTAGTTGCATTGATAGTGGTAGTGGTGGTCGTGTTAGTAGTAGTAGTAGTTGTTGTTCCAGCAACGTGTGTTTCTACACGTCACAGACACACACACAGTCAACAAAGGGAGTGGAAGGTGGGGAGAGAGCCCTCTGCTTTACTGACTCACCACTGCTACCACCACCACCAGGAGGGTAGTAGTTGTGGTAGTTTATCTTTGTTTAACACTCTGACAGTAACGAGGCAGTGCTTCACGGATCACTAAAATGAATTAGAATCTGACAGATCACTGCTGTCTGCTGGGACACAGATCACTGCCATGACACAGGTCACTGCTGACTGCTATAACACAGGTCACTGCTCGGAAATACCGCCCATTTCCCAGGCGCTGCATGACCCCTACGGGCTTCGTGCTTCCCTCCCACCCGCAGGTTAGTCTAACTAGAGGCCTGTCGACTCTTCAGGTCATTAAGACCACCAATTAGGGACCTGTCGTCTGTAATTAGGTCATTAATGTTCACTAATGACCTGTGCAATAATCTCAAAGAAATATTAATCCACAAGAACAATTAAGAGCTTCCCGAGTGGTGCGTTAAACCCGTATGAAATTAAAAAAAAAAATACAGTAATATATGAAACAGGTCCTTCAAAAAAAAAAAAAATCTCTTACCAAAATTTTGATTTTTCTCTACCGAAATTTCGGAATTTGGATGGTGATAGTTGCGTAGCATGACGGTACGGTGAAGGCAGCGCATCCTTCACCGTACCGTGTACGCCACGACGTAGGTGAGATCACAGTTTAGTCAATGTCTCAGTACTGAAGCCTTCAGCATCCAGACCTGAGATGGAGCATCCAGGGGAGATAGTGAGAGAGGGAGATTATGAGGGAGAGAATAGCAGCGGCAGCAGCAGCACCAGCACCACCACCAGTAGTACCACCACCACCACCAGCACCAGCACCAGTAGCAGCACCAGCACCAGTAGCAGCACCAGCACCAGTAGCAGCACCAGCACCAGCAGCACCACCAGCAGCAGCACCACCAGCAGCAGCACCACCACCACCAGCACCACCACCAGCACCACCACCAACAGCATCTTCCAAGACATATAAAATCAATATTACAAGCTGTGAGATGACCAGATTTCTCAGCCTCACTTGATGCTTATACCAGACTTTCTCTACCATCAGCTCTAACACAAGCCAATCAATAATAATAATAATAATAATAATAATAATAACTGCATCTTAGGTGATACAATAAGAAAAACAACAATTAAGAGTGAAATAGAACAGTCTCTCTCAAATAATTTAAACTCAAAGGTCAGAGTCACAGTGAAATTGACAGCAACAGTCAACAGTCACTGCCAAGAGTTAACAGTTACTGCCAACAGTCACTGTCAACAGTCGACAGTTACTGTCAACAGTCGACAGTTACTGTCAACAGTCGACAGTTACTGCCAACAGTCACTGTCACAGTCAATAGTCACTGGCAACAATCAACAGTCACTGCCAACAGTTACTGTCAACAGAGCGTCTCGCTGACTAACCAGGCAACGACGGATACAAGCAAGCACGTTTTGGAAGAGCATTTCCCCACGGGACGATGTTTCGCATAACTAACACAGTGATGGTCGAGACGCAGGAGAGAGGAGGGAGGGAGGGAGATAGGGAGGAAAAGGGGGATGGTAGCTGAGCACGTTTCGCGCTTCTAAAGGAAGAGTTGCAGGAGCCGAGGGGAAACTGGACCATAAACACAGACATCAATATAAAAAACACTGAGGGGTCAGCGTCCCCTCACTCAGGTCGATTATATTAACGAGGGGAAAGGTAATTACAACCGGGCGAGTACATCCAGGTGAGTACAGCCAGGTGAGTACAGCAGATGAGTACATCCAGGTGAGTACAGCAGATAAGTACATCAAGGTGAGAAGATGAGTACAGCCAGATGAGTACATCCAATTGAGTACAGCCAGGTGAGTACTGTTACTCACTAAGGTGATTATCTCAGTGTATATACACTGCGATGTATATCTCTGTGTATATACACTGGGAAGTGATTATCACATGTTCTCCTGTTTTCCAGTTCTTGCTTCTCTCTACCAACTCTTCCCATTCTTCTACCTTTCCTACTTTCCTTTCTCCCTCACTTCCCTCCCACCCTCAAAAAACACCAAAACACCCTAAAATAGGGTCACGTTTCCCTAATTGTTGCCCAAAACGGCAGTGCAGTCATTCCCTAAAATACGGAAACCCACAACAGGCCAACAGTAATAGCAGGATTGAGGGAGATTATAACAGCAGCAGTAGTGAAGCTGACCTAGGGGCGGGCGGGCGGGCGCGCGCACACGCACTCACAAGCATGCACGCACACGCACGCACACACACGCACACGCACACACACGCACACGCACGCACACACACGACGAGGTTTGATAAAGCTCATGGAGCGGGGAGAGAGAGGGCCTAGTAGCAACCGGTGAAGAGGCGGGGCCAGGAGCTAGGACTCGACCCCTGCAACCACAAATAGGTGAGTACAAATAGGTGAGTACACACACACACACACACACACACACACACACACACACACACACACACAGACGTGTCCCTGTTTGCAGATGATGTGAAGTTGATGAGAAGAATTCAATCGGACGAGGACCAGTCAGAAGTACGAAGAGAACCGGACAGGCTGCAGACCTGATCCAGCAACCGACTCCTGGAGTTCAACCCCACCAAGTGTAAAGTCATGAAGACTGGGGAAGGGCATAAAAGACCGCAGACGGAGTACAGTCTAGGGGGCCAGAGACTACAAACCTCACTCAAGGAAAAGGATCTTGGGGTGAGTATAACACCGAGTACATCTCCTGAGGCGCACATCAACCAAATAACTGCTGCAGCATATGGGCGCCTAGCAAACCTCAGAACAGCATTCCGACATCTCAATAAGGGATCGTTCAGGACCCTGTACACCGTGTACGTTAGGCCCATAGTGGAGTATGCGGCACCAGTTTGAAGCCCACACCTAGCCAAACTTGTAACTTGTAAGGAAACTAGAGAAAGTACAAAGGTTTGCAACAAGACTAGTCCCGGAGGTAAGGGGCATGTCCTACGAGGAAAGGTTAAGGGAAATCAACCTGACGACACTGGAGGACAGGAGAGATAGGGGGGATATGATAACGACATCTAAAATACTGAGAGGAGTCGACAAGGTGGACAGACACACGCTGTTCCAGAGATGGGACACAGCAACAAGGGGTCACAACTGGAAGCTGAAGACTCTGATGAGTCACAGGGATGTTAGGAAGTATTTCTTCAGTCATACTGTTGTCAGGAAGTGGAACAATCTGGAGAGTGATGTAGTGGAGGCAGGAGCCATACACAGCTATAAGAAAAGGCATGACAAAGTTCATGGAGCAAAGAGAATGGACCTAGTGGAGACCAGTGAAGAGGCAAGTCCAGGAGCTGTGACTCGACTCCTGCAACCACAATTAGGCGAGTACACGTGGTATTATTGTTATGCTTCTCATGATCCACTTAAAGTGGTACACCTTTTAGTGGACCACTTTAAGTACATCACTTAAAGTGTACCATTTAAAGTGGTACACCTTAAGTGGACTGATTTTATAATATAATCAGATATACCATCTACCACTATTATTATTATTATTACCACCACCATTATTATCCCCTTCTCCCTTTCCTGTGTCCTTTATCCCTGTCCTCTCCACCTTCTCTTCATAGTTTCCTCTTGTTCTCTCTTCTAGCTTCGTTTTCTCCTCGATTTCCATATTTCTGTCATCTTACTCTCGCACAGTTCTTCCCTCTTACTCTCCCTCCTGGGAGGGAGGAGGAGGAGGATGGGAAAAAGGGTAGGAGGGAGGATAGGGAAAAGGGAGAATATAGGAGAGGAAGGATAGAAGAGAGGGAGGATAGGAGAGAGAGGATAGGAGAGAGGAAGGACAGAGCTGTGGTGGCAGTGTGGGTGACCACAACAAGTGTGGTAGTGGTGGCAGTGTGGGTGACCACAGCAAGTGTGGTAGTGGTGGCAGTGTGGGTGACCACAGCAAGTGTGGTAGTGGTGGCAGTGTGGGTGACCACAGCAAGTGTGGTAGTGGTGGCAGTGTGGGTGACCACAGCAAGTGTGGTAGTGGTGGCAGTGTGGGTGACCACAGCAAGTGTGGTAGTGGTGGCAGTGTGGGTGACCACAACAAGTGTGGTAGTGGTGGCAGTGTGGGTGACCACAAGTGTGGTAGTGGTGGCAGTGTGGGTGACCACAGCAAGTGTGGTAGTGGTGGCAGTGTGGGTGACCACAGCAAGTGTGGTAGTGGTGGCAGTGTGGGTGACCACAGCAAGTGTGGTAGTGGTGGCAGTGTGGGTGACCACAGCAAGTGTGGTAGTGGTGGCAGTGTGGGTGACCACAGCAAGTGTGGTAGTGGTGGCAGTGTGGGTGATCACAGCAAGTGTGGTAGTGGTGGCAGTGTGGGTGACCACAACAAGTGTTGTAGTGGTGGCAGTGTGGGTGACCACAACAAGTGTTGTAGTGGTGGCAGTGTGGGTGACCACAACAAGTGTGGTAGTGGTGGCAGAGTGGGTGACCACAGCAAGTGTGGTAGTGGTGGCAGTGGGGGTTACCACAGCAAGTGTGGTAGTGGTGGCAGTGTGGGTGACCACAGCAAGTGTGGTAGTGGTGGCAGTGTGGGTGACCACAAGTGTGGTAGTGGTGGCAGTGAGGGTGACCACAGCAAGTGTGGTAGTGGTGGCAGTGTGGGTGACCACAACAAGTGTGGTAGTGGTGGCAGTGTGGGTGACCACAGCAAGTGTGGTAGTGGTGGCAGTGTGGGTGACCACAACAAGTATGGTAGTGGTGGCAGTGTGGGTGACCACAACAAGTGTGGTAGTGGTGGCAGTGTGGGTGACCACAGCAAGTGTGGTAGTGGTGGCAGTGTGGGTGACCACAGCAAGTGTGGGTGACCACAGCAAGTGTGGTAGTGGTGGCAGTGTGGGTGACCACAAGTGTGGTAGTGGTGGCAGTGTGGGTGACCACAACAAGTGTGGTAGTGGTGGCAGTGTGGGTGACCACAACAAGTGTGGTAGTGGTGGCAGTGTGGGTGACCACAGCAAGTGTGGTAGTGGTGGCAGTGTGGGTGACCACAAGTGTGGTAGTGGTGGCAGTGTGGGTGACCACAGCAAGTGTGGTAGTGGTGGCAGTGTGGGTGACCACAGCAAGTGTGGTAGTGGTGGCAGTGAGGGTGACCACAGCAAGTGTGGTAGTGGTGGCAGTGTGGGTGACCACAAGTGTGGTAGTGGTGGCAGTGTGGGTGACCACAACAAGTGTGGTAGTGGTGGCAGTGTGGGTGACCACAACAAGTGTGGTAGTGGTGGCAGTGTGGGTGACCACAGCAAGTGTGGTAGTGGTGGCAGTGTGGGTGACCACAACAAGTGTGCTAGTGGTGGCAGTGTGGGTGACCACAGCAAGTGTGGGGTGACCACAGCAAGTGTGGTAGTGGTGGCAGTGTGGGTGACCACAACAAGTGTGGTAGTGGTGGCAGTGTGGGTGACCACAGCAAGTGTGGTAGTGGTGGTAGTGTGGGTGACCACAGCAAGTGTGGTAGTGGTGGTAGTGTGGGTGACCACAACAAGTGTGGTACTGGTGGCAGTGTGGGTGACCACAGCAAGTGTGGTAGTGGTGGCAGTGTGGGTGACCACAACAACTGTGGTAGTGGTGGCAGTGTGGGTGACTACAGCAAGTATGGTAGTGGTGGCAGTGTGGGTGACCACAACAACTGTGGTAGTGGTGGCAGTGTGGGTGACTACAACAAGTATGGTAGTGGTGGCAGTGTGGGTGACCACAACAACTGTGGTAGTGGTGGCAGTGTGGGTGACCACAACAAGTGTGGGTGACCACAACCCCGACACTGCTGCCACCACAAACACACGAAGGTGAAGATAATTTACATACGACTCACTCCAATACACTGAGAGGAACGTAAACAACGAGGTGTGTGGTGATGTCCTCTGGTGCTTGAAGTGTCAACCTTCCCTAGATGGAGTGTATGGACGAGAAGGAGAGATGGAGGAGGGAGAAGTGAAGGGATGGAGCTGAAAGAGGGCTAGCACAAGTAAGGAAATGAAACCGAGGAAAGAATACTAGGAGGGGGACAGTAAAGTGGAGGGCAATGAAGGGGGGAGAGAGAGAGAGAGAGAGAGAGTAGGTCAGCCAGAAGTGCAGAAAAGGGAAGCTAAAAGTGCTAGAGCGTGGAAGGAATATAGGAAGCAAAGAACAGTAGACAAGAAAGACGCGAACAAAATAACCACAAATGAACAATGACAAGTGAGACAAGATGCTGAGAAACAACTTGAGAAAGACATGGAAAGCCAGGAGTGAGTGACAGCTGGCACTCACACCAAGACAACAACAGTTAAGTAGCAAGTAAGATACTTCAAGAAGGAAGACGTACCGAGACCAAATAATAACTAGGAAACCCGCAAGGAACTAAACTGTTGCTGTAAGGAGGGATAATGAGAGGAAATAGAGAAAATAAAGAAGAATCAGAGAAAGAGAGTACACCAAAGAAGACTAAACACAGTACAGATAAAGGGAGAAGCAACAATGTAAATGAATGGTCCAGAGAACCGATGTTTTGATAAGATCCACGAACACCACTTGGGTGTCTTCATTGTGTCTACGTTTCGCCACACATTGGCTTCATCAGTCCAATACAAAGAAGAATAGCGAAGATCGGAAGGAGTTTGAGGTAATCAGTCATTCAGCCTGGAATTAATGTAATTGACTCCAGGCTCAGGGACTGATTACCCCAACTCCTTCAGATCTTCAACCATTCTTTGTATTGGACTAACGAAGCCACTGGTTAGCGAAACGTTTCCACAAAGATATCCAGTAAAGAAGCGACAATAAAATAGCATTTAACGCAACTTTACAAGTGGACACGACATTAAGCAAAATCAACAAGGAATGATTGAAAGATAATACGGGTTGCATAATGCACAGCAACACACGCAACTTGATAATAGCAACACACTTGTGCAACATTATAAATATAGCCCCAAATGTTGCATAAGTGTCTGATCAACTTGTCGGTTTTCTGAACCATTTTTGCAACACACACACACACACAAGGCTGTGAGAGGACAGTGACATTGTTTATCTGAGATGAACACTCTCACACACTAGCAACTTTCCTCTGGTATAAACCTTAGTAATTAATACCCACAAATTGCTCTAGAAAGACACGTAAACAAACACATTGGACCACCCGCCTAATCTATGCTAGAAATCACTACCTCGTGTCCGTCTTCAGTAATAATAATAATAATAATAATAATAATAATAATAATAATAACAACAACAACAACAAGTGTACCTCTTCAATCAGCATTGCTTGATCAGTTCCACTATGATGACATCACTGTACACACAAACTATCCGCTGAATGTATTCAGTTCTTATGCACTCACCAACATCCTTTACCAGATCTGACGAACTTTATACCGAATCCACTTCTGAAACCAGTGACTTACAATTTAAACACAAACAGCACCGGAACACCACACCAAGACCACCACTGAAAGAAAGTTAATTTCACTTTTAAAAGTATATGATGTTCAAATTATTGGTACAAAAAATAACATGGATGGAGGAAATCTTTATAGAGGGAGCACTAGCGGTTTGATAAGTGTCACCATTGGCATTATTTCCCTTGTTTTTTAAAGTTCTCATTATCCACCCCGTCATCCTCCTGGCTGTCGTGACTGTCCTACCGTGTAAGACAAAGGTCAGCTGACAATTATTCCCAAGTCCTTTACCTATTCCTTTCTCTCTAGTTGGCGTTCCTCTTGAGTTTTGTATACAGTGACCCTTTTGAGTTAATTCTTTCCACACCTAAGCAGCTGGAACTTATCACCACTGAACGTCAGGTTCTCCACTGCTAACTGCTGATAATCTCATGTCTCACCCAAGACTGTTCATCTGCCTCCCAGCATACATAAGGGGGATTACCAATAGACCCCTGGTTGCCTTCAAGAAGGCGCTGGGCAAGCACCTAAGGTTAGTACCTGACCAGCCGGGCTGTGGTTCGTACGTTCGGTTGTGTGCGGCCAGCAGCAACAGCCTAGATGATCAGGCCCTGATCCACCATGAGGCCTGGTCACAGACCGGGCCGCGGGGGCGTTGACCCCCGGAACTCTCTCCAAGAAAACTCCAGGTATACACCAGGAAGAGCAGCCGTATGCATGGATGATGTCACCTTGTATGGTAGACAGTACCGACAACATCTGGGTATCTTTATTTGTAGACATTCCGCCATCCAGTGGCTTTATCAGTGCAAATTCGAGGACATAACAGAAAGACCGTAGAATTTCAAACAAAAAAAAGGCGTGGTAATCAGTCCCTGACGATTCTGAAGTTTGTATGAAGCAAATAAGTTTGTTATGAGTAGGACATAGGTTTCTAATTCTAAAAGGTTAGCACCTAATATCAAGGGAATTTAGGAGGATACTCCAGCGATAGACGTAATGTTATCAAAAGGAAGATAGACAGTAATGAGGGGAAGTGATGCTTTATATATCAGGTATGACCTGAATGATGCCATCACTAGGGGCAAGGTCACCACCCCTGGTGTGGTGACCTTGCTCTTTCACAGACACCTCCAGGCATTCAACCTCTCACAGACACCTCCAGACAATCATTCAACGTCTCACAGACACCTCCAGACAATCATTCAACCTCTCACAGACACCTCCAATCATTCAACCTCTCAAGACACCTCCAGACAATCATTCAACCTCTCACAGACACCTCCAGACAATCATTCAACCTCTCACAGACACCTCCAGACAATCATTCAACCTCTCACAGACACCTCCAGACAATCATTCAACCTCTCACAGACACCTCCAGACAATCATTCAACCTCTCACAGACACCTCCAGACAATCATTCAACCTCTCTCAGGCCCCTCCAGACAATCATTCAACCTCTCTCAGGCCCCTCCAGACAATCATTCAACCTCTCACAGACACCTCCAGACAATCATTCAACCTCTCACAGACACCTCCAGACAATCATTCAACCTCTCACAGACACCTCCAGACAATCATTCAACATCTCACAGACACTTCCAGACAATCATTCAACCTCTCACAGACATCTCCAGACAATCATCCAACCTCTCACAGACATCTCCAGACAATCATCCAACGTCTCACAGACACCTCCAGACAATCATTCAACGTCTCTCAGACACCTCCAGACAATCATTCAACCTCTCACAGATACTTCCAGACAATCATTCAACCTCTCACAGACACTTCCAGGCAATCATTCAACCTCTCACAGACACCTCCAGACAATCATTCAACCTCTCACAGATACTTCCAGACAATCATTTAACCTCTCACAGATACTTCCAATCATTCAACCTCTCACAGGTACTTCCAGGCAATCATTCCTCTCACAGACACCTCCAGACAATCATTCAACCTCTAACAGACACTTCCAGACAATCATTCAACTTCTCACAGACACTTCCAGACAATCATTCAACTTCTCACAGACACTTCCAGACAATCATTCAACTTCTCACAGACACTTCCAGACAATCATTCAACTTCTCACAGACACTTCCAGACAATCATTCAACCTCTCATAGGCACTTCCAGGCAATCATTCAACCTCTCACAGACACTTCCAGACAAATCCCACACGAGATGCAAAATCTCTTATCTGATAATGATAAAACTCACATAATCTTGCCTGAGTCAGCATCAACATCTGACTGACACTTCAGTCACACTGACGAGATTGTAACCCAAATACGACCAGCAATTTTAGTGGTACTGTTACAGCTGACTGATGCAAGCTTGTATCTCCGTAGTGTGTAGGTTAGTGTAGTGTGTAGGTTAGTGTAGTGTGTAGGTTAGTGTAGTGTGTAGGTTAGTGTAGTGTGTAGGTTAGTGTAGTGTGTAGGTTATTGTAGTGTGTAGGTTATTGTAGTGTGTAGGTTAGTGTAGTGTGTAGGTTAGTGTAGTGTGTAGGTTAGTGTAGTGTGTAGGTTAGTGTAGTGTGTAGGTTAGTGTAGTGTGTAGGTTAGTGTAGTGTGCAGGTTACTGTAGTGTGCAGGTTACTGTAGTGTGCAGGTTACTGTAGTGTGTAAGTTAGTGTAGTGTGTAGGTTACTGTAGTGTGTAGGTTACTGTAGTGTGCAGGTTACTGTAGTGTGCAGGTTACTGTAGTGTGTAGGTTACTGTAGTGTGCAGGTTACTGTAGTGTGCAGGTTACTGTAGTGTGTAGGTTAGTGTAGTGTGTAGGTTAGTGTAGTGTGTAGGTTAGTGTAGTGTGTAGGTTAGTGTAGTGTGTAGGTTACTGTAATGTGTAGGTTACTGTAGTGTGTAGGTTACTGTAGTGTGTAGGTTACTGTAGTGTGTAGGTTACTGTAGTGTGTAGGTTACTGTAGTGTGTAGGTTACTGTAGTGTGTAGGTTACTGTAGTGTGTAGGTTACTGTAGTGTGTAGGTTACTGTAGTGTGTAGGTTACTGTAGTGTGTAGGTTACTGTAGTGTGTAGGTTACTGTAGTGTGTAGGTTACTGTAGTGTGTAGGTTACTGTAATGTGTAGGTTACTGTAGTGTGTAGGTTACTGTAGTGTGTAGGTTACTGTAGTGTGTAGGTTACTGTAATGTGTAGGTTACTGTAGTGTGTAGGTTACTGTAATGTGTAGGTTACTGTAGTGTGTAGGTTACTGTAGTGTGTAGGTTACTGTAGTGTGTAGGTTACTGTAGTGTGTAGGTTACTGTAGTGTGTAGGTTACTGTAGTGTGTAGATTAAGTAAGTGGAAGATAATACGTAACATTTAACATGATATATCAACGTATATCCACAATGGATATAGGTCACTTGGTCTGGCCTTTTTGTGTTATCCTAGAGGGTAATTTACACATGTGTTACTATGTATGATAATTTGTGTAAGTGTATGTGTACTGTACCTACATAAACTTACCTAGCCAGACCTCTGTAATGTCTGTAATTCTGATGTTTTGCACTGCGGCTCAGGATGATCAGGTACATTTTGAAGGAATCAAACCACGGTACTGATGTGGGTTAGAACCCATGGCGAGCGAGTTTTAAAACTCCAGGCCAGTGCCTTAACCACTGGACCAGCTGGCTAAAATAAGATTCATCTCCCGCGGGAGATTCATCTCTAAAACCTTGTATTTGTGGTCACAGTGGTGGCCCACGCTACCCTCCCTATGGAGCATAAATTAATCTAATTAGATCAGTCTTATTTGTAACCACCTTGCCCAGTGGTTAACGCAATGGCCTGAGGTTTCATCACTCACCTGCCACGGGTTCAAACCCCACAAGTACCGTGGTTATTGCAATTTCGTGAGTTATGTTAAAGGAACATCCATCTGTGGGTTCTGAGAGAAGGAGCAGAAACACTGTGAGCCACAAGTTAAGAGCCCCAGCACTCACACTCTGCCAGAGGTGTGGCAGACAGCATGTGTAGTCCCAGGGGACTGACTGCTAGCCTAAATATAAAGGTCAATGGCACTGTGTATCGTAACGCAGGAAGTAAACAGAGAATGACTGGACAAGTTCCTGCAACGGAGCAGGTGTTGTAACTACTAAATCGTATCTCAAACCTGACTGTATTCCATGATACTCTGCCACAGTCTAATACAACAGTGATGTATAATACAGTATAATACAACAAGAACGTATAATACAGTGTAATACAGCAAAAACGTATAATACAGTAATACAATAAGGACTTGTATACAGTTTTATACAACAAGTGCGACAGTTTAATACAACCATCAAATATATTATTAAATAGGTGAAGCGCTAAATTCGTAGGGGTCGTACAGCTAGGAAGGTTGGGGGAAAGAAAGGTAATCCGGTGTGATCCTAGGAAAGGGAGTGATGCTCTAATGCCTTGGAAGAAGAGCCCTCCCCAGGGAAGATTAAGACCGGCCATTGTGCACTGAATGTCACTCACCTTTCCCGTACCATGGTAGTTATGGTAGTGCAAATGTACCATAAATAGGGTTATGGGATTTGCATTAGGGACATAGGCGATGTATATGAGGTTTATATTATGGGCACGTGGGGTAAATGGATTTATATAGGTGAAAATAGGAAAGGGAAATACCTTTCTACGGACGTCGGGGGATTCCTGTTTCTTCTGACGTTTGGGCGAGGTCATGGTTGCTGTGTTGATTGTGCTGTGTGGGTGATTGTGGGCGGTGGTGGGCGTTGTTACTCACGCCTGAGGGACACTGGGTGATGGTGGCGGTGGAGGAGTGGGCGGGGGTGGGCTGGTGGGTAGGCCATGATGGTGGGGCGTGTGTCGACAAGTAGTTAGTTGGTGGGGCAGGAGGGGTGGGTACTACTCTCGCCTCCTGCTTCTGTTGCTGCTGCTCCTGTTGTTGCTGCTCCTGTTGTTGCTGCTGTTGCCTGCTTCCCCGCTTCCTCTTCCTCCTCCTCCTCCTCCTTCGTCTGCGCCTCCTACTGTCTCTTGCACTCTTATTGTATGTTGACCACTGCTGGCCCCAGGAAGGTATTGATCACTGCTTGTTCCTACTGTCCCAGGAAGTGCTAGTGACCTGACTGCTGAAGCAACAACTTCCCGTGACGTCCCTCTGTTGATGTCACTTAGTGAGCGGCTCACTAACACACGCACACGCACGCAATCACGCACGCAGGCACGCACGGAAGCAAGGTCCCCGCCGTCACAACACACGCACGTACAGGGTAACAGGTCCACCCTCCTGCCTTTGTACACAGGGTGTGAGTGTATTCCCACACTGTTCCCACACGCATATAAGATACACGGGGTATGGGTGTACTTACACTGTTCCCACACGCAGATAAGATACACGGGGTATGGGTGTCCTTCCCACACTGTTCCCACACACACAGGTGTGGGTAATTACCCGCACATAACGACACACTTCACGTAAATCCTAATTTATTAGCGGATAATGCACACAGACTATCACACAGAGTGGGTGACGGTTGTAGTGTGTTGAGTAAGAAAGGTGTCACCGCTTTCCTGTTGCTGATGCTGCTGGGCTACTGCCTCAGAGTCTGCTGCTGCTGCTCCTGCTGCTGCTGCTGCTCTCTTGCAGATCAATGACAGCAGTTACTAGGGTGGGAGTGGCACTACTCAGTCAGCCTCCACGCAAGGTCAACACCCACACACACACACAAACATACAAGGTCAATACCCACACACACACGCTAGCCACCTTCACGCAAGCACCTACCCACAAGCACCTACCCACACTTCCTGAGACAGCAGGCAGTGCCCAGGCAGAGGGCCACAGGGGTACAGGGAGGCAGGCACATGTGGGAGAGTGCCAGTGGTATCATGAAGCCTTGGCACTGCGAGCTACGGTGGCAGCAGTGCCACTGTGTGATGTCTGAGCACGAGGGATGGCACTGAGGGCCAGAGGGATGGCACTGAGGGCCAGAGGGATGGCACTGAGGGCCAGATCAATAGTGTGGTTGGAGGCGGAGGCTGTGGTGGAGGCACCGCTGCTCACAGCTGCTGAGGGGAGACTGAGCAGCAGTGAGGGGAAGTGGGCGGTGGTGGCTCCTTCCCTCCCCTTCCCCCACACCCCTCTTACTTCCCTTCCCCCACACCCCCCTCTTCCCGCCTCTCTCCACCCCTCATCTCCTCCCCCCACCCTTCATCCGTCCCTCACCACCCCTCAAACACCTCCCCACCCCCTGACTCCTCCCCCATCCTGAATAGCCACTCCCCCGCACTCCAACAACATTTACCAATACTCCCTCATCAACACTCCCTCACCAACACTCCCTCACCAACACTAACATATTTTTTGGTAGTTTTCGTGAATGAGTGGGGGAGGGGGAGAGGAAAGGAGGAGAGCGGGGGGTGAGTGCCGAGACAGGGTCAGGGAGTGCCACGCCCAGGAGGGCCCCCACCCCCCTTGGAAAGGGGAGGGGGCGGGCGGCCTGGGTGCCAGATGATCAGACCCAGTGGTGGGGTAGTGGGGGGTGGGTGGGGGAGGGTGGTTGTGGTAGGGTGGGGGATTGGGGGAGGGTGGGGGGAGGGACTGAAGATGAGAGAGGACAACTGTTGATCCACTCACACCATCACCAACATTATCACCACCACTGCCACCAACACTACCACATGGCACAGTACTCGCCCCCATCCTGTTCCTCATCCTCACGGACACATGTAAACAACAGCGCCGTATCATCCTTTGCAGACGATACTAGGATCTGCACGAGAGTCATCCACTGAGGACACGGCAAACCTCCAAGAAGATATAAGCCAAGTTTTCCAGTGGGCAACGGAGAACAATATGATGTTCAATGAGGACAAAATCCAACTACTCCGTTATGGAAAACTGGAGAGATACCTGGACAGATACCTAAAGTCAGTGCCGGATCAGCCGGGCTGTGGCTCGTACGTTGGACTGCGTGCGGCCAGCAGTAACAGCCTAGTTGATCAGGCCCTGATCCATCGGGAGGCCTGGTCATGGACCGGGCCGCGGGGGCGTTGATTCCCGGAATAACCTCCAGGTAACCTCCAGGAGTATACTACAAACTCTAATCACACAATTGAGCGGAAAAGTAATGTGAAGGACCTGGGAGTGGTAATGTCCGAAGACCTCATCTTCAAGGACCACAACAATGCCATTATCACATCTGTGAGGAAAATGATGTGATGGATAATGAGAACATTCAAGACAAGAGATGCCAAACCAATGATGACCCTTTTTTAAATCACTTGTTCTCTCTAGGCTGGAATACTGCTGTACATTAACATCCCCATTCAAGGTAGGTGAAATTGCCGATCTAGAGAATGTACAGAGAACCGTTACTGCACGTATAAGTTCCATCAAACACCTTAACTACTGGGAACGCCTGGAAGCACTTGACTTGTACTCACTGGAGCACAGGCGAGAGAGATGTATCATAATCTACACCTGGAAAGTTCTGCAGGGACTGGTTCCTTATATGCACACACAAATCACTCCATACGAAAGCAAAAGACTTGGCAGGCGATGCAACATACCGCCCATGAAAAGTAGGGGCGCCACTGGTACACTAAGAGAAAACACAGTAAGTGTCCGTGACCCATGACTGTTCAACAGCCTCCCACCAGCCATAAGGGGCATTACCCATAGACCCCTGGTTGTCTTTAAGAGGGAGCTGGACAGATACCTAAAGTCGGTGCTGGATCAGCCGGGTTGTGGTTTGTACGTTGGACTATGTGCGGCCAGCAGTAGCAGCCTGGTTGATCAGGCCCTGGTCAAGGACTGAGCCGCGGGGGCGGTGACCCCGGAACACCCTCCAGGCAGGTAGATAAACCATCACTACAAACCACCACTACCACCACCACTGCCCCCACCACCACCACTGCCCCCACCACCACCACTGCCCCCGCCCCCACCACCACCACTGCCCCCGCCACCACCACTGCCCCCACCACCACCACTGCCCCCGCCCCCACCACCACCACTGCCCCCGCCACCACCACTGCCCCCGCCACCACCACTGCCCCCGCCACCACCACTGCCCCCGCCACCACCACTGCCCCCACCACCACCACTGCCCCCACCACCACCACTGCCCCCGCCCCCACCACCACCACTGCCCCCGCCACCACCACTGCCCCCGCCACCACCACTGCCCCCGCCACCACCACTGCCCCCGCCACCACCACTGCCCCCACCACCACCACTGCCCCCGCCCCCACCACCACCACTGCCCCCACCACCACCACTGCCCCCACCACCACCACTGCCCCCACCACCACCACTGCCCCCACCACCACCACTGCCCCCACCACCACCACTGCCCCCGCCCCCACCACCACCACCACTGCCCCCGCCACTGCCCCCACCACCACCACTGCCCCCGCCACCACCACTGCCCCCGCCACCACCACTGCCCCCGCCACCACCACTGCCCCCACCACCACCACTGCCCCCACCACCACCACTGCCCCCGCCCCCACCACCACCACTGCCCCCCCCACCACCACCACCACTGCCCCCACCACCACCACTGCCCCCGCCCCCACCACCACCACTGCCCCCACCACCACCACCACTGCCCCCACCACCACCACCACAGCCCCCCCCACCACCACCACTGCCCCCCACCACCACCACCACCACCACTGCCACCACCACCACCACCACCACCACCACCACCACCACCACCACCACTGCCCCCACCACCACCACTGCCCCCACCACCACCACCACAGCCCCCACCACCACCACCACTGCCCCCACCACCACCACCACTGCCCCCACCACCACCACCACTGCCCCCGCCACCACCACTGCCCCCGCCCCCACCACCACCACCACTGCCCCCCACCACCACCACTGCCCCCACCACCACCACTGCCCCCACCACCACCACCACTGCCACCACCACCACCACTGCCCCCACCACCACCACCACTGCCCCCACCATCACCACCACCACCACCACTGCCCCCACCACCACCACCACTGCCCCCACCACCACCACGACTGCCACACCACGACCACCACCTGCCACCCACCACCACCACCACTGCCCCCACCACCACCACCACTGCCCCCACCACCACCACCACTGCCCCCACCACCACCACCACTGCCCCCACCACCACCACCACTGCCCCCACCACCACCACCACTGCCCCCACCACCACCACCACTGCCCCCACCACCACCACCACTGCCCCCACCACCACCACCACTGCCCCCACCACCACCACCACTGCCCCCACCACCCCCACCACCACCACCACCACCACCCCCACCATCACTACCACTGTACTCTAACAGAATAGCAACACTGGAAAGCAAGGTTTCAATAGATATACAGAGAGATAACTCAATGAACTCAGAGTCAAGACTTTCCAGGACTTTCCAGGACTTCCTTTCCAGTAGTAAAGGAATTACCAACAGACTTGGTAACTTCAAGAGGAACCTAAAAGCATTTCAAAGAAATTCCTGATCAACTGGGCTGTTGCTGACGCGGAAGTGCCTACGCTACAGTCACACACAAAATACTAGAATTTAAATTAATAGATTGACCACAAGGTCTTTCAGTGTCTGACCCTGGATCAGGTCCCAGACCGTGTCTCCGGGTCGATGGCCTGGCCAATCAGACTGTTGGTACTGGCCACACACGGCTGATCCGTAACTTACGACAATACCTGATTAATGTTTCAGGTGCCAGGTTATGGCCGCCATTTCTAGAAGTTGCTCTTCAGAAGGTAGTTGTAACAGGGAGAAGTTGACAGTGTGTCTGACCAATAGGAGAACTCATCGTCATCCTCAAGTAACCAATCAGAGGACCTTAACTCCATTATTTCCATACCTCCATTATTTCCCCCATTTTTTCCATGCCTCCATTACTCCTATACCTCCATTATTTCGATACCTCCATATTTCCATACCTCCATTATTTCCATACCTCCATTATTTCCATGACGGACTTTCAAGGGTACTTAATCACACACACACACACACACACACACACACACACGTAAACACACACGCGCGCACACACACACACACACACCTGTATCACTAACGTGTGTAGTACGCAAGGTCATGGAGAAGATCATCAGGAGGAGAGTGGTGGGGCACCTGGAAAGAAACAAGTGTATAATTGACAACCAGCACGGTTTCAGGGAAGAAAAATCCTGTGTCACAAACCTACTAGAGTTTTATGACAAGGTGACAGAAGTAAGACAAGAGAGAGAGGGGTGGATCGACTGCATATTTTTGGACTGCAAGAAGGCCTTCGACACAGTTCCTCACAAGAGGTTACTGCAAAAGCTAGAGGATCAGGCACACATAACAGGAAAGGCGCTGCAATGGATCAGAGAATACCTGACAGGGAGGCAACAACGAGTCATGGTACGCGACGAGGTGTCAGGGTGGGCGCCGGTGACAAGCGGGGTTCCACAGGGGTCAGTCCTAGGACCTGTGCTGCTGTTGGTATATGTGAACGACATAACGGAAGGGATAGACTCAGAATTGTCCTTGTTTGCAGATGATGCGAAGTTAATGAGAAGAATCAAATCGGATGAGGATCAGGCAGGACTACAAAGAGACCTGGATAGGCTACAAGCCTGGTCCAGCAACTGGCTCCTTGAATTTAACCCTGCCAAATGCAAAGTCATGAAGATTGGGGAAGGGCAAAGAAGACCGCAGACACAATATAGTTTAGATGGCCAAAGACTGCAAACCTCACTCAAGAAAAAAGATCTGGGGGTGAGTATAACACCGAGCATATCTCCTGAGGTGCACATCAATCAGATAACTGCTGCAGCATACGGGCGCCTGGCAAACCTACGGATAGTGTTCAGATACCTCAGTAAGGATTCGTTCAAGACTGTATACCACTTACGTCAGGCCCATACTGGAGTATGCAGCACCAGTTTGGAATCCACACCTAGTCAAGCACGTCAAGAAATTAGAGAAAGTGCAAAGGTTTGCAACAAGACTAGTCCCAGAGCTACGGGGATTGTCCAACGAAGAAAGGTTGAGGGAAATCGGCCTGACGACACTGGAGGCCAGGAGGGTCAGGGGAGACATGATAACGACATATAAAATACTGCGCGGAATAGACAAGGTGGACAAAGACGGGATGTTCCAGAGAAGGGACACAGACACAAGAGGTCACAATTGTAAGTTGAAGACTCGGATGAATCAGAGGGATGTTAGGAAGTATTTCTTCAGTCATAGAGTAGTCAGGCCGTGGAATAGCCTAGAAAGTGACTTAGTGGAGGCGGGAACTATACATAGTTTTAAGGCGAGGTATGATAGAGCTCATGGGGCAGGGAGAGAGAGGACCTAGTAGCAATCAGCGAAGAGGCGGGGCCAGGAGCTGTGACTCGACCCCTGCAACCACAAATAGGTGAGTGCAAATAGGTGAGTACACGCGCACGCACGCACGCACACACACACACACACACACACACACACACACACACACACACACACACACACCCCTTCATGGAAGACACAGTATTTCTGGCGTCCAGCTTTAACAGACGACTGAGCCGCCAGACACCAGCCAGTCCTGACTCTCATCTACATCACCAAGCAACTTACTATTTTCTCTCTCTGCTTTTTCTAATTTCACGCCAATCTTCCGCCGTGCTAGTGACATCCTTTACTAGTACTGTGCTAGTGACATCCTTCACTTGTACTAAGCTGTCTTAGTTTAGTACTAGTGAAGGATGTCACTGTGTTAATGACATCCTTCACTAGTACTAAGTATGTGTATGTGAGTTTTCTCTCTCTCTCTCTCTCTCTCTCTCTCTCTCTCTCTCTCTCTCTCTCTCTCTCTCTCTCTCTCTCTCTCTCTCTCTCTCTCTCTCTGTGTGTGTGTGTGTCTCACGCGCACACCATTTCTGGCTGTGTCCATCGACAAAGTGCTTTTGACATCTGATAATTAACACTATTTTTCTTGCTAGCACTAACTCTCTTGTCTTAAATTCTCCCGAAATGTAATTTTCAGCACCTTCAAGACTCTAGTTAGTTTACCATAGTTCCAGCAGACTAAAGCCTGTTTGCCGTAGTTCCAGCAGACTAAAGAATGTTTACCATAGTTCCAGCAGACTAAAGCCTGTTTACCATAGTTCCAGCAGACTAAAGCCTGTTTCCCATAGTTTCAGCAGACTAGTTTGTTACCTGCTCTTCCAGGAGACGCTTACACGTGTTTCATTCGTTCCAGCAGACACTCTTGTTTTCCCTGGCTCCACCACGTACCGCAGGGTTACGTATCGTTCCAGCTTGCCCCGGCAGCTGCTTTCCAGTACAGCGGTACACTGGAAGTTGGTTCTCTTTCCCCTAGAAGACGCTGGCTACTCTCACTTCAGCTAATTCCAGACGGCCCCCTTCTACTTCCAGATGTTCTTCCTCACTATTTTCTTCCTTCTGCGTCCGAGGAGTCTACGATTCTTGCTTACTCTTCCCTCACAGGTTGACTGGTTCCCTAATACTTCCTGATAGCTACAGTGGTTCCGTCCATTCCTTATTCCACATGTTCTCTATTGAAGGAGTTTCGTGTCTGTTTCCGCTCCAGGATTTTTCACAGTCCACCAGCTGCCTTCTGGCTCCAATAACGCCCAGGTACAGTCTCCTGGTTCCAGTAGCGCCCAGGTACAGTCTCCTGGTTCCAGTAGCGCATAGGTACAGTCTGCTGGTTCCACTACAGCTTCTCCAGTACACCGAAGTTGTGTGCCTCCTTTATCATCAACTAAGACGGTAGATTAATAGAATGAGAATAATCGGAAAAGAAGAAGAGGCAGAAAGGGAAGAGGGCAACGCACCTTGTGAGTTGAGGAAATACCTCCGCTTGTATGAGTTGGTTGGACAAGAGACATAAATTAAGCATAAGGTGTTCCTGGTGCTCCGATAATCAATGGAACGTTCCTGGGCGAACACAATGCAAGGGAACACATGGTGTGTGTGTGTGTGTGTGTGTGTGTGTGTGTGTGTGTGTGTGTGTGTGTGTGTGTGTACTCACCTAGTTGTACTCACCTAGTTGAGGTTGCGGGGGTCGAGTCCGAGCTCCTGGCCCCGGCTCTTCACTGATCGCTACTAGGTCACTCTCCCTGAGCCGTGAGCTTTATCATACCTCTGCTTAAAGCTATGTATGGATCCTGCCTCCACTACATCGCTTCCCAAACTATTCCACTTACTGACTACTCTGTGGCTGAAGAAATACTTCCTAACATCCCTGTGATTCATCTGTGTCTTCAGCTTCCAACTGTGTCCCCTTGTTACTGTGTGCAATCTCTGGAACATCCTGTCTTTGTCCACCTTGTCAATTCCTCTCAGTATTTTGTATGTCGTTATCATGTCCCCCCTATTTCTCCTGTCCTCCAGTGTCGTCAGGTTGATTTCCCTTAACCTCTCCTCGTAGGACATACCTCTTAGCTCTGGGACTAGTCTTGTTGCAAACCTTTGCACTTTCTCTAGTTTCTTTACGTGCTTGGCTAGGTGTGGGTTCCAAACTGGTGCCGCATACTCCAATATGGGCCTAACGTACACGGTGTACAGGATCCTGAATGATTCCTTATTAAGATGTCGGAATGCTGTTCTGAGGTTTGCTAGGCGCCCATATGCTGCAGCAGTTATTTGGTTGATGTGCGCTTCAGGAGATGTGCCTGGTGTTATACTCACCCCAAGATCTTTTTCCTTGAGTGAGGTTTGTAGTCTCTGGCCCCCTAGACTGTACTCCGTCTGCGGTCTTCTTTGCCCTTCCCCAATCTTCATGACTTTGCACTGTGTGTGTGTGTGTGTGTGTGTGTGTGTGTGTATGTCGCTCACATGTGGTTGGCTTGGTGTGCGGTTCATGGGCAGGTTGCTCTCTGGTGATTAGAGAAGTGGCTGCTGGAGTTCAACCTCTCTGCATGATCAGTGCAGGGTTTGTGATACTCGGGGGGGGGGGGAAATGAGAGAGAAGACGAGTTACGGAGTACGTACCGAAGGAGGGAGAGACACCACCCCCACCACCACCATCCTCACCCCCACCACACCACCCCCACCACCACCAAATCAATTACTACACCAGCCAATACGGTTACGGGTGGAGGCAAGTTTGATCCTCTTACGATATCTCAGCCAAACTTGAGAGGAAGTGAGAGGAAATGAGAGGAAACAGAGAAGATGAGAGAGAGAGAGAGAGAGAGAGAGAGAATGAATCTAAGAGTAATGAAAGCTAGAAGGATAAGTGAGAAACTCTTGGAGAACTGAGGGAATGCAAGAGAGAAAAAAAAGATAAACAGTGTAAGCAAAGGTAAGGAAGAGAGAAAGGTAGGAAGAAGAATTAAAGGTTAGGGGAGTAATGGAAGGGAGGGAGAGAAGGAAGGAGGGAGAACAGGAGGGAGGATGAAGATACAACTGTACACTAAGTTACACACCATCATTCACATTCTTTCTAACCTTGAGTATGCACCACTCCCTTGGACGGCCTTCCATCCCTTATCTGACATCTTGACAACGTTAAGTATGACACGGTAAGGTCACCTGGCTTCTGACCTCACCTAGCTGGCTGCTGACCTCACCTAGCTGGCTGCTGACCTCACCTAGCTGGCTGCTGACCTCACCTAGCTGGCTGCTGACCTCACCTAGCTGGCTGCTGACCTCACCTAGCTGGCTGCTGACCTAACTGCCTCCTGACCTTACCTAGCTGCCACCTCACCTAGCTGCCTCCTCACCTCACCTAGCTGGCTGCTGACCTCACCTAGCTGACTGCTGACCTCACCTAGCTGGCTGCTGACCTCACCTAGCTGGCTGCTGACCTCACCTAGCTGGCTGCTGACCTCACCTAGCTGCCTCACCTCACCTAGCTGGCTGCTGACCTCGCCTAACTGACTGCTGACCTCACCTAGCTGGCTGCTAACCTCACCTAGCTGGCTGCTGACCTCACCTAGCTGGCTGCTGACCTCACCTAGCTGGCTGCTGACCTCACCTAGCTGGCTGCTGACCTCACCTAGCTGGCTGCTGACCTCACCTAGCTTTTTCACCTCACCTAGCTGGCTGCTGACCTCGCCTAACTGACTGCTGACCTCACCTAGCTGGCTTCTGACCTCACCTAGCTGGCTGCTGACCTCACCTAGCTGGCTGCTGACCTCACCTAGCTGGCTGCTGACCTCACCTAGCTGCCTCCTGACCTTACCTAGCTGCCACCTCACCTAGCTGCCTCACCTCACCTAGCTGGCTGCTGACCTCGCCTAGCTGGCTGCTGACCTCACCTAGCTGGCTGCTGACCTCACCTAGATGGCTGCTGACCTCACCTAGATGGCTCACCTCACCTAGCTGGCTGCTGACCTCACCTAGCTGGCTGCTGACCTCACCTAGCTGGCTGCTGACCTCACCTAGCTGCCTCCTGACCTCACCTAGCTGGCTGCTGACCTCGCCTGACTGCTGACCTCGCCTAGCTGGCTGCTGACCTCACCTAGCTGGCTGCTGACCTCACCTAGCTGGCTGCTGACCTCACCTAGCTGGCTGCTGACCTCACCTAGCTGGCTGCTGACCTCACCTAGCTGGCTGCTGACCTCACCTAGCTGGCTGCTGACCTAACTGCCTCCTGACCTTACCTAGCTGCCACCTCACCTAGCTGCCTCCTCACCTCACCTAGCTGGCTGCTGACCTCACCTAGCTGACTGCTGACCTCACCTAGCTGGCTGCTGACCTCACCTAGCTGGCTGCTGACCTCACCTAGCTGGCTGCTGACCTCACCTAGCTGCCTCACCTCACCTAGCTGGCTGCTGACCTCGCCTAACTGACTGCTGACCTCACCTAGCTGGCTGCTAACCTCACCTAGCTGGCTGCTGACCTCACCTAGCTGGCTGCTGACCTCACCTAGCTGGCTGCTGACCTCACCTAGCTGGCTGCTGACCTCACCTAGCTGTTTCACCTCACCTAGCTGGCTGCTGACCTCGCCTAACTGACTGCTGACCTCACCTAGCTGGCTTCTGACCTCACCTAGCTGGCTGCTGACCTCACCTAGCTGGCTGCTGACCTCACCTAGCTGGCTGCTGACCTCACCTAGCTGGCTGCTGACCTCACCTAGCTGCCTCCTGACCTTACCTAGCTGCCACCTCACCTAGCTGCCTCACCTCACCTAGCTGGCTGCTGACCTCGCCTAGCTGGCTGCTGACCTCACCTAGCTGGCTGCTGACCTCACCTAGCTGGCTGCTGACCTCACCTAGATGGCTGCTGACCTCACCTAGATGGCTCACCTCACCTAGCTGGCTGCTGACCTCACCTAGCTGGCTGCTGACCTCACCTAGCTGGCTGCTGACCTCACCTAGCTGCCTCCTGACCTCACCTAGCTGGCTGCTGACCTCGCCTGACTGCTGACCTCGCCTAGCTGGCTGACCTCACCTAGCTGGCTGCTGACCTCACCTAGCTGGCTGCTGACCTCACCTAGCTGGCTGCTGACCTCACCTAGCTGGCTGCTGACCTCACCTAGCTGGCTGCTGACCTCACCTAGCTGGCTGCTGACCTCACCTATCTGGCTGCTGACCTCACCTATCTGGCTGCTGACCTCACCTAACTGGCTGCTGACCTCACCTAGCTGGCTGCTGACCTCACCTAGCTGGCTGCTGACCTCACCTAGCTGGCTGCTGACCTCACCTAGCTGACTGCTGACCTCACCTAGCTGGCTGCTGACCTCACCTAGCTGACTGCTGACCTTTCTTCATAAAAAAGTGTAAAAATTTTTTTTTTTTTACACAGGGTTTGACAAGGTTAAGGATCCCTAGCTTTATTGACAGCTATATTACAGGTTAAGGATTCCTAACTTTATTGGCAAGCTAAGAGCTGTTACCTACATCAGCTCATTTGAAAGTATTTTTATTGTTATGAGACATACAAGTAGGGAACAGGATGAAGTTGGAGCCATCTGTGGGCCAGCATTTTCATTTGATCAACTGACTTTAACTCGTTGACATCATTATGCTGTACGAATGTGTTCCATACTCGAGTCATCCTGGGTATATATGATCTCAGATGGAGTGATGTTCTGGAGAAGGGTACAGCCAGAGTGATATTGCTGCTTTCTGCCCGTCTTGTGGCATAGAAGCTTGTTTCACGCTGTCCTCGAAGTGGATCCAAGTGTGGTTCTTCGATAATATTGGCCTTGTACATAACAGTAAGGCCACCCACATCCCTCCTATGACAGATCTATCCAGGATGGGTCCAGGCGAGAGATGAGACGTCTTGCTCTGTTCTCTACTCTGTCAAGCAGTCGCAGATGAGAGGGGGGGGCAGGCAAACCAAGAAAGTGGAGCATACTCAAGGTGTGAGCGTACTTGTGCCTCGTACAGAATCTTGCAACCCCTACTGTCAAGCAGATGCGAGATACTGCGAAGTGCTGTAAGCTTCCTGGCTGCCTTGTTTGCAAGATTTATAACATGGTTCTTCATGGTTAGTTTGGAGTCAAATTTCAACCCCCAAGGATATCAACTTCTTCTCCAGGTGCCAGCACCCTCCCGTTCATCCTTACTACTGCACCAGCATTACCATCATGGTGCCTAGAGACGATCATCATTTGCATTTTCTCAGGTGCAAATGTTACTTGCCATCTATTTCCCCAAGCTGATACAGCTCTCAGCTGGTGATTGATGTAGCTTAGAGCAGCTGGCATTTCTTCTCATGGATAAGTGAATGTCAGTGTGCAGTCGTCTGCATATGCATGTGATTCTGGGATGAGATGAAGAAGGTCGTTGAAGTAGACATTCCATAACAATGGTCCCAGTACTCTTCCTTGTGGAACACTTGCCCCAGTAGGATGTCTTGCTGATTCCGTTCCATTGAAAACTACACTTAGAGATCTACCATGAAGGTAATCACTGAGGAGACATAACGTAGAGCCTGCAATTCCCAGTGCTTGAAGTTTTGCTAAGAGGCCCTGGTGCCACACCCGGTCGAAAGCGCCAGCAATGTCCAGTGCTACCACACAGCTGACTTTGGATTCATCCAATGACTGGTGCCACTTAGTGGCACGTCGCGTTAGCTACTAGCCACTGTGGCTAGCTGGTCTAGTGGCTAACGCGATGGGCTGGAGTTTTGAGACTCTCTGACCGCGGGTTCAATCCCGGCCGGGGTATGGTTTGTTTGCAATCGTGTCATTACGATTTCGTGAGTCCTGTAGCTGCTGATTTCTGCTTTGCTCTTCTTTTTGTGAACAGGGACTACATTTGCCTCTTTCCATAGAGAGGGCCATTTACACTGTACTAGGCAGTGCTGAAAGATGCGAGTTAGAGGTGCTGCTAGCTGGTCTGCACATCTCAGCAATCTTGGGCTCAACTTGTCTGGGCCCACAGCCTTTTCTTGGTCAAGCGATTTAAGAAGGAAATGCACCTCCTCCTGCCTTATTGTCACCTGGAGTTTACCTGGAGTTCCGGGGGTCAACGCCCCCGCGGCCCGGTCTGTGACCAGGCCTCCTGGTGGATCAGAGCCTGATCAACCAGGCTGTTACTGCTGGCGGCACGCAAACCAACGTACGAACCACAGCCCGGCTGGTCAGGCACCGACTTTAGGTGCTTGTCCAGTGCCAGCTTGTTACAAAAAACGCGATTCTAAAAAGCTTAGAGATCTCCAGTGAATACTAGAAAGGACTGCCCTTCTAGCATCCAGCCTGTTACTGGGTTTTCATAACAAGTAGTCAGTATCCTGGTCCAATTATCCATTAGAATTCAATAAGAGTTATTAGTGCTTCAGGATTACAACTAGTAGGCTACTACCTAGAGAAATTAAAATTTAATAAATTTATTAAGTATCGTCTAGAGGTATATCATCAAATTTAATTAATCAATTCAAACAAATTAATAATAATCACTTCTCTCGTGTACAGTATTATTGTGCTGATAGCACATCACATTTATGTCTTAAGTACCGTCTGGTACATTAACATTTAATAATACAAATAAGTGTGTATGTGTGTAAGTGCTCTAAGTAGTTTACCATGTCTCAAGACTCGACTAGACTTAAACAAGTGACTGACAAAGTCCTCACATAAACTAATTTCTTGACCAAATGGCAATCAGAACAGTCTGCTTGAACAATAAAAAGAATGCTAAGCCCAATAGCAATATAACAAGCAACTGCGACACAGAATCAGAAACAAGGAGATAATATAACGACACGAAGTAGGGACCATCAGCAGATCCTCCACAAAAGTCACAAAACTCCCGTACTACTGAATCTAAGTTCAGCATAAGAAAATCCCCGACTGTGACAGTGCACAGATACCAGTACAAGTTAGGTCAGAAGCTACAGCTCAGGACCTGAGTTGCTCAGAATGTGTATGCGACACACAACCTCAGTACAACGTCGAAAATCACTATGTCTATACAATGTTCTGTGAACAGAGTCTCCAGAACCTACAACAATAATGAGACAAGAGACGATCTTCCAACAAGGGCTAATAAGGGAGATTTAGGCTCATCTTGTCTAGAATACGTCCAACCACCAAGCGAGTCTAGACCAGACTGAATACTTCAGGCAAGGTGAGAACACCGCCCCCCCCCCCTCGATCACGTGATAGCTCCGTGGGCAGTCGCTGCCCAGCAACAATGAGAAGCCGGCAGAGTAACGAGCCACAAGCGATAATTACAGTAGTTAGACAATCAAGACTTGAACTATGAGCACATAATAATATGTTACATCCTACCTAACAAAAGTAACTAAGTCAAATAATATAAAGCAATATATTTACGATTTAGCTATTATCGCAAATATAAGCAATATAAAATTATATGAAAAGATAACATACATTATATACATATACATCATGTACATTGTAACCCATTCAGGGGTTGCAACACAGCTTGAAGACTGCCACTGACAGATTTGACACAGTTCTTGCAGCTAGCCAAGGAGGGTCCCTTGCTGGATCAGGAACTTGCATTTTGGTAGCAAAGTGTTCAGCAAAGAGGTCCGCCTTCTCTTGACTGCTAGTAGAGGTGGTCCCATCCTGTCGATTTAGATGTGGAATGAGTTCATCGGGCAGATAACCTTGTCTGTCCTTGACCAGGGACCACCAGGTTTTGGAGCCTACCCTACCTGATGCTAGCTTTCTTTTAGTGTCCACCTCCCATTTAGCAATGGCCCACTTTTGAAAGTCACCCATATGCCTACAGGCTTGCCTGTGCAAGTTCCTGTTACAGGTGGTAGGATCTCTCTTATACCTTCGCCATGCTTTGTGCTTAGCAGTAGCAGCCTCTCTACAACGAAAGCCAAACCAAGGCTGATCTGTAGGCTTTGTCACATATTGCCGGTGAGGAATGTGTTCTTGTTGTAGATTAAGGATGTGTCCAGTGAAGGCTTTCACTTGGTTGTCAACATCCCCTTGGAGAAGAGCATTCCAATCGGTGGTGGCGAGCTCAGAGCGAAGGGCTGGCCAATTACCTCTTTCCCATAGCCAGGTTGTGCGTGTGGACTCCTCACCTCGTTCTGTTGGGATCTTAAGTGTCGTAAAAACAGCCTTGTGGTCAGACGATCCAACATAGCCGAGGGGTTGACAAGTGACTATGCCTTCTGCCAGATCACTCACTACTGGGTCAAGGTAGAAGCCAGAGATATGAGTAGTGAAATCAACAAAGTTTCTCATGTCAAACACTGCAAGAAGGTCATCAAAGTCCCTCTGTATAAGGTGCTGGTTGAGGTCACCAACAATTATAATATGTTGACAGTTGTGTTGTAGCAGAAGGGAGTCAATATTTTCCATTAGGAAGTTGATGGGGTCTGCATGTTGCCACTGAGGTCTGTACATTGCACATGCTAGTACAGAGGTACTAGTGTTTATACAGAGCTTGAAGAACATCATTTCAAGATGTGTAGGGGCGGCAACATCAATGTGCTGGGCATAAACACTTCTAGAGAAGCACACAGCAACACCACCTCATTGCCCTTGCCTGTCTCTTCTCATCCATGAGGTGTAGCCAGCAATTCTTGCAAAATTTTCTGGAGTCCTGTCATCCAAAAATGTTTCAACAACAGCTATCATGTCGGGACGTCGAGTGTTCACATTTACAAGTTCCTGCTAGGTGTTGCTAGTTAATATGTTACCCAAGTAACACCTGAAGTTATCTAGTATCCCCAGGTGGGGAGAAAAAAAAAAGAGAGAGAGAGAGAGAGAGAGAGAGAGAGAGAGAGAGAGAGAGAGAGAGAGAGAGTTGCGTGACAATGTACAGTCACAAACAGTAATTATCACAAGCTACACAGACAGAAATAATCTATTTCTCAACCACAAAAATTTGCACCATGCAAATGTTGCATTACTAATGACCAGTGACCACGTTACCCCCCCCCCCTATATATATTGTACCCACGAACGAGCGGTATTGATCAATAACAACACTGCGGCTAGCCAAGGAGTCGAACCCATGCTGCTTTGGCCCGCCTCATGGTGAGCGAAAATTCATGACGTTCTAGTCCACGGAACCACACAGTCCTCAAGAATGACGCAACCAGCCAAGCTAGGTGTTGTACCCGTAATCCGAGGACATACGGTGGTGTGGATGCTTCCGAGTTAATTTCTCCAAACGGAGTAGAATAAAATTAACTCAGAAGCATTCACACCACCGTATGTCCTCGGATGACGGGTACAACACCTAACTTGGCTGGGTGCATCATTCTTGAGGATTGTCTGGTTCCGTGGACTAGAGCATCATGAGTCTTCGCTCACCATGAGGTGGGCCAAAGCAGCATGGGTTCGAATCCTTGGCTAGTCGCAGTGTTGTTAGATTATATATAAGCAAGCAGGTAGGCAGACAGGGAAGCAAGCCGACAGTCCAGAAAGTAGGCAGACAGCTAAGCAGCCAACCAACCAAGCAGGCAGGTAGGTAGTCAGGCAGGTAGGTAGTCAGGCAGACAGGTAGGTAGTCAGGCAAACAGGCAGTCAGGTGTGTCAGGCCTCGGCTTCTCGCCTTTAAAACACCTGCTCATGGCCGTGCTGGGAGGATAACTGAGCCGTGTGTGTATATATCAGTGTATATCAGCGAGGGTCTCAACACTGCCACCTGCAGGACCCCAACTCTCCAATTATACTCAGTTTAACAGCTCACTTGATGCGAGGAACTGGTGCGGCCCTTCTTTTCCTAGCTGTAAGACCCGCGTGAGTTTAACACTTCCACCAATTTAATAATAATATACGAACATACAAAACATACAAAGAGAGAGAGAGAGAGAATATTTCGACTTCCATCTGAGACCATCTTCAGCAGCGCAGGGCAGAAAAAACGAAAGATTTGGTTTGTATAACAGTGAGGCAGTGTATGGTTGACGTGTATAACAGTGAGGCAGTGTATGGTTGACGTGTATAACAGTGAGGCAGTGTATGGTTGACGTGTATAACAGTGAAGCAGTGTATGGTTGACGTGTATAACAGTGAAGCAGTGTATGGTTGACGTGTATAACAGTGAGGCAATGTATGGTTGACGTGCATAACAGTGAGGCAGTGTATGGTTGACGTGTATAACAGTGAGGCAGTGTATGGTTGACGTGTATAACAGTGAGGCAGTGTATGGTTGACGTGTATAACAGTGAGGCAGTGTATGGTTGACGTGTATAACAGTGAGGCAGTGTATGGTTGACGTGTATAACAGTGAGGCAGTGTATGGTTGACGTGTATAACAGTGAGGCAGTGTATGGTTGACGTGTATAACAGTGAGGCAGTGTATGGTTGACGTGTATAACAGTGAGGCAGTGTATGGCTGACTTGTATAACAGTGAGGCAGTGTATGGTTGACGTGTATAACAGTGAAGCAGTGTATGGTTGACGTGTATAACAGTGAGGCAGTGTATGGTTGACGTGTATAACAGTGAGGCAGTGTATGGTTGACGTGTATAACAGTGAAGCAGTGTATGGTTGATGTGTGTGTTGAGAGACGGGGGTTAGGTTAGGTAAGGTTCGCCAGGAAACAGGACAAGTGTTTCCTGACGCGGGTCTGATGACCTGCAGCTGGAGATTTTGGTTATATGACCGAGGCCTTCCACTGGCTTACCCCTCCACCCCTCCAGAAATCATGATCGTTAATTAGAAACGGAGAGACGGGACACCAGAGTAGGTAGACAGCCTCTCTCTCTCTCTCTCTCTCTCTCTCTCTCTCTCTCTCTCTCTCTCTCTCTCTCTCACACATCTCTCTTCTTCTCTCTTACTGTCTACTAACTTATGTCTTCTTTTTATTTCCATCTCTCTTCATCTCTTTCAGTTCATCATCCCTTTAATAGACAAAATAATTACCTACACAACTCATCTTTCCTTACTCCGTTGAATTTGCAAGATGAGATCTGTCACCTCGACTCATTTCAGAGTACCACTCCGCGTGTAGGAGATAGGTTTTAAACCCAACAGTTCAAACAGGTCGGTTGACTGGTTGATTTGTTGAGTTTCAGGCCTATCTACTACACGAACGTAATTAAGGCTATATGTCGTCTTTAAGACAACGGAATACACTACTGAGTTGCCCTGGCTATCTTTATGGGTCAGGTTCAGTACCTGGCTATCTCTATGGGTCAGGTTCAGTACCTGGCTATCTCTATGGGTCGGGTTCAGTACCTGGCTATCTTTATGGGTCAGGTTCAGTACCTGGCTATCTCTATGGGTCAGGTTCAGTACCTGGCTATCTCTATGGGTCAGGTTCAGTACCTGGCTATCTCTATGGGTCGGGTTCAGTACCTGGCTATCTCTATGGGTCAGGTTCAGTACCTGGCTATCTCTATGGGTCGGGTTCAGTACCTGGCTATCTCTATGGGTCGGGTTCAGTACCTGGCTATCTCTATGGGTCAGGTTCAGTACCTGGCTATCTCTATGGGTCAGGTTCAGTACCTGGCTATCTCTATGGGTCAGGTTCAGTACCTGGCTATCTCTATGGGTCGGGTTCAGTACCTGGCTATCTCTATGGGTCTGGTTCAGTACCTGGCTATCTCTATGGGTCAGGTTCAGTACCTGGCTATCTCTATGGGTCGGGTTCAGTACCTGGCTATCTCTATGGGTCGGGTTCAGTACCTGGCTATCTCTATGGGTCGGGTTCAGTACCTGGCTATCTCTATGGGTCGGGTTCAGTACCTGGCTATCTCTATGGGTCGGGTTCAGTACCTGGCTATCTCTATGGGTCGGGTTCAGTACCTGGCTATCTCTATGGGTCGGGTTCAGTACCTGGCTATCTCTATGGGTCGGGTTCAGTACCTGGCTATCTCTATGGGTCGGGTTCAGTACCTGGCTATCTCTATGGGTCGGGTTCAGTACCTGGCTATCTCTATGGGTCGGGTTCAGTACCTGGCTATCTCTATGGGTCGGGTTCAGTACCTGGCTATCTCTATGGGTCGGGTTCAGTACCTGGCTATCTCTATGGGTCGGGTTCAGTACCTGGCTATCTCTATGGGTCGGGTTCAGTACCTGGCTATCTCTATGGGTCGGGTTCAGTACCTGGCTATCTCTATGGGTCGGGTTCAGTACCTGGCTATCTCTATGGGTCGGGTTCAGTACCTGGCTATCTCTATGGGTCGGGTTCAGTACCTGGCTATCTCTATGGGTCGGGTTCAGTACCTGGCTATCTCTATGGGTCGGGTTCAGTACCTGGCTATCTCTATGGGTCGGGTTCAGTACCTGGCTATCTCTATGGGTCGGGTTCAGTACCTGGCTATCTCTATGGGTCGGGTTCAGTACCTGGCTATCTCTATGGGTCGGGTTCAGTACCTGGCTATCTCTATGAGTCAGGTTCAGTACCTGGCTATCTCTATGAGTCAGGTTCAGTACCTGGCTATCTCTATTTCAAGGTGGATACAAAACTTGCATATACGTCTCTTTAAAACAAACATATAAAAAGTGCAATAAATTCTAAGACATTAGATATTCTGACCTCAAAATAATGGATTTTTAGTGGCAGGCGGAAAATCGTGGAAAATAAAAAGTGCTGATAACCAACACAGAAGAATTTCGTACAATGTTATCATATGTAGTAATTAGTGTTATCTAAATTATCTATGTTAAGTCTGTTATATAGAATGACTTTTGCATGATCTAAATAATAACTTCAATGAGATTTAGAAGTTAGTTTCGCCTGATCAAGGTATTTTCCACATCTTTTATGTTTCTAAGTGGAATACCAAGTTTTTCTCGGTAACTCGAGCCGATCCAGCAAAACCGATGACGTATTGGGAACCAGCACCACAAACACTAGAACCAGCACCACAAACACTAGAACCAGCACCACAAACACTAGAACCAGCACCACAAACACTAGAACCAGCACCACAAACACTAGAACCAGCACCACAAACACTAGAACCAGCACCACAAACACTAGAACCAGCACCACAAACACTAGAACCAGCACCACAAACACTAGAACCAGCACCACAAACACTAGAACCAGCACCACAAACACACTAGAACCAGCACCACACACACACTAGAACCAGCACCACAAACACACTAGAACCAGCACCACAAACACTAGAACCAGCACCACAAACACTAGAACCAGCACCACAAACACACTAGAACCAGCACCACAAACACACTAGAACCAGCACCACAAACACTAGAACCAGCACCACAAACACTAGAACCAGCACCACAAACACTAGAACCAGCACCACAAACACACTAGAACCAGCACCACACACACACTAGAACCAGCACCACACACACTAGAACCAGCACCACAAACACACTAGAACCAGCACCACAAACACTAGAACCAGCACCACAAACACACTAGAACCAGCACCACACACACACTAGAACCAGCACCACAAACACTAGAACCAGCACCACAAACACTAGAACCAGCACCACAAACACTAGAACCAGCACCACAAACACTAGAACCAGCACCACAAACACTAGAACCAGCACCACAAACACACTAGAACCAGCACCACAAACACTAGAACCAGCACCACAAACACTAGAACCAGCACCACAAACACACTAGAACCAGCACCACAAACACTAGAACCAGCACCACAAACACACTAGAACCAGCACCACAAACACACTAGAACCAGCACCGCAAACACACTAGAACCAGAACCACAAACACACTAGAACCAGCACCACAAACACACTAGAACCAGCACCACAAACACGCTAGAACCAGCACCACAAACACTAGAACCAGCACCACACACACACTAGAACCAGCACCACAAACACACTAGAACCAGCACCACAAACACACTAGAACCAGCACCACAAACACACTAGAACCAGCACCACAAACACACTAGAACCAGCACCACAAACACACTAGAACCAGCACCACAAACACACTAGAACCAGCACCACAAACACACTAGAACCAGCACCACAAACACTAGAACCAGCACCACAAACACTAGAACCAGCACCACAAACACACTAGAACCAGCACCACAAACACTAGAACCAGCACCACAAACACACTAGAACCAGCACCACAAACACACTAGAACCAGCACCACAAACACACTAGAACCAGCACCGCAAACACACTAGAACCAGAACCACAAACACACTAGAACCAGAACCACAAACACACTAGAACCAGAACCACAAACACACTAGAACCAGAACCACAAACACACTAGAACCAGCACCACAAACACTAGAACCAGAACCACAAACACACTAGAACCAGCACCACAAACACTAGAACCAGCACCACAAACACACTAGAACCAGCACCACAAACACACTAGAACCAGCACCACAAACACACTAGAACCAGCACCACAAACACACTAGAACCAGCACCACAAACACACTAGAACCAGCACCACAAACACACTAGAACCAGCACCACAAACACACTAGAACCAGCACCACAAACACACTAGAACCAGCACCACAAACACACTAGAACCAGAACCACAAACACACTAGAACCAGAACCACAAACACACTAGAACCAGAACCACAAACACACTAGAACCAGAACCACAAACACACTAGAACCAGCACCACAAACACACTAGAATCAGCACCACAAACACACTAGAACCAGAACCACAAACTAGAACCAGCACCACAAACACACTAGAACCAGCACCACAAACACACTAGAACCAGCACCACAAACACACTAGAACCAGCACCACAAACACACTAGAACCAGCACCACAAACACACTAGAACCAGCACCACAAACACACTAGAACCAGCACCACAAACACACTAGAACCAGCACCACAAACACACTAGAACCAGCACCACAAACACACTAGAACCAGCACCACAAACACACTAGAACCAGCACCACAAACACTAGAACCAGCACCACAAACACACTAGAACCAGAACCACAAACACACTAGAACCAGAACCACAAACACACTAGAACCAGCACCACAAACACACTAGAATCAGCACCACAAACACACTAGAACCAGAACCACAAACTAGAACCAGCACCACAAACACACTAGAACCAGCACCACAAACACTAGAACCAGCACCACAAACACACTAGAATCAGCACCACAAACACACTAGAATCAGCACCACAAACACACTAGAATCAGCACCACAAACACACTAGAACCAGCACCACAAACACACTAGAACCAGCACCACAAACACACTAGAATCAGCACCACAAACACACTAGAATCAGCACCACAAACACACTAGAATCAGCACCACAAACACACTAGAACCAGCACCACAAACACACTAGAATCGGCACCACAAACACTAGAACCAGCACCACAAACACACTAGAACCAGCACCACAAACACACTAGAATCGGCACCACAAACACTAGAACCAGCACCACAAACACTAGAATCAGCACCACAAACACACTAGAATCAGCACCACAAACACACTAGAATCAGCACCAAAAACACACTAGAATCAGCACCACAAACACACTAGAATCAGCACCAAAAACACACTAGAATCAGCACCACAAACACACTAGAACCAGCACCACAAACACCACAAACACTAGAACCAACACCACAAACACTAGAACCAACACCACAAACACTAGAACCAACACCACAAACACACTAGAACCAGCACCACAAACACACTAGAATCAGCACCAAAAACACACTAGAATCAGCACCACAAACACACTAGAACCAGCACCACAAACACTAGAACCAACACCACAAACACTAGAACCAACACCACAAACACACTAGAACCAGCACCACAAACACACTAGAACCAGCACCACAAACACACTAGAATCAGCACCACAAACACACTAGAATCAGCACCACAAACACACTAGAATCAGCACCACAAACACACTAGAATCAGCACCACAAACACACTATAGAATCAGCACCACAAACACACTAGAATCAGCACCACAAACACACTAGAATCAGCACCACAAACACACTAGAATCAGCACCACAAACACACTATAGAATCAGCACCACAAACACACTAGAATCACTGTTATACAATTGGCCAGAACATGAGTGTTCTGGTCAATGGTACACAAATAGTTTCCGAACTCAGCTCAGTTTGGTTGTGAGCTGAGCTCCCTATCACTGAGCTTTTGATATAACAAGCAACACTACGTCCATACAGTGTACGTAGAGATATTAGTGAAGGCAGTTACTTCAACACAGCTTCCATGGCTAGGAGTGACGGGATAGGGCGGGACCACAAGAAGACTCGGCCAATCAGCATCAAGGAAGACCATAACAAACCTTCCCATTGGTCAGTTACAATGTTATATTTCAAGCCATGTGATCCTTCTGTAATCTGATTAATTCCTGTGTTTATCTGCCTTCAGTTAAGTGTAATTAACATCCCAGTGAGGAGCAGTACTAACTTAATCAGGAACACATACGTACATACATATATAGGGATGTTAGGAAGTATTTCTTCAGCTTAAGGTTGCTGGGAAGTGGAACAAACTGGAGAGTGATGTAGTGGAGGCAGGATCCATACATAGCTTTAAGAAGAGGTATGATAAAGCTCTTGGAGCAGGAAGAGGGTGGATCTGCTAGCGACCAGAAGAGAGGCGGGGCCAAGAGCTGTGACTCTGAAATTCAGACCTGGAGGAAAACAAACCGAGAGAGAGAGAGAGAGAGAGAGAGAGAGAGAGAGAGAGAGAGAAAGAGAGGAGTAATAGTAGACAGCAGCAGCAGACACACTAGCAGACAGCAGAACAAGCAGCAGCAACAGCAACACCAGCAGACAGCAGCAGCACCAGCATGATGAGCCTGATAAGCAGACAGTAGCAGACTCACTTTACAACCCTCACGCAGACATTTACACACTCATTCATCCTGGCCTCACCATTCATCCTGGCCTCACCATTCATCCTGGCTTCACCATTCATCCTGGCCTCACCATCCATCCTGGCCTCACCATCCATCTTGGCCCCACCATCCATCTTGGCCTCACCATTCATCCTGGCCTCACCATTCATCCTGGCCTCACCATCCATCCTGGCCTCACCATCCATCCTGGCCTCACCATCCATCCTGGCCTCACCATCCATCCTGGCCTCACCATCCATCCTGGCCTCACCATCCACCCTGGCCTCACCATCCACCCTGGCCTCACCATCCACCCTGGCCTCACCATCCACTGGCCTCACCATCCACTGGCCTCACCATCCACTGGCCTCACCATCCACTGGTCTCACCATCCACTAGCCTCACCATCCACTGGCCTCACCATCCACTGGTCTCACCATCCACTGGCCTCACCATCCACTAGCCTCACCATCCACTGGTCTCACCATCCACTGGCCTCACCATCCACTGGTCTCACCATCCACTGGCCTCACCATCCACTGGCCTCACCATCCACTGGCCTCACCCCACACACTCAAACAGCCACTCAGATCCTGAAGGTCGAGTACTACAGCTACGCTCTGGGAGTCGCTCTGATTTCGCCAGTCAGAGGTCAGTGATTTTTCCACAACCCTTATCAATCAGGTGACTCGTTAGGCAATCAGAGTCAGCCATCTGATTCACCAATCACAGTCATTTAAGTGAATCAGTGAAACTAACCGAGTTCTGTATGGCCCAGCTGTCTCACACACACACACACACACACACACACACACACACACACACACACACACACACACACCTAATTTGTTGGGCGTCAAACCAAGGTCGGATTCATTCCGCGTGTGTGTGTGTGTGTGTGTGTGTGTGTGTGTGTGTGTGTGTGTGTACTCACCTAATTGTGGTTGCAGGGGTCGAGACTCAGCTCCTGGCCCCGCCTCTTCACTGATCGCTACTAGGTCCTCTCCCTCTCTGCTTCGTGAGCTTTGTCATACCTCTTCTTAAAACTATGTATGGTTCCTGCCTCCACTACTTCACTTGCTAGGCTATTCCACTTCCTGACGACTCTATGACTGAAGAAATACTTCTTAACGTCCCTGTGACTCGTCTGAGTCTTCAGCTTCCAGTTGTGACCCCTTGTTTCTGTGTCCCTTCTCTGGAACATCCTATCTCTGTCCAGCTTGTCTATTCCCCGCAGTATCTTGTATGTCGTTATCATGTCTCCCCTGACCCTTCTGCCCTCCAGTGTCGTCAGTCCGATTTCCCTCAACCTTTCTTCGCACGACATTCCCCTGAGCTCTGGGACTAGCCTTATTGCAAACCTTTGTACTTTCTCTAACTTCTTGACGTGCTTGACCAGATGTGGGTTCCAGACTGGTGCTCCATACTCCAGTATGGGCCCAACATACACAGTGTACAGTGTCTTGAACGATTCCTTAAGGTATCGGAACGCTATTCTCAGGTTTGCCAGGCGCCCGTATGCTGCAGCAGTTATTTGGTTGATGTGTGCCTCCAGTGATGTGCTCGGTGTTATGGTCACCCCAAGGTCTTTCTCCCTGAGTGAGGTCTGCAGTCTTTGTCCACCTAGCCTATACTCTGTCTGCGGTCTTCTTTGCCCCTCCCCAATCTTCATGACTTTGCGTTTGGCAGGGTTGAATTCGAGAAGCCAGTTTCTGGACCACATGTCCAGCCTGTCCAGGTCTCTTTGCAGTCCTGCCTCATCCTCATCCGATTTAATTCTTCTCATCAGCTTCACATCATCTGCGAATAGGGACACTTCAGAGTCTATTCCTTCCATCATGTCGTTCGCATATATCAAAAATAGCTCTGGTCCTAGAACTGACCCCTGTGGGACCCCGCTCGTCACAAGCGCCCACTGTGATACCTCTTCACGTACCATGACTCGTTGTTGCCTGCCTGTCAGGTATTCCCTGATCCATTGCAGTGCCCTCCCTGTTATATGCGCCTGATCCTCCAGCTTCTGCACTAATCTCTTGTGGGGAACTGTGTCAAAGGCCTTCATGCAGTCTAGGAAAACGCAATCCACCCAACCCTCTCTCTCGTGTCTTACTTCTGTTACCTTGTCATAAAACTCCAGAAGGTTTGTGACACAGGATTTGCCTTCCATGAACCCATGCTGGTTTTCATTTATAATCCTGTTCCGTTCCAGGTGTTCGACCACACTCCTCCTGATAATCTTCTCCATGACTTTGCACACAATACATGTCAGAGAGTTAGGTAAGACACATATGCAACAGTTAGGTATCTTTATTTCGAAACGTTTCGCCTACACAGTAGGCTTCTTCAGTCGAGTACAGACAAGTTGATAGAAGCAGAAGATACTTGAAGACGATGTAATCAGTCCATCACCCTTAAAGTTTTGAGGTGGTCAGTCCCTCAGTCTGGAGAAGAGCATTGTTCCGTTGTCTGAAACAATATGAAGTTGAAGTGACAGGATGGAGCCTTTATATAGTGCCAGGAGGTGAGACGTAGGTTGGTTTGGGAGGGCAGGTCCCTCTCAAACCCAGCCGTTCTCACTAGTAGAGGTCGAAGTTGATGGTCTGTATCTTGGTACCGACCATCAACTTCGACCTCTACTAGTGAGAACGGCTGGGTTTGAGAGGGACCTGCCCTCCCAAACCAACCTACGTCTCGCCTCCTGGCACTATATAAAGGCTCCATCCTGTCACTTCAACTTCATATTGTTTCAGACAACGGAACAATGCTCTTCTCCAGACTGAGGGACTGACCACCTCAAAACTTTAAGGGTGATGGACTGATTACATCGTCTTCAAGTATCTTCTGCTTCTATCAACTTGTCTGTACTCGACTGAAGAAGCCTACTGTGTAGGCGAAACGTTTCGAAATAAAGATACCTAACTGTTGCATATGTGTCTTACCTAACAATCTGTCGGTATTTTATACCATTTTAATGTTCACATGTCAGAGAGACAGGTCTGTAGTTTAGTGCCTCATTTCTGTTTCCTTTCTTAAATATGGGGACTACATTTGCTGTCTTCCATTTCTCAGGTAGTTGCCCAGTTTCAAGGGATGTGTTGAAGATTGTGGTTAGGGGCACGCACAGCATCTCTGCTCCTTCTCTAAGGACCCACGGGGAGATGTCCGGTCCCATCGCCTTTGAGGTATCAAGGTCACTTAGCTTCTGCACCTCCTCCTCGGTTGTTCGTATGTCATCCAACACTTGTTGGTATATTCCCTCTTAATGTTCCCTTCTGTGCTGTCTTCCCAGAGCCCTTCCTGTCTCTACTGTAAAAATTTCCTTAAATCTCCTGTTTAGCTCCTCACATACCTCCTGATCATTTCTTGAGTTCTCCACCTTCTGTCCTCAGTCTGATCGCTTGGTCTTTGACTGTTGTCTTCCTCCTGATGTGGCTATACAACAATTTCGGGTCAGTCTTGATTTTCGATGCTATGTTATTTTCAAATTGTCGCTGGGTCTCCTTCCTTACCTGTGCATACTCGTTCCTGGCTCTGCCACTGATCTCCCTGTTTTCATGTGTTCTCTGCCTTCTGTACTTTTTCCATTCTCTATTGCACTTTGTTTTTGCCTCCTTACACCGTCGGGTAAACCATGGGCTCGTTCTGGTCTTCCCATTGTTTCTGTTGCCCTTGGGAATAAACCTTTCCACTGCCTCCTTGCATTTGTTGTTACATATTCCATCATTTCATTTACTGGCTTTCCTGCCAGTTCTCTGTCCCACGGAACCTCCTGCAGGAAGTTCCTCAACCCTATGTAGTCCCCTTTTTTATAGTCTGGCTTTTCCCTTTCACCTCCTGTTACTCTCTCCACTTGCAACTCTACTATGTATTCAAAGCACAGAACCACGTGGTCACTAGCTCCTAGGGGACTCTCATATGTGATGTCCTCAATGTCTGAACTGCCCAGGGTGAACAAGGTCCAATCTTGCTGGTTCATCCTCCCCTCTCACTCTGGTAGTGTCCTTAACATGTTGGTGCATAAGGTTTACCAGCACCACATCCAACATCTTGGCTCTCCATGTTTCGGGACCCCCATGTGTGTGTGCATGTGTGTGTGCGTGTGTGTGCATGTGTGTGTGTGTGTGTGTGTGTGTGTGTGTGTGTGTGTGTGTGTGTGTGTGTGTGTGTTATCAACTTTTCCCTCTCACACACAGGTCTAGAGTGATTAACATTGTGGAGTTGAGGCTGGCCATACCAGGACTATCACACCACAAGACGGGCAGCCACTAGCACCATTAACCACCATTGTCACCACTATCACCATTAACTACCACTTTCACCATTACGGCAAAATAAATTTCCATTACAAAAAATAAATAAAATACACCGGTTTATTAAACCAGTTATACACCAGTTTATTAAACCAGTTATTCACCGGTTTATTAAGCCAGTTATTCACTGGTTTACTAAACCAGTTATAGACTGGTTTTACTCAAGTTATGCACTAGTTTATTAAATCAATTATACACTGGTTTATTAAACCAGTTATACACCGTTTTATTAAACCAGTTATACACCGGTTTAATACCGGTAACAATGGTTGAGAGGAGCACTAGGAACCTCGCAAGAAACAATTGAATCATTTGAGAGTCTGATTGGTTGCAACCGTGCAATTAAGGTTGCTGAACCCTGGTTAATGATCGTTAACCAAGATTACCCGAGTCTTGGAGGATTTATTCAAACTGGCAGAGGTATGATTGGTGGAGGCTGAGGTGGATCAGTGGTGCTGTGTGGTGGTTGGTGGAGAGTGAGAGGTGGATTAGTGGTGCTGTGTGGTGATTGGTGGAGGGTGAGAGGTGGATCAGTGGTGCTGTGTGGTGATTGGTGGAGGGTGAGAGGTGGATCAGTGGTGCTGTGTGGTGATTGGTGGAGGGTGAGAGGTGGATCAGTGGTGCTGTGTGGTGATTGGTGGAGGGTGAGAGGTGGATCAGTGGTGCTGTGTGGTGATTGGTGGAGGGTGAGAGGTGGATCAGTGGTGCTGTGTGGTGATTGGTGGAGGGTGAGAGGTGGATTAGTGGTGCTGTGTGATGATTGGCGGAGAGTGAGAGGTGGATCAGTGGTGCTGTGGTGATTGGTGGAGGGTGAGGTGGATCAGTGGTGCTGTGTGGTGATTGGTGGAGGATGAGAGGTGGATTAGTGGTGCTGTGTGGTGATTGGCGGAGAGTGAGAGGTGGATCAGTGGTGCTGTGTGGTGATTGGTGGAGGGTGAGAGGTGGATCAGTGGTGCTGTGTGGTGATTGGTGGAGGGTGAGAGGTGGATCAGTGGTGCTGTGTGGTGATTGGTGGAGGGTGAGAGGTGAATCAGTGGTGCTGTGTGGTGATTGGTGGAGGGCGAGAGATGGATCAATGGTGCTGTGTGGTGATTGGTGGAGGGTGAGAGATGGATCAATGGTGCTGTGTGGTGATTGGTGGAGCCAGGGAGGTGAATATCCCTCCTCTCCCGTCCACAACTGCAGTGTCCCTCCACAATTCCTCTTCCTCACACAATACACTCGACTCGTGTGAGCAAAATATTGTATTCATATTTCAGTGATATATACAACTAGCATTTGGGGAGATGTTGAGATTTAACGTAGCTCTCTCTTTCTATCCTCTCTCTCTCTCTCTCTCTCTCTCTCTCTGTCTCTCTCTCTCTCTCTCTCTCTCGTCGCTAGTGGAGCGCACAGTTCCTCTGCTCTCACTGCAACACACACACACACACACACACACACACACACACACACACACACTCGTAGCCAACAGCGAAGGGGCTAGTCGGGGGACAGGAGCTGTGACTCGACCCACCGACATCCACCTACAGGCGAGCTCATATAGGCGAGTACAAGGGGGAAAACCATTGATTACCGTCTTGTTTACAGTCTCCAGTGTTGACATTCTGGTCCAGATGATGGGTTCTTGAGAGGCAAATCCGGATTAACATGGATTCTTACCTTGGCTGTTTTTCCCAGCTGGATTGAGAGTGTGTGTGAAAGAGGCTTAGAATAAATTAAGAGCTATATTTATCATGTATACGAGGGTAAGAGTGAGAGAGAGAGAGAGAGAGAGAGAGAGAGAGAGAGAGAGAGAGAGAGAGAGAGAGAGAGAGAGAGAGAGAGAGAGCGCACAAGAGACGGATATTAACCTTCAGTTCTCAAATTGTAAAAAAAAAAAATCCATATTAGTAAGATCTAAAAATAATTGCAAAACTGTGTATCAAGGAGGCAATTAATGGGGGAGATGGGAGAGAGAAGCATTTGACGATGGTAGAAGGTAGAAGATTTCATTGTAAAGGCGCTAAAGTCACTATTACACGTGACCTCTCTCTCTCTCTCTCTCTCTCTCTCTCTCTCTCTCTCTCTCTCTCTCTCTCTCTCTCTCTCTCTCTCTTATACACACAACCCTACCAATGACTCTTGAAATCACAGCCACTCTCAACTGACCTTCCCCTGCAACACCCCGTCAAGTAGACAGTACGTGGAGGTGCCTGGGTATACACGAGAGTACAAAGACGTACGTGGCAGGGAAAGCAAGGACCTTAAAGCGAACAACTTTCATTCCAGAGACTCACCGTTGCCGTCCAGAGAGGGAACGCCTCCAGGCTTCAATATATACATATAATTACATTTTTTCTTTCCTTCCCTTCACCCCTCTCCCATTCACCCTTTCCCCTTCACCCCTTCCCCCTTCACCCCTCCCCCCCTCCCCCTTCACTCCTCTCCCCTTCCTCCCTTCTCCCCCTCCAGTGCCACAGTTCATACTGAGCAGAGTTTTCCACTATGAGTCATTAAGTATAATAACACACACTTATGGCACTACCTTGTGACCCTCCCCCTCCCCCCTACCCCCTCCCCACTCCCCCCTCTCACCCCATCCCCCTCTTACCCCCTTCCTCTCCTACTCCCCCTACCCACAATCTCCCTCCTTCTCACCCCCTTTTCTCCTTTATCCACTTCTCTTATGCCCTTACTATAATCACCCCCACCGCTCCCCATCCCTTTATTGTAACCCCCCCTAACACCCCCTACTTCCCCCTAGTGTAATTACCCAATAATACCTTTCACTTCTGTTTTAATTATTCTTAAATCCCCTGTCTCTTATTTATCAAAACAGAGAGAGAGAGAGAGAGAGAGAGAGAGAGAGAGAGAGAGAGAGAGAGAGAGATGCCATTATGAAGAAAAAATATAAGATGGGGAGATAGGAAGATTATTCCCTCTCATCTCCCATCCTCCTTCATCCCTCCATCTCCTTCCTTCAGTGGCTTTATACTGTTCAGGGAGTTGTGGTGGTGCTGGTGACAATGGTGGTAGTAGTGGTAGTAGTGATAGTGGCAGCAGTGGTGATATTAGTGGTGGTAGTAGTAGTACTAGTGGTAGTAGTGGTAGTGGCAGCAGTGGTGGTATTAGTGGTGGTAGTAGTGGTGGTAGTAGTGGTAGTGTTGATAGTGGTGGTAGTGGTGACAATGGTGGTAGTGGTGACAATGGTGGTAGTAGTGGTGGTGGTAGTGTTGATAGTAATGGTAGTAGTGGTGACAATGGTGGTAGTAGTGGTGGTGGTAGTGTTGATAGTAATGGTAGTAGTGATAGTGGCAGCAGTGATGGTAGTGGTATTAGTGTTGATAGTGGTGGTAGTAGTGGTAGTAGTGGTGACAATGGTGGTAGTAGTGGTACTAGTGATAGTGGCAGCAGTGGTGGTAGTAGTGATAGTAGTGGTAGTAGTAGTGGTGGTAGTAGTAGTAGTGGTGGTAGTAGTAGTGGTGGTAGTGGTAGTAGTAGTGGTGGTGGTAGTAGTGGTGGTAGTAGTAGTGGTGGTAGTAGTAGTGGTGGTAGTAGTGGTGGTGGTAGTAGTAGTGGTGGTAGTGGTGGTGGTAGTAGTAGTGGTAGTAGTGGTAGTAGTGGTGGTAGTGGTGGTAGTAGTGGTGGTGGTAGTAGTAGTGGTAGTAGTGGTAGTAGTGGTAGTAGTAGTGGTAGTAGTAGTGGTAGTAGTAGTGGTAGTAGTAGTGGTGGTAGTAGTGGTAATATAACAATCCCTCCCTTACCTCCTTTTAACCCTTGAGAAGATGGATCAGCAAGACTAAGGGCAAGTGCAGGGGAAGGGGCGAGGCCACCCCATTCAATAACTCACCACCCCCTAGCTCCCCTTTGTCAGCAAAGGGGAGCATAAGCCGCTACTGGTGACTTACAACCATTCCCATGATGGTGGTGCTGGTTTTGATGGGGGGGGGGAGAGGAAGGGGATGATCAGTGGGTAAATGAGGGAGGGGAGGGAAGACGGGAGGTATTGGGAGAGGATAGGAGGGGAGTATAGTGGGAACACTTGTTATTAATTATAATAATTATTCAACTAATAATTATAATAAGTACTAAGAGTATAACGACTAGGGGCCCCACGTTATGCTAGTGCCTTGGTTCAACCAGCCAATGACAAGCAATGCTACCCAAGTTGTAAAGTCGTGTTGTAGCCTCGTGGCCTGGTGGCTAAAGCTCTCGCTTAAAACGGCGAGAGTCTGGGTTCGATTCCCAGCCAGGGGTAGAAACATTGGGCGTGTTTCTTTACACCGGTTGTCGTCTATGTTCCCCATCAATAAAATGGGTACCTGGGTGTTAGTCAACTAGTGTGGGTCGCATCCTGGGACAAAAACCTAATTTGCCCGAAATGCTCAGCACAACAAGCGGTTTCCTGTATAGTAGTATGTCACTGTCGTCAGGTAAGCCTGTATACCTTGTAGATGTACTTGTAAAATTAAATATTATTATTCTTAAGCGATGTCTGACGCTCGTGAATCAACACTGGCAAACTTACCCTCAAGTCTGGTCGCTACTGTTTTCACTGTGTCAGCATAGTTGCTGATCCCCCCTTACATGTGTTGTATAGCTTAGCTGAGTATCATAGTACTATCCATGTGTTTTATATAGATCCCTATTAGGCCTAGTGACTGAATGACGTCACGGGATGCGGCATGAGTGAGTGGGATGCGCTACCTCGCTCTCAGTCCACGCTTAGACATACCAGGCAGCTACAGGCAGGTTTACCACAGTCTGACAATGTATAGTGTTACCATCCAACAAGTGTGTTTATCTTCAACCATCATATCTCCTTTCGAACCACCACGACAACTGTGTCTCTTGCTTGCATTTGCCTCATTGAACATATCCTGTGTACACTGTACACTGGTATAAACCTTGGTAATAAATACCGACAAGTTGGTTTAGAAAGACACGTAAGCAAACACTGACATATTTATTAGAAAACGTTTCGGTCCTGGGACCTTGATCACTTCTAACATACAGAGGTAGAAAGACATATATATATATATATATATATATATATATATATATATATATATATATATATATATATATATATATATATATATAGGCGGAGAGTGAGGTGTGACGCACGTGACCTGAGGAATGTCATAAGAACATAAGAATGGAGGAACACTGTAGAAGGCCTACTGGCCCATGCGAGGCAGGTCCTTATCAAAACAACCCCTACCTATGATGAGGACGGGTAGACAATGAAATCATGTGATTCCTGTGTTGTTGGGTTGGTGCTGCTTAAGTATCATGTATGCCAATGTTTTTGAAATTTTGTAGTTTCCAGTGTTGCGTTCTATAGTGTCCCCTGTGGGTTCTGTCCCAAAAAATATGTAGGCGAGACAGGCAGAGATCTTGCAGTCCGCCTGAATGAGCATCGAAATGCCTCTAACAGAGACGATGTAAGGTACGCATGTGTCCTCCACAGATTCCACGGGGCATTTGATGAACTGGAACGAGGCACAACTCGTTCTCACCGAACCAGACCTCAGACGCCGACGGTGCCTAGAAGCCTCACTAATCACCGTCACCGACACTATAGAACGCAACACTGGAAACTACAAAATTTCAAAAACATTGGCATACATGATACTTAAGCACCACCAACCCAACAACACAGGAGTCACATGATTTCATCGTCTACCCGTCCTCATCATAGGTAGAGGTTGTTTTGATAAGGACTTGCCTCGCATGGGTCAGTAGGCCTTATGCAGTGTTCCTCCATTCTTATGTTCTTATGACATTCCTCAGGTCACGTGCGTCACACCTCATTCTCCGCCTATATATATAATGTCTTTCTACCTCTGTATGTTAGAAGTGATCAAGGTCCCAGGACCGAAACGTTTTCTAATAAATATGTCAGTGTTTGCTTACGTGTCTTTCTAAACCACATTGTACACTGCTTGCTGTCTTTGTTGGTTGATACTGTGGTTATTGTGCTACAACTAGTCTCTCTCAGGGTATTCTAGGATCTTCCAGGTGTTCCTCCAATGTATCCTAGGGTCTCCCTGGGTATCTTAGGGTGTCCCAGGTTATTCCAGGGTCTCTCAGGTTATTCCAGGGTCTCTCAGGGTCTCTCAGGGTCTCCCAGGGTCTTTCATGATTTCGCAGGGTCTTCCAGGATCTCTCAAGGATTACCAGGGGCCTCCCAGAGAAGTCCCTCACACCTTCCTCTTGCAGCCTCGTCGTGTTCCGTTTCTTCCCTGGAGACCAAACACAAAAATAAGATATGGAGAAGAAAGGAGACTGGTCCGTGTGTCCAGAAAACTAAAACCTTGAGAACCAAGTTACAGTTAGCGCCATCTCCAGACTGAGAAAGAACGGAAACTGGTAGAGTAGTTAGGTAACGACACGTCCTTAAGCTACTATCTCCATCTGTCGCTCGGCTTCACCATTACTCTTACGAAACGTGAGAAAAAGTACAGCAGCTGTGACAATGTTATCCCAGTGAAAGTTAGGTTAAGTCAGGCTAGGTTAAGTCAGGCTAGGTTAAGTAAGGCTAGGTTATGTCAGATCAGGTCAGGTTATGTCAGGTCAGGTCATGTCATGTCAGGTTAGGTTATGTTGACCTTTTCCAGTACTTGATGACTTCCAGATGGTCTACCTGGAGGGTATTCCAGGGATCAAAGCCGCCGAGGCCCGGTCCATGACCAGGCCTCCTGGTGGATCAAGGCCTGATCAACGAGGCTGTTACTGCTGGTAAATGTTTTTACAGAAGCTAAAGTCAAACAGCATCGTATAACTTAAGGGATTGCAACACAAGACAAATATTGCAACATCCTTAGTCTGTTTTCCAGTGTCCAGTTCAACACCTCCTTCCTTTCAGAACCCACATGGCTGTTTCTGGAGAACCAAGCTGTCAGTATGTGTATGTTTGTGTGTGGGGGGGGGGCGGGGGTGCCTTTGTAAGAGCAGTGCCTTCTATAGTGCCTGACAACGATGCCAACCAGAGTACTGGACCGGTATTGTGCCTGTCGTTTCCCAGGGCGACACCAGAGGTCAGTAACAACTCTAAGAGGTCACATCCACGAGTGTGACCTTGACCTCCCCATCACAAAAGGTCACAACCAAAGGTGACCTTGACCTCCCCCTCATCACAAGAGGTCACAAAACAAACTCCCTATTTACTGAATAATTCCAGACACTTGAACATGAGAATTAAAAAGAGAAGAAAAGAGCCAGTAAAGTGGAGAGAGAGAGAGAGAGAGAGAGAGAGAGAGAGAGAGAGAGAGAGAGAGAGAGAGAGAGAGAGAGAGAGAGTCTAGCAGCCAGAGATAGGCTACGAAATTGGTTGTGAGAAGCTATGGACGGTACTTGGAAAGAGGAAGATGAAAATAGGAAGAAAAGGGAAATAGGAAACAGAAGAAAAATAGGAATACATAACAGCAACTTAAAAACAGTAAATGGAAGAAATTGGGAGGACGGGAAAGGAGGGAGGGGGGCAGAAATTGGGAAGGATTTCACTGGAGAGGAAAGAGACCATTTAAATCCCCTATTTTTTACCAGATAAATCCTCATTTGCATCTGGAAAATCCCTAGCAACACTGACAGCATCCAGCAGACAGCAGCAACACTGACAGCATCTAGCAGACAGCAGCAACACTGACAGCATCCGGTTGACAGCAGCCTCGTACACTTCTGCAGAAAACAGATGGGCAGACTGCTGTTAATTACCACTGTGGTAACTACCACAACCATCCACAATCACCCTGTAACAACCACAATCATCCTATAACATCCACAATCATCCACAACCATCCCATACCATCCACAATCATCCACAACCATCCCATACCATCCACAATCATCCACAACCATCCCATACCATCCACAATCATCCATAAGTATCCTATACCATCTACAATCATCCACAACCACCCTATACAATCATATACCATCCACAATCATTCACAACCACCCTATACCATCCACAACAATCCTATACCATCCACAATCATCCACAACCATCCTATATAATCCAGTATCATCCACAATAATCCACAACCATCCTATACCATTTACAATCATCCACTACCATCCTATACCATCCACAATCACCCACAACCATCCTATACCAGCCACAATCATCCCCACCATCCTATACCATCCACACTCATCCTATACCATCCAAAATCATCCACAACCATCCTATCCCATCTACAATCATCCACAACCATCCTATACCATCCACAATCATCCACAACCATCCTATACCATCCACAATCATCCCCACCATCCTATACCATCCACACTCATCCTATACCATCCAAAATCATCCACAACCATCCTATCCAATCTACAATCATCCACAACCATCCTATACCATCCACAATCACCCTATACCATCCACACTCATCCACAACCATTCTATATCATCCAATACCATCCACAAACATCTACAACCATCCTATACCCTCCACAATCATCCACAACCATCCTGTACCATCCACAATCATTCACAACCATTCTATACCATCCACAACCATCCTATACCATCGACAATCATCCACAACCGTCCTATACCATCCACAATTATCCACAACCATTCTATACCATCCACAACCATCCTATACCATCCACAATCATCCACAACCATCCTATACCATCCACAACCATCGACAATCATCTACAACCACTATATACCATCCACAACCATCCTATACCATCCACGATTATCCACAATCATCCACAACCATCCACAAGCTTATATTCCCCACTGATCCAAATCACTTCTCGCAAAATACTCCAGTAATGACTGTCTCTACCGGTATGTACAAGCTACTCCAAATAAGCGAGTGTCTCGTTAAAGCGGGTTATATCTGTGTATTGAAAACTTGGAAGCCATACTGAAGTGCTTAGCTGGGTTGGTAGCGCACTCGCCTCACACACTGAGGTCTGTGGTTCGATCCCCGGTACGGGTGGAAACATTAGGGTATTGCCTTAAGACATTTGCTGTCCCTGTTCACCTAGCAGTAAGTAGGACACTACCAGAGTGAGAGGGGAGGATGAGGCAGCAAGATTGGACCTTGTGTTCACCCTGGGCAGCTCAGACATTGAGGACATCAAGTATGAGAGTCCCCTAGAAGCTAGCGACCACGTGGTTCTGTGCTTTGAATACGGTACCTGGGTGTTAGTTGACGGGTGTGGGTGGCATCCTGGGAACAAAACTGACCTAATTTGCAGGGGGCTTTCTACATAGTAGAATGTCACTCATGTTAGCTATGGTCTGTATAAGTTGCACCATATAGTGTTATTATGATTCACGACAGGCTCTAGCTCTTGTAATGTATGCAGCTCCTGGAGACAGAGAAATAGATTAGACAGATAGATAGATAGATAGATAGATAGATAGAGAGAGAGAGAGAGAAGCAAGGAGGATAACAGGAAGGAAGAATGATGATTATTATCCCAAGAATTTACAATCAGATGGGTCTGGCTCCCTGCTGACAGCTGGTTCAACACCTGCTGTTTCTTCTACACCGCCAGCTGGTTCAACACCACCTGCTGCATCTTCTACACTGCCAGCTGTTTCAGCACCCAGGTGGTTCAACACCACCTGTTTCAACACCACCTGGTTCACCACCGCCTGCTTCAACACCGCCTGCTTCAACACCGCCTGCTTCAACACCGCCTGGGTCAACACCGCCTGCTTCAACACCGCCTGCTTCAACACCGCCTGGGTCAACACCGCCTGCTTCAACACCGCCTGCTTCAACACCGCCTGCTTCAACACCGCCTGGGTCAACACACCCGCCTGCTTCACCACCGCCTGCCTCACCACCGCCTGCCTCACCACCGCCTGCTTCAACACCGCCTGCTTCAACACCGCCTGGGTCAACACCGCCTGCTTCAACACCGCCTGCTTCAACACCGCCTGGGTCAACACCGCCTGCTTCAACACCGCCTGCTTCAACACCGCCTGGGTCAACACCGCCTGCTTCAACACCGCCTGCTTCAACACCGCCTGCTTCAACACCGCCTGCTTCAACACCGCCTGCTTCAACACCGCCTGGGTCAACACCGCCTGGGTCAACACCGCCTGCTTCAACACCGCCTGCTTCAACACCGCCTGGGTCAACACCGCCTGCTTCAACACCGCCTGCTTCAACACCGCCTGCTTCAACACCGCCTGCTTCAACACCGCCTGCTTCAACACCGCCTGGGTCAACACCGCCTGGGTCAACACCGCCTGCGTCAACACCGCCTGCTTCAACACCGCCTGGCCTGCTTCAACACCGCCTGCTTCAACACCGCCTGCTTCAACACCGCCTGGGTCAACACCGCCTGCTTCAACACCGCCTGGGTCAACACCGCCTGCTTCAACACCGCCTGCTTCAACACCGCCTGCTTCAACACCGCCTGCTTCAACACCGCCTGCTTCAACACCGCCTGCTTCAACACCGCCTGCTTCAACACCGCCTGCTTCAACACCGCCTGCTTCAACACCGCCTGCTTCAACACCGCCTGCTTCAACACCGCCTGGGTCAACACCGCCTGGGTCAACACCGCCTGGGTCAACACCGCCTGGGTCAACACCGCCTGCTTCAACACCGCCTGCTTCAACACCGCCTGGGTCAACACCGCCTGGGTCAACACCGCCTGCTTCAACACCGCCTGGGTCAACACCGCCTGGGTCAACACCGCCTGCTTCAACACCGCCTGCTTCAACACCGCCTGCTTCAACACCGCCTGGGTCAACACCGCCTGGGTCAACACCGCCTGGGTCAACACCGCCTGGGTCAACACCGCCTGGGTCAACACCGCCTGCTTCAACACCGCCTGCTTCAACACCGCCTGGGTCAACACCGCCTGGGTCAACACCGCCTGGGTCAACACCGCCTGGGTCAACACCACCTGGGTCAACACCACCTGGGTCAACACCTGGTGCACCACCACCTGGGTCAATACCACCTGGTTCAACACCGCCTGCTTCAACACCGCCTGCTTCAACACCGCCTGCTTCAACACCGCCTGCTTCAACACCGCCTGCTTCAACACCAACTGGGTCAACACCAACTGGGTCAACACCAACTGGGTCAACACCAACTGGGTCAACACCAACTGGGTCAACACCAACTGGGTCAACACCAACTGGGTCAACACCAACTGGGTCAACACCAACTGGGTCAACACCAACTGGGTCAAGGAAGGACACACACACACAATCATGGAGAAGATTATCAGGAGAAGAGTGGTGGAACACCTAGAAAGGAACGATCTCATCAACAGCAGCCAACATGATTTTAGGGACGGGAAATCCTGTGTCACAAACCTACTGGAGTTCTATGACATGGTGACAGCAGTAAGACAAGAGAGAGAGGGGTGGGTGGATTGCATATTCTTGGACTGCAAGAAGGCATTTGACACAGTTCCACACAAGAGATTGGTGCAAAAACTGGAGGACCAAGCAGGGATAACAGGGAAGGCACTACAATGGATCAGGGAATACTTGTCAGGAAGACAGCAGCGAGTCATGGTACGTGGCGAGGTGTCAGAGTGGGCACCTGTGACCAGCGGGGTCCCACAGGGGTCAGTCCTAGGACCAGTGCTGTTTCTGGTATTTGTGAACGACATGACGGAAGGAATAGACTCTGAGGTGTCCCTGTTTGCATATGACGAAGTTGATGAGAAGAATTCACTCGATCGAAGACCAGGCAGAACTACAAAGGGATCTGGACAGGCTGCAGACCTGGTCCAGCAATTGGCTCCTGGAGTTCAATCCCACCAACTGCAAAGTCATGAAGATTGGGGAAGGGCAAAGAAGACCGCAGACGGAGTACAGTCTAGGGGGCTAGACTACAAACCTCACTCAAGGAAAAAAAATCTTGGGGTGAGTATAACACCAGGCACATCTCCTGAAGCGCACATCAACCAAATAACTGCTGCAGCATATGGGCGCCTAGCAAACCTCAGAACAGCATTCCGACATCTTAATAAGGAATCGTTCAGGACCCTGTACACCGTGTACGTTAGGCCCATATTGGAGTATGCGGCACCAGTTTGGAACCCACACCTAGCCAAGCACGTAAAGAAACTAGAGAAAGTGCAAAGGTTTGCAACAAGACTAGTCCCAGTGCTAAGAGGTATGTCCTACGAGGAGAGGTTAAGGGAAATCAACCTGACGACACTGGAGGACAGGAGAGATAGGGGGGATATGATAACGACATACAAAATACTGAGAGGAATTGACAAGGTGGACAAAGACAGGATGTTCCAGAGATTGGACACAGTAACAAGGGGACACAGTTGGAAGCTGAAGACACAGATGAATCACAGGGATGTTAGGAAGTATTTCTTCAGCCACAGAGTAGTCAATAAGTGGAATAGTTTGGGAAGCGATGTAGTGGAGGCAGGATCCATACATAGCTTTAAGCAGAGGTATGATAAAGCTCACGGCTCAGGGATAGTGACCTAGTAGCGATCAGTGAAGAGGCGGGGCCAGGAGCTCGGACTCGACCCCCGCAACCTAAACTAGGTGAGTACAACTAGGTGAGTACACACACACACACACACACACACACACACACACACACACACAGTTTCCAATAGACAGCTTCAAATAGATAACTATCCACACAGTTATACTAGAGTCACATTGTGTGTGTGTGTGTGTGTGTGTGTGTGTGTGTGTGTGTGTATTCTTCATATCTTCTGGCCTTGTGTTCGTTGTGTATGTACCACAACTCGCTGCACAGAGTGCCAGTCAGAGTGCCACTCAGAGTGCTGTGTATCACACCATCAGAGTTTCCTACCATCATCTGAGTGCCTCGCAACACTCCAAGTACCTGGTCTTGTTCACTTGCCTCAAATAATGTAAACATCTTAACAACAGGAAGTGGCCTTTATTACGTCTCAGCTTTCACAGACAAACAAGTTTAGAGAGAGAGAGAGAGAGAGAGAGAGAGAGAGAGAGACAGACATACAGACAGGCATATAGATAGACATACAGACAGTCAGAGACAGTCAATCAGTCCCTCACAGTGCTGCGGTTTAAATAGACCCAGCCAGGGTATTATCCTTACTCTGGTCTAATAATAATCATTAACGGGAACCTGATAAATCCTGCCCAGATGCTGAGGTTTCCTGGAAACCTAGCCGCTGCTGGGCATCCTCCCTCTCCCCCAGGCAATATAATTAGCAAGTGAGACATAATGTCTCTTGTGAAAGCAGGGGAACCATACTCCAGCCATCAGCCACCTACGCAACTCCAGGAATGACCTTTTTCAGGGGGATTTTAGTGGGTAGGATGAGGAAATCTTGGTTTTTTTACTACCCCTGCTGAGGACTGATTGTGGCTACTGCTACCCCTGCTGAGGACTGATTATGGCTACTGCTACCCCTGCTGAGGACTGATTATGGCTACTGCTACCCCTGCTGAGGACTGATTGTGACTAGTGCTACCCCTGCTGAGGACTGATTGTGACTAGTGCTAGCCCTGCTGAAGGCTGATTGTTACTATTACTACCCCTGCTAAGTAAATGTGACTACTGCTACCCCTGCTGAGGACTGATCGAGCAAAGAGAGTGCAATCTCTGCTGAACAACGAGGCAGAGCTAGCTACTGCTGCCTCTGCTGAGTACTGGCTGCTTCTCTGCTGAACAGTGAAAGGATTTAGCTGCTGCTGAGGGTCTGTGCTCAGCAGAGTGCTGTGTTGCTGCAAGACAACAGCAACACAGAGCCTGAATTAGGAAGACCCCCCACACAGTGCAGGATATAACTACACATAACCACCTAACATACATAACACCAGTACTGTAACACCACTTGTGTTGGAACACCGCTGGTGTTACAACACCAGTGCTTACCTGTCTACCTGTCTCTCTTTCCGTTCAATTTCCCCTCTCTTTGTGTTTAAATTCCCTCTGTCTAGTGGTCCCTATCCCTCTTTCTCTTTCTGTTCCTCGCCCTTCACCTATTTCCCTCCCTCCCTCTCTCTCTCTCTCTCTCTCCCTCTCTCCCTCCCTCTCTCTCTCTCTCCCTCTACCAACCATCAGCTGGAATCACAATGCAGCATTGTGATACAAGTAACGCTTGTTGATTCCTCTTTCTCCAGCCTCCACTCCCTCCTCTCCATATTCTCCCTCCCTCTCTTTCTCCCTCTCCCTCCCTCCTAAGCATATTGATGTGTTCAGTGATCACCTTAAACACTGACAGCAACTATAGTGCTGTCAGAGTCAGTGACAGTCAGCTAACATTTGCATGTACACCACACTGATGGGAATTTGCATATTTATTGGTGTTGGAGTGGAGGTTGTGGAGTGGAGGTTGTGGAGTGGAGGTTGTGGAGTGGAGGTTGTGGAGTGGAGGTACACACACACACACACACACTAGTCCAGGAGTTTAGTGTTTAGCTTAAGAGGGAAAAGTATGAGATCATGGGAGATGTTAATATTAGAGGGGAGAGGAGGAAGGAGGGAAGGAGGGAGGGAGGGAAGGAAGGAGGGGAAGGAAGGAGGGAGGGAAGGAGGGAGGGAGGGAAGGAGGGAGGGAGGGAAGGAGGGAGGGAGGGAAGGAAGGAGGGAGGGAAGGAGGGAGGGAGGGAAGACGGGAGGGAGGGAAGGAGGGAAGGAGGGAGGGAGGGAAGGAGGGAGGGAGGGAAGGAGGGAGGGAAGGAAGGAGGGAGGGAGGGAAGGAAGGAGGGAGGGAAGGAAGGAGGGAGGGAGGGAGGGAAGGAAGGAGGGAGGGAAGGAAGGAGGGAGGAAAGGAGGGAGGAAGGAAAGGAGGGAGGGAGGGAAGGAGGGAGGGAGGGAGGGAAGGAAGGAGGGAGGGAAGGAAGGAGGGAGGGAAGGAGGGAGGGAAGGAGGGAGGGAGGGAAGGAAGGAGGGAGGGAAGGAAGGAGGGAGGGAAGGAGTGAGGGAAGGACGGAGGGAGGGATGGAAGGAGGGAGGGAAGGAGGGAGGGATGGAAGGAGGGAAGGAAGGAGGGAGGGAAGGAGGGAGGGAGGGAAGGAGGGAGGGAGGGAGGGAAGGAGGGAGAGAGGGAGGGAGAGGGGGAGGGAAGGAAGGAGGGAAGGAAATAGGGAGGGAGGGAGGGAGGGAGGGAAGGACGGAAGGAAGGAGGGAGGGAGGGATGGACGGAAGGAAGGAGGGAGGGAAGGACGGAAGGAAGGAGGGAGGAAAGGACGGAAGGAAGGAGGGAGGGAGGGAGGGAGGGAAGGAGGGAGGGAGGGAAGGAGGGAGGGATTGAAGGAGGGAGGGAAGGAAGGAAGGCGGAAGGGAGGGAAGGAGGAAGGGAGGGAAGGAAGGAAGGGAAGGAAGGAGGAAGGGAGGGAAGGAAGGAGGAAGGGAGGGAAGGAAGGAGGAAGGGAGGGAAGGAAGGAGGAAGGGAGGGAAGGAAGGAGGGAGGGAAGGAATGAAGGAGGGAGGGAAGGAATGAAGGAGGGAAGGAGGGAAGGACGGAAGGAAGGAGGGAGGGAAGAAAGGAGGGAGGGATGGAGGGAGGGAAGGAAGTTAGGAGGGAGGGAGGGAAGTTAGAAGGGAGGGAAGGAAGTTAGGAGGGAGGGAAGGAAGTTAGGAGGGAGGGAAGGAAGTTAGGAGGGAGGGAAGGAAGTTAGGAGGGAGGGAAGGAGGGAGGGAAGGAAGGAGGGAAGGAAGGAAGGAGGGAGGGAGGGAAGGAGGGAGGGAATGAGGGAGGGAAGGAGGGAAGGAAGGAGGGAATGAGGGAGGGAAGGAGGGAAGGAAGGAGGAAAGGAAGGAGGGAAGGAAGGAGGGAGGGAAGGAGGGGAGAGAGAGAAGAGTGTTTATGTAAATTATGTGGTTAATTATAAAGTGGGTTGTTGAGTGGGATGGTGAGTGGGTTGTTGAGTGGGATGGTGAGTGGATTGAAAGCCCATTTTCTCTGTCTCTCCCCCTATTCCATCTCTCTCCTTCTCTCTCTTCCTATTCCATCTCCCTCTGTCACAGTTGCCAGATGTTGCAGTATGACCAACACAACACTCTGACCCACAAGCATAAAACACTCTCTCTCTCTCAGGGAGGGAGAGAGAGAGACAGACACAGACAGTGAGAGAGAGGGAGCGAGAGACTCCCTTCACCATTATTCATTCTTGTGTTCATTCTTTGGAGAATAAAATATATCAGATGTGTATGGTGAAGGAGGGAGGGAGGGAGGGAGGGAGGGAGGGAGGGTTTGAGATACTCATCGTGAATAAGTGTGTGAGGGGAGAGGAGGAGGGAAGGAAAGAAGGGGGAGAGGGAGGGAAAGAGGGGAGAGGGAGGGGGAGTGAGATCTCCCCTCGTAGAGTGAGTCATGGTTGGTTGACCCAGTGTTGGAGGGAGACCGGGGGGGGGGGAGGGAGAGGGAGGGAGAGAAAGAGGGAAGATGAGATGTAATGTCAAAGAAAGAGATGAAAGAAGCAAAAACAGTGATGTAAGTGTGTGTGTGTGTGTGTGTGTGTGTGTGTGTGTGTGTGTGTGTGTCGTACCTCTTCTTAAAACAAGTATTGACAAGCTTCACCATCTTCGTCACTGCACCAGAGACTACAAATACCCTACATGCAATATTTTGAGGTAATCAGTCCCTCAGTCTGGCCTGCTGGCCCATACAAGACAGGTCTTTCTCAAACTCAAACCCACTAACCAAAATATATGCCTGCAACATACCCCAGTGAAAAGTAGGGGCACCACTGGTGCACTAAGAGAAAACACAGTAAGTGTCCGGGGCCCAAGACTGTTCAAAAGCCTCCCACCAGCCATAATGGGGATTACCAATAGACCCCTGGTTGTCTTCAAGAGAGAGCTGGACAGATACCTCAAGTCTGTGCCGGATCAGCCGGGCTATGGATCGTACGTTGGGCTACGTGCGGCCAGCAGTAACAGCCTCGTTGATCAGGGGCGTTGACCCCCGGAATGCCCTCCGGGTAGACTCCAGGTAGTGCTACCCCAGGAATAAGCTTCCTTAACCCTATTAACTCACGTACAAGACCTCAAAATCCAGGTGATTTGGTCAGGTCACCGAGGTCATCGAGGTGAAATGCGAGACGGTGACACTGTCGGAGGCCTTCCTGTTCCTTCCCTGTTTCTGTTACGAGAGTCGTGCCACAGGTTTGGCTAGACTGATAACTTCTTCGCTCAGCGTAGCGTCCAGCCATCTGCCTCGTGTTTTGTCTATCTATTTTACGACCAGCTGGGAGTCCTTCAAGGACGTCAGTCGGATAGTCTGGTTCTACACAGACGCTGAGTCTTCTAAAGAAGCTACTCTTAATAAATATAACATGTGCAATACTGAGGTGGTCAGTCCCTCAGCTGTGGGACTGACCACCTCAGAACTACTTCAAGGCTGATGGACTGAACACATAGTCTTCACATCTCTACTGGTTCTGCCAACTCTTCTGTACTCAACTGAAGAAATCTACTGTGCAGAAATAGGGTAGTAGCACATATGTGCTACTACCCTATTCCACACGATAGTTATAGAGTGGGAACTAAAGCTATGTTCCCCTAGCATATTCCATCAGGCATACCATCACAGGGTGTTGAAGTCCGTGAGCTGGAAGCTTCAGTAAGTCAGTGAGGACATCGTCAAGTGTTCCAGCAACGGTTCATCAGATGTAGAAGTCTTAAACCTTTCCTTCCAGCAGAGATACGATTACTGCCATTAGGGAATTACCAGCTTGCAGGAGTCTGTCCCACACACGGAATACGTAAACACCTGAGTTGTTGTGATCCAGCTGTGTGCCTTGTGTGTTGTAGCGACTGGTGGTGCGCAGGATCATGACACTGCAGGTGTGTACAATGTTACAGCCAACACTGACAGCATATACTGCATCATCGTGCCTTGGCAACCACACAAAGTGTAAACAGAGAATGTAAACAGTGTTAAGAGAGAGTAAAAGAAGAGTGTAGAGAGTACTATCTATGAGCGATGAAGAACAGTACTCAGGCACTCACTGAGTACACGATGGTATAATATGTTACTGACTGGTTACTAAGTGGATGTGGGGAGGCTGGGGGATGGGGTGCTGAGGATGGTGGAGTGATGGGGATGAGTGGAGTGATGGGGATGAGTGGAGTGATGGGGATGAGTGGAGTGATAGGGATGAGTGGAGTGATAGGGATGAGTGGAGTGATAGGGATGAGTGGAGTGATAGGGATGAGTGGAGTGATGGGGATGAGTGGAGTGATGGGGATGAGTGGAGTGATGGGGATGAGTGGAGTGATGGGGATGAGTGGAGTGATGGGGATGAGTGGAGTGATGGGGATGAGTGGAGTGATGGGGATGAGGGAGAGAAGGATCCACAAATCCATCTCGAAGATTAATGTGTTTACAGATTGATGACTGGGCGACTTGTACATCGAAAACACACACACACACACACACACACACACACACACACACACACACACACACACACACACACACAGCTAGTTCTTGAACACTATTCTATGTGACTGTTACTTTGTGGGAACACCAACAACGTTGCTACACCGTTCTAAATCATAGTTACATTGTGGGAACAAACGCCAGGTATATTTCCCAGTCATATCCCATCACAGAAGATGGTAATGGTAGCCATGGAAATCCTCCCATCACTCCCATGTAAATCATGGTACCTCCTCTCACGTAGTTCAGGACATTTAGGTGAACGGCTGGTCCCAGTGGGCCATTCACAGAAAGGGTTGCTGCAGGCTCGACCCTCCGTCTGCTAATGCGCCACCATTAAATCTGAGCCAACTATTGTTCCTATTCAGTTTGTGAGTGTCTAAAGCTGTTAGCATCCTGTGAGTCCAGACCAGCATCCTGTGAGTCCAGACCAGCATCCTGTGAGTCCAGACCAGCATCCTGCGAGCCCAGACCAGCATCCTGTGAGTCCAGACCAGCATCCTGTGAGTCCAGACCAGCATCCTGTGAGTCCAGACCAGCATCCTGCGAGCCCAGACCAGCATCCTGTGAGTCCAGACCAGCATCCTGTGAGTCCAGACCAGCATCCTGCGAGCCCAGACCAGCATCCTGTGAGTCCAGACCAGCATCCTGTGAGTCCAGACCAGCATCCTGTGAGTCCAGACCAGCATCCTGCGAGCCCAGACCAGCATCCTGTGAGTCCAGACCAGCATCCTGTGAGTCCAGACCAGCATCCTGTGAGTCCAGACCAGCATCCTGTGAGTCCAGACCAGCATCCTGCGAGCCCAGACCAGCATCCTGTGAGTCCAGACCAGCATCCTGTGAGTCCAGACCAGCATCCTGTGAGTCCAGACCAGCATCCTGCGAGCCCAGACCAGCATCCTGTGAGTCCAGACCAGCATCCTGTGAGTCCAGACCAGCATCCTGCGAGCCCAGACCAGCATCCTGTGAGTCCAGACCAGCATCCTGTGAGTCCAGACCAGCATCCTGTGAGTCCAGACCAGCATCCTGTGAGTCCAGACCAGCATCCTGCGAGCCCAGACCAGCATCCTGTGAGTCCAGACCAGCATCCTGTGAGTCCAGACCAGCATCCTGTGAGTCCAGACCAGCATCCTGTGAGTCCAGACCAGCATCCTGCGAGCCCAGACCAGCATCCTGTGAGTCCAGACCAGCATCCTGTGAGTCCAGACCAGCATCCTGTGAGTCCAGACCAGCATCCTGCGAGCCCAGACCAGCATCCTGTGAGTCCAGACCAGCATCCTGTGAGTCCAGACCAGCATCCTGTGAGTCCAGACCAGCATCCTGCGAGCCCAGACCAGCATCCTGTGAGTCCAGACCAGCATCCTGTGAGTCCAGACCAGCATCCTGCGAGTCCAGACCAGCATCCTGCGAGCCCAGACCAGCATCCTGTGAGTCCAGACCAGCATCCTGTGAGCCCAGACCAGCATCCTGTGAGTCCAGACCAGCATCCTGTGAGTCCAGACCAGCATCCTGTGAGTCCAGACCAGCATCCTGCGAGCCCAGACCAGCATCCTGTGAGTCCAGACCAGCATCCTGTGAGTCCAGACCAGCATCCTGCGAGCCCAGACCAGCATCCTGTGAGTCCAGACCAGCATCCTGTGAGTCCAGACCAGCATCCTGCGAGCCCAGACCAGCATCCTGCGAGCCCAGACCAGCATCCTGTGAGTCCAGACCAGCATCCTGTGAGTCCAGACCAGCATCCTGTGAGACCAGACCAGCATCCTGTGAGCCCAGACCAGCATCCTGTGAGCCCAGACCAGCATCCTGTGAGTCCAGACCAGCATCCTGTGAGTCCAGACCAGCATCCTGTGAGTCCAGACCAGCATCCTGTGAGTCCAGACCAGCATCCTGTGAGCCCAGACCAGCATCCTGTGAGCCCAGACCAGCATCCTGTGAGCCCAGACCAGCATCCTGTGAGCCCAGACCAGCATCCTGTGAGCCCAGACCAGCATCCTGTGAGTCCAGACCAGCATCCTGTGAGCCCAGACCAGCATCCTGTGAGCCCAGACCAGCATCCTGCGAGTCCAGACCAGCATCCTGCGAGTCCAGACCAGCATCCTGTGAGTCCAGACCAGCATCCTGTGAGCCCAGACCAGCATCCTGTGAGCCCAGACCAGCATCCTGTGAGCCCAGACCAGCATCCTGTGAGCCCAGACCAGCATCCTGTGAGTCCAGACCAGCATCCTGTGAGTCCAGACCAGCATCCTGTGAGCCCAGACCAGCATCCTGTGAGCCCAGACCAGCATCCTGTGAGCCCAGACCAGCATCCTGCGAGTCCAGACCAGCATCCTGCGAGTCCAGACCAGCATCCTGCGAGTCCAGACCAGCATCCTGCGAGTCCAGACCAGCATCCTGCGAGTCCAGACCAGCATCCTGCGAGTCCAGACCAGCATCAGTTCTTATGCTGAATTCAACTATTAAGCATCAAAGCCAATTCCTGATCAACCAGCAGTAACAGCTTGGTTGATCAAGTCCTGATCCGCCAGCAGGCCTGGTTTGGCACCTGACCTCGGGAGCGCTGACCCCCTCCCCCCCCGGGTAACAACGTCTGTACGTTAACACAGGTGAGTAAATATCTTGTTAAAGAGAGAGCGAGAGAGAGAGCGAGAGAGAGAGAGCGAGAGAGCGAGAGCGAGAGAGAGAGAGAGAGCGAGAGAGCGAGAGAGAGAGCGAGAGAGAGCGAGAGCGAGAGCGAGAGCGAGAGCGAGAGCGAGAGCGAGAGAGAGAGAGAGAGAGAGAGAGAGAGAGAGAGCGAGAGATGGGTTGACCGTATTAGCTTCAGAAAAGAAACCTTAAATAAGGCCTCAGCCATCCACGTAATCAGGAAGGACTGTGGGGGAAGGAGAAAGAGAAGATGTGGACGAAGAAGGGCAAAGAAGAAGATTCAGGAGGGTGAGAAAGCAAATAAGGAAGCATAGGAAGGTCAGGGAACAAAGAAACTGAACAGGGAGGGTGGAGGAACAGGATGGAAAAGAAATACAAAATATCACAGGATATTATTAGGAATATGAGGCTCCAGGAGCACTAGTAGTGAGCATTAAAGCCCAGTCACGATAACAAGAGGCTCCAGGAGCACTAGTAGTGAGCATTAAAAACCAGTCACGATAACAAGAGGCTCCAGGAGCACTAGTAGTAAGCATTAAAGCCCAGTCACGATAACAAGAGGCTCCAGGAGCACTAGTAGTGAGCATTAAAGCCCAGTCATGATAACAAGAGGCTCCAGGAGCACTAGTAGTGAGCATTAAAGCCCAGTCATGATAACAAGAGGCTCCAGGAGCACTAGTAGTAAGCATTAAAGCCCAGTCATGATAACAAGAGGCTCCAGGAGCACTAGTAGTGAGCATTAAAGCCCAGTCATGATAACAAGAGGCTCCAGGAGCACTAGTAGTGAGCATTAAAGCCCAGTCATGATAACAAGAGGCTCCAGGAGCATTGTAGTAAGCATTAAAGCCCAGTCATGATAACAAGAGGCTCCAGGAGCACTAGTAGTGAGCATTAAAGCCCAGTCATGATAACAAGAGGCTCCAGGAGCACTAGTAGTGAGCATTAAAGCCCAGTCATGATAACTACTCCAGGAGCACTAGTAGTGAGCATTAAAGCCCAGTCATAACAAGAGGCTCCAGGAGCACTAGTAGTGAGCATTAAAGCCCAGTCATGATAACAAGAGGCTCCAGGAGCACTAGTAGTGAGCATTAAAGCCCAGTCATGATAACAAGAGGCTCCAGGAGCACTAGTAGTGAGCATTAAAGCCCAGTCACGATAACAAGAGGCTCCAGGAGCACTAGTAGTGAGCATTAAAGCCCAGTCACGATAACAAGAGGCTCCAGGAGCACTAGTAGTAAGCATTAAAGCCCAGTCACGATAACAAGAGGCTCCAGGAGCACTAGTAGTGAGCATTAAAGCCCAGTCATGATAACAAGAGGCTCCAGGAGCACTAGTAGTGAGCATTAAAGCCCAGTCATGATAACAAGAGGCTCCAGGAGCACTAGTAGTAAGCATTAAAGCCCAGTCATGATAACAAGAGGCTCCAGGAGCACTAGTAGTGAGCATTAAAGCCCAGTCATGATAACAAGAGGCTCCAGGAGCACTAGTAGTGAGCATTAAAGCCCAGTCATGATAACAATAGGCTCCAGGAGCACTAGTAGTAAGCATTAAAGCCCAGTCACGATAACAAGAGGCTCCAGGAGCACTAGTAGTAAGCATTAAAGCCCAGTCATGATAACAAGAGGCTCCAGGAGCACTAGTAGTAAGCATTAAAGCCCAGTCACGATAACAAGAGGCTCCAGGAGCACTAGTAGTGAGCATTAAAGCCCAGTCACGATAACAAGAGGCTCCAGGAGCACTAGTAGTAAGCATTAAGGCCCAGTCACGATAACAAGAGGCTCCAGGAGCACTAGTAGTAAGCATTAAAGCCCAGTCACGATAACAAGAGGCTCCAGGAGCACTAGTAGTGAGCATTAAAGCCCAGTCATGATAACAAGAGGCTCCAGGAGCACTAGTAGTAAGCATTAAAGCCCAGTCACGATAACAAGAGGCTCCAGGAGCACTAGTAGTGAGCATTAAAGCCCAGTCATGATATGAGGCTCCAGGAGCACTAGTAGTAAGCATTAAAGCCCAGTCACGATAACAAGAGGCTCCAGGAGCACTAGTAGTGAGCATTAAAGCCCAGTCATGATAACAATAGGCTCCAGGAGCACTAGTAGTGAGCATTAAAGCCCAGTCATAACAAGAGGCTCCAGGAGCACTAGTAGTGAGCATTAAAGCCCAGTCATGATAACAAGAGGCTCCAGGAGCACTAGTAGTGAGCATTAAAGCCCAGTCATGATAACAAGAGGCTCCAGGAGCACTAGTAGTGAGCATTAAAGCCCAGTCACGATAACAAGAGGCTCCAGGAGCACTAGTAGTGAGCATTAAAGCCCAGTCACGATAACAAGAGGCTCCAGGAGCACTAGTAGTGAGCATTAAAGCCCAGTCATGATAACAAGAGGCTCCAGGAGCACTAGTAGTGAGCATTAAAGCCCAGTCATGATAACAAGAGGCTCCAGGAGCACTAGTAGTGAGCATTAAAGCCCAGTCATGATAACAAGAGGCTCCAGGAGCACTATTAGTGAGCATTAAAGCCCAGTCATGATAACAAGAGGCTCCAGGAACACTGGAGGTACTCTCCTACCCCAGACCTGGTTGCTGGCCTGATTGATCAAGCTGTTACTGCCTGCCGTTTGCAGTTTAGCTTATGCACCACAGCCTGGCTGATCAGGAGGAGGTGAAGAGAAAGTAAAAGCGAAGAGAAGACTCAATAGATAAAGGGGGAAAGAAGGAAAGAGAAAAGAAGAATAAGAAAAGTAGAGGAGGAGGGGAAGTAGATGGAAAAAGATCAGGAGGGAAAGAAGGAATGGAAAAGAGGAGGAGGAGGAGGAGGAGAAGGAAGGATAGTTGAAGGAGGGAGAAAAGGAGGAGAAAGAGGGAAGGAGAGGCGGAGGGAAACTAGTAGGACACAGGAGGAAGAAGGAAGGGTAGTAAAAGAGAGAGAGAGAGAGAGAGAGAGAGAGAGAGAGAGAGAGAGAGAGAGAGAGAGAGGGATGGTACCATGGCAACAAGTCTGACAAGTGTGTTGGTCGGGTACAACTAACACCAGCAGCGTCTCACCAAGTTTGTGTTTGTGTCTGTTGCTACGATACCAAGACTAAGGCTCCGTTTAGAGCGCGGGGGACCCATTTTAGAGCGTGTAGGGGCCGCTTTTAGAGCGCAGGGGCCCGTTTTAGCGTGTGGAGAACTGCCTTCAGAGTGTAGGGGCCGCGTTCAGATCCAAGGTGGTGTGTTCAGATTAAGGGGGCTATGTTCACAATGAGAGGGCTGTGTTCACAATGAGAGGGCTGTGTTCACAATGAGAGGGCTGTGTTCACAATGAGAGGGCTGTGTTCACAATGAGAGGGCTGTGTTCACAATGTGGAGGGCTGTGTTCACAATGTGGAGGGCTGTGTTCACAATGTGGAGGGCTGTGTTCACAGTGCTGGGGCTGTGTTCACAGTGCGGGGGCTGTGTTCACAGTGCGGGGGCTGTGTTCACAGTGCGGGGGCTGTGTTCACAGTGCGGGGGCTGTGTTCACAGTGCGGGGGCTGTGTTCACAGTGCGGGGGCTGTGTTCACAATGTGGAGGGCTGTGTTCACAATGTGGAGGGCTGTGTTCACAATGTGGAGGGCTGTGTTCACAATGTGGAGGGCTGTGTTCACAGTGCGGGGGCTGTGTTCACAGTGCGGGGGCTGTGTTCACAGTGCGGGGGCTGTGTTCACAGTGCGGGGGCTGTGTTCACAGTGCGGGGGCTGTGTTCACAGTGCGGGGGCTGCGTGAGGCATGACCTCCTCCCGAGGTGGGATTCCTGTCAACAATGACCAAGAGAAGTTTGTCAACACATTCCCACTTTCCGGCTCAATGGACCTCCAGGAATGTGTATTCCACTCACCACCTTCTTCTATACACATGCATACATATATACATACATATATGCATACATACATACGTTCCATATCTGTGTCCAAAGAAATATCGCCACACTAAGCAAGGGAATTCGGTATGTTCCTCAAATCAGTTCCTGATCAGCCGGGCTGTGGTTCATACAGCAGTACCAGACTGCTTGATAAGACTGATCCATGAAGAAGCCTGGTCTGGGACCGGGCCGCGGGGTTGCTGACTCCTGAAAATCTCCTTCAGGAAATACCGAATGATCTGAAGTGGATACAACAGGGGATAGGTGATTTGGATGCCCACGGTGGCCCTGGAGCTTCTCATGAAGTGTCTGACCCTGCTATTAGCACTTACACAGATTATGAGGCTATCAAGTCTTAAAAAGGAACCAAAGGCTTCAAAATATCCAGTTTCTTGTTCCAGCGACTCAGCGTGGCGATCCAGAGAGGTAATGCCTGGTGCATCTTGCATGATAGAAAATATCATGCAAGAAAACAATCAACAGTTACCCCTCTCCTTGATCCCTTTAGTCTCTCTTTCTTCCTCCCCTCAAGGAAGGTTCCTTGATGTTGGCGAGGGGCTCTTGATTTAGGGAATTGGATCTGTGCTCCAGTTCCCCGAATTAAGCCTGAATGCCTTCCACATCCCCCCCCAGGCGCTGTATAATCCTCCGGGTTTAGCGCTTCCCCCTTGATTATAATAATAATAATAATCTCTTTCTTCCAGGTCCCCTCACTTTCTCCCTCTCCTGGTCCCCTCATTCTCCTGGTTCCCTCACTCTCACCCCACACAAGCGTCAGCACTGTAAATCCTGCGTAAAGCAGTGTAGGGTTTTGACTTGGTAATTGATGAATCCGCCAGAGGCAGACTTATCTATGATGGAACCTTCGATGTAAACAGCGAGGGAAGCAGTGTGGTACGTACATGGAGGGCACTACTGTGTGAGAGACTACATAACACACAGTCATAGTGAAGGAGGTGCGTGGAGGCTACTCCAGACACAGTCATAGTGAAGGAGGTGCGTGGAGGCTACTCCAGACAGTCACGGTGAAGGACGTATGTGGAGGCCACTCCAGACAGTCACAGTGAAGAAGGTATGTGGAGGCCACTCCAGACAGTCACAGTGAAGAAGGTATGTGGAGGCCACTCCAGACAGTCACAGTGAAGAAGGTATGTGGAGGCCACTCCAGACAGTCACAGTGAAGGAGGTATGTGGAGGCCACTCCAGACAGTCACAGTGAAGAAGGTATGTGGAGGCCACTCCGGACACAGTCACAGTGAAGGAGGTGTCTGGAGGAAATAACAAGTGGAGTACCATAAGGTACAAGTGGAGGACGACTAATATACAGTAATACGATTTCAGCAAAATACATTAATAGCCCGACGGAAACTAGAAGAGCAGGTCCCTAGCAAATGTAGTGTTGTGTGGCTGGAAGGATGAGGTCAAAGAAAGTACTACCTGAGAGGGAGCCCAGAGCTAGAGTTCCACCTGAGAGGGATTATAATCAAGGGGGAAGCGCTAAACCGGAAGGATTATACAGCGCCTGTGGGGGGATGTGGAAGGTATTCAGGCTTATTTCAAGGAACCTTCCTTGAGGGGACCTGAAATGGAGCCCAGAGCTAGAATTCCACCTGAGAGGGAGCCCAGGGCTAGAATTCCACCTGAGAGGGAGCCCAGAGCTAGAATACCACATCAGCAGCGCACGCAGAGCAGGAAAAGCAGTAGATGAATCTTGAGGCATCTGAACGAGGCATCGTGGCACACACAAAGCCAGTACTGGTGAACACAAATCCAGTACTGGCGTACACGAAGCCATCACAGAACCATCACCTCACCACGCTAAAGAATACTGTGAATGTTTAGAAGTCTAATACAATGCTTGTCTCACACAAGAGAAAACATGATCACAAACACAGACATGAACTGAGGTGACAGGAACATGGTATATGGGTGGCAGGAGGCCGGAGGAGGAGTTGCAAGAACCACAAGAACCTAGGAAAGATTCCCTTCCCTTTGCTGGTTAGTGAATATTTGAGAGGCTTCATGACTGAATGCTGTACAAGCTTATGCTGTTCTTGCAGTCATACTCGCTATGGAGGAACTCGGAAGGACTGGTTGTAAACAGACCCGTATGAGGGAGAAATTTTTTCGGATTACTGGCCCAGGTTAGCAAACCTGGACAACACAGGGTCAGTAACGTCAGATAAAAGGAGAGTCAGTAACGTCAGATAACAGCAGTCAGCAAACCAGAATAGCAGTAGAGGGGACAGTAACCTCAGTTAACAGCTAAGGGTCAGTCAGCAAAGGGTCAGAAATCTACTGTGATCCTTTGGTCTTCTCTCCCAGGAAGCCACAACAGTCAGCTAACACACTTACAGCTCAACATGACCAATAACTGTCAGGAACCACGCCTGACATCTCTCTCCTTCACCCTTCATGATCAAACTCGACTCCTTCGGTTGTGAGGTGACGACTCCACCACTGAACAACGAGCTACCCAAATGGCAGGTCTCAAGAACTAGAGCTTAACTAATTCAATAGGAAAACTAGATGACTGCAAACAGACCCACACAAACATTTGCACTTGAACGTTAAGGTTGATTAATGTTAGACAGCAGAAGCCGCCATTCTTAGAGAGAGAGGGGGTTGGGGAAAGGGGTAAAGAAGGGAGGGGGGACAAGGGAGGCTAAGGAATGTAAAGGGAGAGGGGAAAAGAGGGGAAAGGGGGTGTTTCCCCCCATGTCTCTACCACTTACTCTAATGGAGTCATCAATAAACTGACCTGTCTCCCGTATTATGGAGCTTCCACATCAACCCCCACTACCCCATCAACCTCTACCACCACCCCATTAACCCCCACTACCTCTTCCACCAGCCTCTCAACCCCCACTGCCCCCATCAACCTCCACCACCCCATCAACCTCCACCACCCCATCAACCCTACCACCCCCATCAACCTCCACCCTTGTCAACCCGACTACAACCACGCCGCCATGTTCCACAACGTCATTAACCAAACCCCAACAAACATACATGAGAACATAACAGGAGGCCTACTGGCCCATACCAGGCAAATCCTTCTCAATGTAACCGTCCTAAATGTAATCAAACAATATTTTGGGAATCAGTCCCACTGTAGTGGAGGTAACCTAAGGCACTTACACACCTTTGTATACCTCCCTTTTCTTCCTCTCTTCCTTCTCTTTATTCTTTCCCATCTTTTCCTTCCTTCTCTTCTTCTCTCCCTTCTCTTTTCTTAATTCCTTCCTTCCCGCCCTCCACCCTCCGTCACTCACCCTGCCATCCTCTCCCTCACTTCACCCTGGTGTCTCCCTCTACCCTCCCTCACTCACCCTGCCATCCTCTCACTTCACCCTGGTGTCTCCCTCTACCCTCCCTCACTCACCCTGCCATCCTCTCACTTCACCCTGGTGTCTCCCTCTACCCTCCCTCACTCACTCTGCCATCCTCTCCCTCACTTCACCGTGGTGTCTCCCTCTACCCTCCCTCACTCACTCACCCTGCCATCCTCTCCCTCACTTCACCGTGGTGTCTCCCTCTACCCTCCCTCACTCACCCTGCCATCCTCTCCCTCACTTCACCCTGGTGTCTCCCTCTACCCTCCCTCACTCACCCTGCCATCCTCTCACTTCACCCTGGTGTCTCCCTCTACCCTCCCTCACTCACCCTGCCATCCTCTCCTTCACCCTGGTGTCACTTCACCACTCTGTGTGGTGTCTCCCTCTACCCTCCCTCACTCACCCTCCCATCCTCTCCCTCACTTCACCCTGGTGTCTCCCTCTACCCTCCCTCACTCACCCTGCCATCCTCTCCCTCACTTCACCGTGGTGTCTCCCTCTACCCTCCCTCACTCACCCTGCCATCCTCTCCCTCACTTCACCGTGGTGTCTCCCTCTACCCTCCCTCACTCACCCTGCCATCCTCTCCCTCACTTCACCGTGGTGTCTCCCTCTACCCTCCCTCACTCACCCTCCCATCCTCTCCCTCACTTCACCCTGGTCTCTCTACCCTCCCTACCACCCTCCCCCTCACTTCACCCTGGTGTCACCCTCCCATCACCCTCCCATCCTCTCCCTCACTTCACCCTGGTCTCTCCCTCTACCCTCCCTCACTCACCCTGCCAACCTCTCCCTCACTCACCCTGGTGTCTCCCCTCATCTGTCACTGTCAACAAGGGTCTCCCTCAGCTTCTACAAAAAAGGGGAGAATGTGTTCTATTTTTTTTTTGTCCTCGGTTGAACCCGCGAGGAGTTGAACTCAGGTTCATGGTCCGTAACGTGAACATTGTTGCAGTGTGTGTGTGTGTGTGTGTGTGTGTGTGTGTGTGTGTGTGTGGGTGTGTGTGTACTCGCCTAGTTACTCACCTAGTTGAGGTTGCGGGGGTCGAGTCCGAGCTCCTGGCCCCGCCTCTTCACTGATCGCTACTAGGTCACTCTCCCTGAGCCGTGAGCTTTATCGTACCTCTGCTTAAAGTTATGTATGGATCCTGCCTCCACTACATCGCTTCCCAAACTATTCCACTTACTGACTACTCTGTGGCTGAAGAAATACTTCCTAACATCCCTGTGATTCATCTGTGTCTTCAGCTTCCAACTGTGTCCCCTTGTTACTGTGTCCAATCTCTGGAACATCCTGTCTTTGTCCACCTTGTCAATTCCTCTCAGTATTTTGTATGTCGTTATCATGTCCCCCCTATCTCTCCTGTCCTCCAGTGTCGTCAGGTTGATTTTCCTTAACCTCTCCTCGTGTGTGTATGTGTGTGTGTGTGTGTGTGTACTCACTATTTGTATTCGCTTAATTGTTGTTGCAGGGGTCGATTCACAGTTCATGGTCCTGCCTCTTCACTGGTCGCTACTAGGTCCTCTCCCTCCCTGCTCCATGAACTTCATACCTCTTCTTAAAGCTGTGTAAGGATCCTGCCTCCACTACACACTCCAGATTGGTCCAATTCCTGACAACTCTATGGCTGAAGAAATACTTCCTAATATCCCTGTGACTCACATGAGCCATCTGTGTGCCATCTCTGGAATATCCTGTATCTGTCCACCTTGTCATTTATCCTCTATGTTATGCCATCATGTCCTCCCAACCCTCCTGTCGCCCAGTGCCGTCAGGTCATGTTCCTTTAACCTCTCCTCGTAGGACAGGCCCCTCAACTCCGGGACTAGTCTTGTTGCAAACCTTTGCACTTGCTCTAATTTCTTGACGTGTTGTACTCACCTCACTGTGCTTGCAGGGGTCGATTCACAGTTCCTGTGTGTGTGTATACTCACCTAGTACTCACCTACTTGAGGTTGAAGGGGTCGAGTCCTAGCTCCTGGCCCCGTGGCTGTGTGTGTACCTTCAAAACACACCATGTTCTACAAGAGAGACGGTTTACAGTCTAGACTGTCGTGACTGCTGACAGTACAGCTCAGTCAGCCATAACTACCTAACTACCTTGATGACTTAATAAGGCTCTTATTCTCACCCGTAACTACCTGGCTATGACATGTGGTAGTTCAGGTAATAACTTAGACCTGTAACTCTCAGAGACCTGTAACTGTCATTCCAGACCTGCAACTATAATCCTAGACCTGTAACTATCATCCTAGACCTGTAACTATCATCCCAGACCTGTAACTATCATCCCAGACCTGTAACTATCATCCCAGACCTGTAACTATCATCCTAGACCTGTAACTATCATGCTATCTGGCACCTAGAGGATAGATAGTACCCTGGCACCTAATCTCAGTACACAGGTACCTAAGTATGTTCTATTCATGATCAATTACACACCTGTTCAACACCTGGGTATCTTGTAGATGTTTCACCCATCCAGTAGCTTCTTCAGTACAACTCTTGGGCATAACGTGAAGACTGTAGACAGCAGACAGTGGAAGATAAGGTAATCAGTCCCTTATCCTGGGACTGATTACCTTATCTGTAAGTGCTACTCTTCATGCAATAGTACTACTATTACTGATGCTACTGGTACTGTGACTACTATTGTAACCCCTCGTGTTACAGCTACACCAGGGGTCACACACCACAGGTCACAGGTGTGGCTGGTGCAGGGCAGGCAGCAACACTACACCAGGGGGTCACACCACAAAAGTCACAGGTGTGGCTGGTGTAGGGCAGGCAGCAACACTACACAAGGGGGTCACACCACGAAAGTCACAGGTGTGGCTGGTGCAGGGCAGGCAGCAACACTACACCAGGGGGTCACACCACACAGGTCACAGGTGTGGCTGGTGTAGGTCAGGCAGCAGTAACATACATAACGATCATGGTGCCATGGACCACCATTGTGGATAATTTTCTGTGTTTATCTGACTTATGGTAGAAATGAGGTGATGGTAGGAGGGGGTGTTTGCTTAGTTCCCGTGTGTGTGTGTGTGTGTGTGTGTGTGTGTGTGTGTGTGTGTGTGTGTGTGTGTGTGTGTGTGTGTGTGTGTGTGTGTGTGTGTGTGTACTCGCTTAATCGTACTTGCCTAATTGTGATTGCAGGGAACGAGACTCGGCTCCTGGCCCCGCCTCTTCACTGACCGCTACTGGGTCCTCCCTCCCCCTGCTCCATGATCTTTATCATACCTCGTTTTAGAACTATGTATGGTTCCTGCCTCCACTACATCGCTTGCCAGACTATTCCACTTCCTAATAACTCTCTGGCTGAAGAAATACTTCCTAACATCCCTGTGATTCATCTGAGTCTTCAGCTTTCAATTGTGACCCTTTGTTTCTGTGTCCCATCTCTGGACCATCCTGTCTGTCCACCTTGTCTATTCCACGCAGTATTTTGTATGTCGTTATCATGTCTCCCCTGCCCCTCTTGTCCTCCAGTGTCGCAAGACCGATTTCCCTTAACCTTTCTTCATAGGACATTTCCCTTAGCTCTGGAACTAGTCTTGTTGCAAACCTTTGCACTTTCTGTAATTTCTTTATGTGTTTGACCAAGTGTGGGTTCCAAACTGGTGCTGCATACTCCAGTATGGGCCTGACGTACACAGTGTATAGAGTCTTGAACGATTCCTTACTGAGGTATCGGAACGCTATTCTCAGGTTTGCCAGGCGCCCATATGCCGCAGCAGTTGTGGTTAATGTGTGCTTCTGGCGACGTACTCGGTATTATACTCACCCCTAGATCTTTCTCCTTGAGTGAGGTTTGCAGTCTCTGGCCACCTAGCCTATACTCTGTCTGCGGTCTTCTTTGCCCGTCTCCGATCTTCATGACTTTACATTTGGCGGGGTTAAATTCGAGAAGCCAGTTGCTGGACCAGGTGTCCAGGTCTCTTTGTAGACCTGTCTGGTCCGCATCTGATTCAATTCTCCTCATTAACTTCACATCATCTGCAAACAAGGACACTTCTGTCATGTCATTCACATATACCAAGAATAGCACTGGTCCCAGGACTGACCCCTGTGGGACCCCGCTCGTCACAGGCGCCCACTGTGATACCTCATCACGTACCACGGATCATGTGTGTGTGTGTACTCGCCTAGTTGTACTCACCTAGTTGAGGTTGCGGGGGTCGAGTCCGAGCTCCTGGCCCCGCCTCTTCACTGATCGCTACTAGGTCACTCTCCCTGAGCCGTGAGCTTTATCATACCTCTGCTTAAAGCTATGTATGGATCCTGCCTCCACTACATCGCTTCCCAAACTATTCCACTTACTGACTACTCTGTGGCTGAAGAAATACTTCCTAACATCCCTGTGATTCATCTGTGTCTTCAGCTTCCAACTGTGTCCCCTTGTTACTGTGTCCAATCTCTGGAACATCCTGTCTTTGTCCACCTTGTCAATTCCTCTCAGTATTTTGTATGTCGTTATCATGTCCCCCCTATCTCTCCTGTCCTCCAGTGTCGTCAGGTTGATTTCCCTTAACCTCTCCTCGTAGGACATACCTCTTAGCTCTGGGACTAGTCTTGTTGCAAACCTTTGCACTTTCTCTAGTTTCTTCACGTGCTTGGCTAGGTGTGGGTTCCAAACTGGTGCCGCATACTCCAATATGGGCCTAACATACACGGTGTACAGGGTCCTGAATGATTCCTTATTAAGATGTCGGAATGCTGTTCTGAGGTTTGCTAGGCGCCCATGTGCTGCAGCAGTTATTTGGTTGATGTGCGCTTCAGGAGATGTGCCTGGTGTTATACTCACCCCAAGATCTTTTTCCTTGAGTGAGGTTTGTAGTCTCTGACCCTCTAGACTGTACTCCGTCTGCGGCCTTCTTTGCCCTTCCCCAATCTTCATGACTTTGCACTTGGTGGGATTGAACTCCAGGGGTGTGTGTGTGTGTGTGTGTGTGTGTGTGTGTGTGTGTGTGTGTGTGTGTGTGTGTGTGTGTGTGTGTGTGTGTGTACTCACCTAGTTGTGGTTGCAGGGATCGAGTCATACGTCCTGGCCCCGCCTCTTCACTGGCCTCTACTTGGTCACTCTCCCCGCACTATGAGCTTTATCATACCTCTACTTAAAGCTATGAATGGATCCTGCCTCTACTATATCGTTTCCCAAATTATTCCACTTCCTGGCAACTCTGTGACTGAAGAAATACTTCCTAACATCCCTGTGATTCATCTGTCTCTTCAATTTCCAACTGTGTCCCCTTGTTGCTGTGTGTCATCTCTGGAACATTCTGTCTGTCCACCTTGTCAATATCTCTCAGTATTTTATACGTCGTTATCATGTCTCCCCTATCTCTCCTGTCCTCCAGTGTCGTCAAGTCGATTTTCCTTAACCTCCTGTGTGTACTCACCTATTTGTACTCACCTATTTGTGGTTGCAGGGGTCGAGTCCTAGCTCCTGGCCCCGCCTCTTCACCGGTTGCTACTAGACCCTCTCTCTCCCCGCTCCATGAGCTTTATCAAACCTCGTCTTAAAACTGAGTATGGTTCCTGCCTCCACTACGTCATTTTCTAGGCTATTCCACTGCCTTACAACTCTATGACTGAAGAAATACTTCCTACTATCTCTCTGACTCATTTGTGTCTTCAACTTCCAATTGTGGCCTCTTGTTTCTGTGTCCCCTCCCTGGAACATCCTGTCTTTGTCCACCTTGTCTATTCCACGCAGTATTTTATATGTCGTTATCATGTCTCCCCTGACCCTCCTGTCCTCCAGTGTCGTCAGGCCGATTTCCCTTAATCTTTCTTCATAGGACATTCCCCTTAGCTCTGAAACTAACCTTGTTGCAAACCTTTGTACTTTCTCTAGTTTCTTGACGTGTGTGTGTGTGTGTACTCATCTAGTTGTGGTTGCAGGGATCGAGTCATAGCTCCTGGCCCCTCCCCTGGTGCGTGCGTGTGTGTGTGTGTGTGTGTGTGTGTGTGTGTGTGTGTGTGTGTGTGTGTGTGTGTGTGTGTGTGTGTGTGTGTGCGCGCGCGCTCCCTAATAGGCCGAACTCCCTCATCTTTGAACCAACTATATCTTAGGAACCTCAGGTAACCCAACTTAGGAACCTCAGGTAACCCAACTTAGGAACCTCAGGTAACCCAACTTAGGAACCTCAGGTAACCCAACTTAGGAACCTCAGGTAACCCAACTTAGGAACCTCAGGTAACCCAACTTAGGAACCTCAGGTAACCCAACTTAGGAACCTCAGGTAACCCAACTTAGGAACCTCAGGTAACCCAACTTAGGAACCTCAGGTAACCCAACTTAGGAACCTCAGGTAACCCAACTTAGGAACCTCAGGTAACCCAACTTAGGAACCTCAGGTAACCCAACTTAGGAACCTCAGGTAACCCAACTTAGGAACCTCAGGTAACCCAACTTAGGAACCTCAGGTAACCCAACTTAGGAACCTCAGGTAACCCAACTTAGGAACCTCAGGTAACCCAACTTAAACTACCATAACATATTCAAAATAAACTCAACCATATATAGCAAAGGTCACTTAATAGTAATCTAATATTTTCCTTATATTCAGACTGAGTTTCGCTGATATATATATATATATATATATATATATATATATATATATATATATATATATATATATATATATATATATATATATATATATTTTAAGGCGTTGCAATGGTCTAGCTTTTCCATATAGATCAATTATTTCTATATATTATACAAAGGAATTATACTTTGGAATTATACAGAGGAATTATGGGCAGGAATTATATAGCCAGACACATAAGCGATAATTAATTTTAACTCATTCGTAGTCAACCTAATCTATTAGCAAATAATCACATACATATAATTGCAGCTTAGCATGATAGAGCTATAATATATCTCATTCAATGGAGGGAATACATATAATACGTATAATTGCCATAATAACAATTATGGGACGTATGTAGGTATAATTCTCATGATAACAATAGCGCCACGAACGAGACAATCTCTCTCAAAACAACAGTGACCAAAAATAATGCTTCTGTAATTACTTTTGTTGGCATGCTAGATGTGTATTCGCGTGGGGGTGTAATTGTTACACGTGTGATTGTGGTGGGAGGCGATTGTGGTGGGAGGCGATTGTGGTGGGAGGCGATTGTGGTGGGAGGCGATTGTGGTGGGAGGCGATTGTGGTGGGAGGCGATTGTGGTGGGAGGCGATTGTGGTGGGAGGTGATTGTGATGGTGCTAATTGTGGTGGGAAGTATTGTAGATGTAGGAGTAATCGTGTGCTGAGGCAGGTTAGAGGAGGGTTATACTGTAAGAGATGAGGGAAGAGAATAGTAGTATGTCCTGGAGAGGCACTGAGGTCGAAATATGTCCTGGGGAGACACTGAGGTCGAAATATATCCTGGGGAGGCACTGAGGTAGAAATATGTCCTGGGGAGACACTGAGGTCGAAATATATCCTGGGGAGGCACTGAGGTAGAAATATGTCCTGGGGAGGCAATAACGTAGAAATATGTCCTGGGGAGACACTGAGGTAGAAATGTGTCCTGGGGAGACACTGAGGTCGAAATATATCCTGGGGAGGCACTGAGGTAGAAATATGTCCTGGGGAGACACTGAGGTCGAAATATATCCTGGGGAGGCACTGAGGTAGAAATATGTCCTGGGGAGGCAATAACGTAGAAATATATCCTGGGGAGACACTGAGGTAGAAATGTGTCCTGGGAGGCACTAAGGTAGAAATATGTCTTCGGGAGGCACTGAGGTAGAAGTATGTCCTGGGGAGGCACTGAGGTAGAAACATGTCCTGGGGATGCACCGAGGTAGAAATATGTCTTGGGGAGGCACTAAGGTAGAAATATGTTCTGGGGAGGCACCGAGGTAGAAATATGTACTGGGGAGGCACTGAGGCAGAAATATGTTCTGGGGAGGCACTGAGGTAGAAATATGTCCTGGGGAGGCACTGAGATGAAATATGTTCTGGGGAGGCACTGAGGTAGAAATATGTTCTGGGGAGGTACTGAGGTAGAAATATGTCCTGGGAGGCACTGAGGTAGAAATATGTTCTGGGGAGGCACTGAGGTAGAAATATGTCCTGGGGAGGCACTGAGGTAGAAATATGTCCTGGGGAGACACTGAGGTAGAAATATGTCCTGGGGAGGCACTGAGGTAGAAATATGTCCTGGGGAGGCACTGAGGTAGAAATATGTCCTGGGGAGGCACTGAGGTAGAAATATGTCCTGGGGAGGCACTGAGGTAGAAATATGTCCTGGGGAGGCACTGAGGTAGAAATATGTCCTGGGGAGGCACTGAGGTAGAAATATGTCCTGGGGAGGCACTGAGGTAGAAATATGTCCTGGGGAGGCACTGAGGTAGAAATATGTCCTGGGGAGGCACTGAGGTAGAAATATGTCCTGGGGAGGCACTGAGGAAGAAATATGTCCTGGGGAGGCACTGAGGTAGAAATATGTCCTGGGGAGGCACTGAGGTAGAAATATGTCCTGGGGAGGCACTGAGGTAGAAATATGTCCTGGGGAGGCACTGAGGTAGAAATATGTCCTGGGGAGGCACTGAGGTAGAAATATGTCCTGGGGAGGCACTGAGGTAGAAATATGTCCTGGGGAGGCACTGAGGTAGAAATATGTCCTGGGGAGGCACTGAGGTAGAAATATGTCCTGGGGAGGCACTGAGGTAGAAATATGTCCTGGGGAGGCACTGAGGTAGAAATATGTCCTGGGGAGGCACTGAGGTAGAAATATGTCCTGGGGAGGCACTGAGGTAGAAATATGTCCTGGGGAGGCACTGAGGTAGAAATATGTCCTGGGGAGGCACTGAGGTAGAAATATGTCCTGGGGAGGCACTGAGGTAGAAATATGTCCTGGGGAGGCACTGAGGTAGAAATATGTCCTGGGGAGGCACTGAGGTAGAAATATGTCCTGGGGAGGCACTGAGGTAGAAATATGTCCTGGGGAGGCACTGAGGTAGAAATATGTCCTGGGGAGGCACTGAGATAGAAATATGTCCTGGGGAGGCACTGAGATAGAAATATGTCCTGGGGAGGCACTGAGATAGAAATATGTCCTGGGGAGGCACTGAGGTAGAAATATGTCCTGGGGAGGCACTGAGGTAGAAATATGTCCTGGGGAGGCACTGAGGTAGAAATATGTCCTGGGGAGGCACTGAGGTAGAAATATGTCCTGGGGAGGCACTGAGGTAGAAATATGTCCTGGGGAGGCACTGAGGTAGAAATATGTCCTGGGGAGGCACTGAGGTAGAAATATGTCCTGGGGAGGCACTGAGGTAGAAATATGTCCTGGGGAGGCACTGAGGAAGAAATATGTCCTGGGGAGGCACTGAGGAAGAAATATGTCCTGGGGAGGCACTGAGGTAGAAATATGTCCTGGGGAGGCACTGAGGTAGAAATATGTCCTGGGGAGGCACTGAGGTAGAAATATGTCCTGGATAGGCACTGAGGTAGAAATATGTCCTGGGGAGGCACTGAGGTAGAAATATGTCCTGGGGAGGCACTGAGGTAGAAATATGTCCTGGGGAGGCACTGAGGTAGAAATATGTCCTGGGGAGGCACTGAGGTAGAAATATGAATACTCTAAATTTATGGAAATTGAAAAACAAATATTTTAGCTACGGTAGACGAACAGTAGACATCCTACTCTTAGCACAGTGTCTACATCTGTAGTATACAGCACATTGTCTACTTGTAGCGTTTTCGGCTGTGGTAGACAGAGGGTAGACCTCCCACACTTACCATAGAGTTGAGCTTGATCGATCTTTCGTGTTTTTCTCGTAATAATGTCAATCTTCCATCCAGTTATATTAAGGGTGTTTGGTTGAAGGATGGAATGGGAGACAGGAAGAGGGGAGGGAGGAGGGGAAGGCGGGGAATGAAGGAGGGGATCAAAGACCTCTGGAAAGGAGGGAAGGAAGGAAGGAAAGGAATGAAAGAGGAATGGAACATAAGTAGATGATAGAAAAAGTAGAAACAGAGATGGTAGATAAGGATGGAAGAAGAGCGTGGCCAACTCAGGGGTATACTCAGAGGTGCCAAGTATACCTGAGTGCCAGATATACCACCCAGGGGTATACTCAGAATGCCAGGTCATGGTTTGCTGAGTATTAGCGAGTTGTTGATAAAGAACGTAATAAGAGAGGCAAGCACTCTCATCTCTCTCTTTCTCCCTCTTCCTCTCCCTCTCCCCCCTCTCTCTCTCCCTCCCCCCCCCTCTCTCTCTCTCTCTCTCTCTCTCGTAAATACATTCAGGTGGCGTACGTCCCCAGGATACCAAGGGAGGAGGATAAGCCTGGTGTGTGTGCTGCTGGAACGTGGATAAAAGATGCATGTAATAGGATAGATGCTGACAGAAGATTGGATAAAGGACACGGATAGGAGTGGATAGAAGGACGCGGAGGAGGATACGTACGGCAGTACACACACATGAGGAAGGCAGGTACTGATACATGACCTGTCGTGCCCGACCGTGAAGCTGGAACACCAGCAACGGTGCAATTATTGAAAATCCTCCCCAAGTCGTACATGCTGACATCTCACATACAGTATGTACGCAAATGTAAACAAACGGTATGTACGTAAACAAATACATACAGTATGTACACAAACAGTTACGGTTCATACGCCCATAACAGTGACAGAACTCCAGTATGTATTGATCAACTGAAAGCATGTGAGGGACTGACCTCCAATGTGAATTTTAGTTACAAAATGAGCTTGCTTGGCGGTCACTCCAACTCATTCTGACTGATAAATATAAATATCAGTTATCCTTCAGTGGGAGTAGGGTGGACCTTCACTGGCGCAGACAGTCAAGTGCCTGGCTTTCAACTGATTACTGACAGGCTGCAGAGTGTGATTGGATGTGAAGAGTGCTGACTTAAAGCCCTCGGCGCATGCCACAGCATGTACGATAGATACAGATAGAAAGCCGATAGCCAAATAATAAGAGGTTAGAAAGTAGATATTCTGGCTGATAGCCAGAATGTCTAAATCTTTTCATATATTTTTGCCTTTTTCACATTTTTTTCCACGCCCTATTAGCACATTTTCACATATTTTCACTTGTTTTTTTACGTATTTTTACATATTTTTCACATCTTTTAACACCATCCCTAAAGCGTCCACACCATCCCTAAAACGTCCACACCATCCCTAAAACGTCCACACCATCCCTAAAACGTCCACACCATCCCTAAAACGTCCACACCATCCCTAAAACGTCCACACCATCCCTAAAACGTCCACACCATCCCTAAAACGTCCACACCATCCCTAAAACGTCCACACCATCCCTAAAACGTCCACACCATCCCTAAAGCGTCCACACCATCCCTAAAACGTCCACATCATCCCTAAAACGTCCACACCATCCCTAAAACGTCCACACCATCACTAAAACGTCCACACCATCCCTAAAACGTCCACACCATCCCTAAAGCGTCCACACCATCCCTAAAACGTCCACACCATCCCTAAAACGTCCACACCATCCCTAAAACGTCCACACCATCCCTAAAACGTCCACACCATCCCTAAAACGTCCACACCATCCCTAAAACGTCCACACCATCCCTAAAACGTCCACACCATCCCTAAAACATTTACGTCTCCTGAAGGCAGACCAGGAATCCCTTAACAATCCCTCACAGCCCCGGGGGCGTTGTCCAGAACTAGGTAATTGCATTGGCTTGAGTCCTCTCTTTCTCTCTCTTTCTCTCTCTCTCTCTCTGTCATAGCTAGCTGCTGTTCTAAATGTATTCTATTCAAATGTTAATAGGTTAATACTGTCACGTGAGGAATTAATCCGAACACCAATATCATCCGAACACTGTGTGTGTGTGTGTGTGTGTGTGTGTGTGTGTGTGTGTGTGTGTGTGTGTGTGTGTGTGTGTGTACTCGCCTAGCTCACCTAGTTGAGGTTGCAGGGGTCGAGTCCAAGCTCCTGGCCCCTCCTCTTCACTCGTCGCTACTAGGTCACTCTCCCTGAACCATGAGCTTTATCGTACCTCTGCTTAAAGCTATGTATAGATCCTGCCTCCACTACATCGCTTCCCAAACTATTCCACTTCCTGACTACTCTGTGGCTGAAGAAATACTTCCTAACATCCCTGTGATTCATCTGTGTCTTCAACTTCCAACTGTGTCCCCTTGTTACTGTGTCCAATCTCTGGAACATCCTGTCTTTGCCCACCTTGTCAATTCCTCTCAGTATTTTGTAAGTCGTTATTATGTCCCCCTATCTCTCCTGTCCTCCAGTGTCGTCAGGTTGATTTCCCTTAACCTCTCCTCGTAGGACATACCTCTTAGCTCTGGGACTAGTCTTGTTGCAAACTTTTGCACTTTCTCTAGTTTCTTTACATGCTTGGCTAGGTGTGGGTTCCAAACTGGTGCCGCATACTGTGTGTGTGTGTGTGTGTGTGTGTGTGTGTGTGTGTGTACACACATTTGTGGTTGCAGGGGTTGAGTCATAGCTCCTGGTTTCTGTGTGTGTGTATGGACCAAGAGGCGTCCCATTGACAGGTGTCACTGTAGTAAGAACTGACAGGTGTCACTGTAGTAAGAACTGACAAGTGTCAATGTAGTAAGAACTGTGGCAAGTGTCACTGTAGTAAGAACTGTGACAAGTGTCACTGTAGTAAGAACTGTGACAAGTGTCACTGTAGTAAGAACTGTGACAAGTGTCACTGTAGTAAGAACTGTGACAAGTGTCACTGTAGTAAGAACTGTGACAAGTGTCACTGTAGTAAGAACCGTGACAAGTGTCACTGTAGTAAGAACCGTGACAAGTGTCACTGTAGTAAGAACCGTGACAAGTGTCACTGTAGTAAGAACCGTGACAAGTGTCACTGTAGTAAGAACCGTGACAAGTGTCACTGTAGTAAGAACCGTGACAAGTGTCACTGTAGTAAGAACCGTGACAAGTGTCACTGTAGTAAGAACTGTGACAGGTGTCACTGTAGTAAGAACTGTGACAGGTGTCAATGTAGTAAGAACTGTGACAGGTGTCACTGTAGTAAGAACTGACAGGTGGCACTGTATTATGAACAGTCGCAGGTGGCACTGTATTATGAACAGTGGCAGGTGGCACTGCATTATGAACAGTGGCAAGTGGCACTGCAATATGCAAATTGAACCCTCCGGTTCACTGCTGAAGTCGTGGCACTAACCCAGGCACTAACCCTGGCACTAACCATAGCACTAACACAGGTACTAACACAGGCACTAAGCCTGGTACTAACACAGGCACTAACACAGGTACTAACAGGCACTAACACAGGCACTAACACAGGTACTAACACAGGTACTAACACAGGTACTAACACAGGTACTAACACAGGCACTAACACAGGCACTAACACAGGCACTAAACGGTGCCAGGTGCCACTCCCGATACTCACTGACACCATTGGAAAATATCGGAATATTTTTTTTGTTCCAGGGAGAACATTGGAAAAATATATAGGAAATTTGAGCGATACATTATGGATTTTTTGGAAGTCTTTTTCACCCGGCTGAAAACACGAGCACAAGGAATTTTGGAACTTAGGATTTCTTTCAGTCGGGAAGAAATCAATGTAGCGTGGAGCAGAGAGGGAATTGTGAAGGAGGGAGGAGGGTGGGAGAGAGAGAGGGAGGTGGTGGGGAGGGAGAGAGAGATGGGGGGAGGGAGAGAGAGGTGGGAGGGAGGGGTGTCCAAAACTGGTCACAAATGTTGAATACTGGTCACTAACTCCCTAACACTGGTCACAACAACTGACCAACACTGATCACAACACCTGCACAACACAGGTCACAGCAAGTAAGGCTGGTCACAACTGACCAACACTGGTCACATCACCTGTCCAGCACCTGGACATAATCATCAGCTCAGACACACCTGAGGAGACTAAGAATAATCTCAGTGTCAACACCTCAACTGAATGGTCATTATTATTCTGATCTAATTTAACAACTGAGGTGACGTGTTGACGTAACTGAGATAACCCAGAGTAAGAGCTAACCCAACAGACTTACTGCTGAGACAATCAGACTGTTACTGCTGAGACAATCCAGTAGACTCACTGCTGAGAGAATCACAGTGGCCTAGACTGAGGCTTAAAATATTTGTAGATAATTCTGTTTGTCTTCCAGGTTCCTTCATTCATTGAAAAAAAAATGCTACAGTTATATACTGCTGTTTTCCTATGTATGCACGCCATATGTATAACTATATTTACACATTGGGGATTAAAATGAAAACTGGTCAGAAACCACGCTGGAACAAGTCTCTCTCGCTTTCCACTTACGTAGTGCGTTTTTGCAAGTCTAGGAAAAATTTGAAGATGCTCGGGAGAATCGCTTGAAACGCCGTTTTAAAACCCCATCAATTCCGTAAAATGTATGGATTAGTGTGTTTACGTGGCCATGGAGAGGTTAAACCTCTCCGGCTAGACGGTCCTGAGCCTGGCGGTGGCCCTGACGGAGGCACTGAGGCACAAACTAACATGATGACGCTCTCGATAAGCTGACTACCACAGCAGAGGATAGTCAAGAGGGTAGCATTACCAATACCTCCCTCTCTAGACACGACTTCCAAGTTAATATGACAAGAGGCCTTTGATACAAGAACTTAAAGGAGGAACACTGCAGCAGGCAGGTACTTCTCCAAGCCAAGACCATTAACACTTCCTTCTCAGGGATTCGAAGCTTCACTCTGACGCATCCTGGTTACAGGAGACAACCAACAAATCGTCCCCGAGGTCCCTAAGAATGTCAACAGTGTGGTTGTCAACCACTGGAGAACAGTAGTGTTGCTCCTCTGAAGGGAGAAATCGTCCCTGAGGTCCCTAAGAGTGTCAACAGTGTGGTTGTCAACCACTGGAGAACAGTAGTCTTGCTCCTCTGAAGGGTCATCTGACCCATATACTCCCTCACATACCCTCTGAGTTAGACCTGCACATGTATGGTAAACAGTACCAACAAGACGAAGAATCAGACACCTGTGAAACATCTGGGTATCTTTACTGTAGACGCTTCACCATCCAGTGGCTTTATCAATGCAAAAATCAAGGGCATAATTGGAAAACAGTAAAACTATATATAAACGATAAGGTAATTAGTCCCTCATCAGCCTTTGCAGGTGTTGGAGCACCGAGCATCTGTTAGATGTTTGTGACTTGATAAAGACGTCTGTGTGAGCGAAATGTGCTCAGTAAACAATCTCATCTCATCGTACTGGTACTTTACACCAGTTATCAGCAGATCACCCAGGCTGTGATGGATATGTGGGGCTGCGGGCCACCAGCAGCAACAACCTGGTTAACCAGGCAAGCACCAGACGAGCCTGGCCAAGGGCCGGGCTCCGGGAGTAAAAAAAAAAACTCAGAACTCGTCGAAGGTATACCAGAGGTATATCAAAGGTATACACATCGTGACATCTAAGAGGAATGCTTCCTGGATGCTGCGGTTCAGAGTAAGAAGGACAGATGTAATCTCCATCTCTAAAACAGCATCACCAAAATAAATGAGATTCCCGAACAGTTTTTTTTTCAGTTTTATTTTTTTTTTGCGTGATTATAGAACTATAAAGTTTTTTCCGTGATTATACAAAAGTTTTTTTTCGTGATTTCTATAATCACGGAAAAAAAACTTTTTCTATAATCACCCAAAAAACTTTTTTGTAATCACGGAAAAAAACTTTTTTATAAAGTTTTTTCCGTGATTATAGAAAGTTTTTTCCGTGATTATAGAAAGTTTTTTCCGTGATCATCTTAAGAAGTTTCCGTCTCAACTTCTTCCCTTCCATCGTTTATTGTTTTTTCTTCTCTACTTCTGTTTTTATCAACTCGTTCTTCCCTTATTTTCAATCTCAACTAGTTCCTTCTCTTAGTTTCTTTCCTGCCTCCATCTCACCTCCCTCCCTCCCTCCCTCCATCTCACCTAACCTCCCTCCGTCCCTCCCTCCCTCCATCTCACCTCCCTCCATCTCACCTCCCTCCATCTCACCTCCCTCCCTCCCTCCTTCCTTCCATCTCACCTCCCTCCCTCCCTCCTTCCTTCCATCTCACCTCCCTCCATCTCACCTCCCTCCATCTCACCTCCCTCCATCTCACCTCCCTCCATCCCTCCTTCCTTCCATCTCACCTCCCTCCATCTCACCTCCCTCCCTCTTTAACGTCTCTCCTTCCTTCTTCTCTTCTCGCTTCTCCATCATCTCACTGAAATTTCTTCCAATAATAAACACTTGATTGGATTTCGGAGGTCCCATTATTCCCTCCCTCCCCCTCCCTCCTCCTCTCCCTCCCCCTCTCCCTCCCCCTCTCCCTCCCCCTCTCCCTCCCCCTCTCCCTCCCCCTCTCCCTCCCCCTCTCCCTCCCTCCTTCTCTCCCTCCCTCCTCTCTCCCCCTCCTTCTCTCCCTCCCTCCTCTCTCTCCCTCCTTCTCTCCCTCCCTCCTCTCTCTCCCTCCTTCTCTCCCTCCCCCTCTCCCTCCCTCCTTCTCTCCCTCCCCCTCCCCCTCCCTCCCCCTCTCTCTCTCCCTCTCTCTCTCCCTCTCTCTCCCTCCTTCTCTCCCTCCCTCCCCCTCTCTCTCCCTCCTTCTCTCCCTCCCTCCTCTCTCTCTCTCTCTCTTCCTCTCTCCCTCCCTCCCCCTCTCTCTCCCTCCTTGTCTCCCTCCCTCCCCCTCCTTCTCTCCCTCCCTCCCCCTCCTCCTCTCCCTCCTCTCCCTCCTCTCCCTCCCTCCCTCCCTCCCTCCTCCTCCTCCTCTCCCTCCCTCCCCCTCTCTCTCCTCCTCTCCCTTCCTGCACTCTCTCCCTCCCTCCCTGCACTCTCTCCCTCCCTCTCTCTCTCTCTCTCTCTCTCCCTCCCTCCCTCACTCCTTCCCTCCCCCTCTCTCCCTCTCTCCCTCCCTCTCTCCCTCCCTCCCCCTCTCTCTCCCTCCCTCCCTCTCTCCCTCCCTCCCTCTCTCCCTCCCTCCCTCTCTCCCTCCCCCCCCTCTCTCCCTCCCCCTTCTCTCTCTCTCTCTCTCTCCCTCCTTCCGTCCCTCCCTATCTCTCTCTCTCCCTCCCTCCCTCCTTACCTACACATGCATATATTATCATTTGATCCGAGGTTCTTGAAGCAACTGGGAAAAATGGGAGGGACTCGGTGCTGATCCTTGGCAAGGGAGATTATCTCCAGTTCCTCCAATCAAAACCTTAATGTATTTATTCTCTTTCTATCGCCTCTCTCTCTGAGTTTTGAATCAAGTGTGAGAGTAATGGTGGTTGGGGATTTCAATGCTAAAGTGGGTAAAAATGTTATGGAAGGAGTAGTAGGTAAATTTGGGGTGCCAGGGGTAAATGTAAATGGGGAGCCTTTAATTGAGCTATGTGTAGAAAGAAATTTGGTAATAAGTAATACATATTTTATGAAAAAGAGGATAAATAAATATACAAGGTATGATGTAGCACGTAATGAAAGTAGTTTGTTAGATTATGTATTGGTGGATAAAAGGTTGATGGGTAGGCTCCAGGATGTACATGTTTATAGAGGGGCAACCGATATATCGGATCATTATTTAGTTGTAGCTACAGTTAGAGTAAGAGGTAGATGGGAAAAGAGGAAGGTGGCAACAACAAGTAAGAGGGAGGTGAAAGTGTATAAACTAAGGGAGGAGGAAGTTCGGGTGAGATATAAGCGACTATTGGCAGAAAGGTGGGCTAGTGCAAAGATGAGTAGTGGGGGGGTTGAAGAGGGTTGGAATAGTTTTAAAAATGCAGTATTAGAATGTGGGGCAGAAGTTTGTGGTTATAGGAGGGTGGGGGCAGGAGGAAAGAGGAGTGATTGGTGGAATGATGAAGTAAAGGGTGTGATAAAAGAGAAAAAGGTAGCTTACGAGAGGTTTTTACAAAGCAGAAGTGTTATAAGAAGAGCAGAGTATATGGAGAGTAAAAGAAAGGTGAAGAGAGTGGTGAGAGAGTGCAAAAGGAGAGCAGATGATAGAGTGGGAGAAGCACTGTCAAGAAATTTTAATGAAAATAAAAAAATTTTGGAGTGAGTTAAACAAGTTAAGAAAGCCTAGGGAAAGTATGGATTTGTCAGTTAAAAACAGAGTAGGGGAGTTAGTAGATGGGGAGATGGAGGTATTAGGTAGATGGCGAGAATATTTTGAGGAACTTTTGAATGTTAAGGAAGAAAGGGAGGCGGTAATTTCATGCACTGGCCAGGGAGGTATACCATCTTTTAGGAGTGAAGAAGAGCAGAATGTAAGTGTGGGGGAGGTACGTGAGGCATTACGTAGAATGAAAGGGGGTAAAGCAGCTGGAACTGATGGGATCATGACAAGAAATGTTAAAAGCAGGGGGGGATATAGTGTTGGAGTGGTTGGTACTTTTGTTTAATAAATGTATGAAAGAGGGGAAGGTACCTAGGGATTGGCAGAGAGCATGTATAGTCCCTTTATATAAAGGGAAAGGGGACAAAAGAGATTGTAAAAATTATAGAGGAATAAGTTTACTGAGTATACCAGGAAAAGTATACGGTAGAGTTATAATTGAAAGAATTAGAGATAAGACAGAATGTAGGATTGCGGATGAGCAAGGAGGTTTCTGAGTGGGTAGGGGATGTGTAGATCAAGTGTTTACATTGAAGCATATATGTGAACAGTATTTAGATAAAGGTAGGGAAGTTTTTATTGCATTTATGGATTTAGAAAAGGCATATGATAGAGTGGATAGGGGAGCAATGTGGCAGACGTTGCAAGTATATGGAATAGGTGGTAAGTTACTAAATGCTGTAAAGAGCTTTTATGAGGATAGGGAGGCTCAGGTTAGGGTGTGTAGAAGAGAGGGAGACTACTTCCCGGTAAAAGTAGGTCTTAGACAGGGATGTGTAATGTCACCATGGTTGTTTAATATATTTATAGATGGGGTTGTAAAAGAAGTAAATGCTAGGGTGTTCGGGAGAGGGGTGGGATTAAATTATGGGGAATCAAATTCAAAATGGGAATTGACACAGTTACTTTTTGCTGATGATACTGTGCTCATGGGAGATTCTAAAGAAAAATTGCAAAAGTTAGTGGATGACTTTGAGAATGTGTAAAGGGTAGAAAGTTGAAAGTGAACATAGAAAAGAGTAAGGTGATGAGGGTATCAAATGATTTAAAGAAAAATTGGATATCAAATTGGGGAGGAGGAGTATGGAAGAAGTGAATGTTTTCAGATACTTGGGAGTTGATGTGTCGGCGGATGGATTTATGATGGATGAGGTTAATCATAGAATTGATGAGGGAAAAAAGGTGAGTGGTGCGTTGAGGTATATGTGGAGTCAAAAAACGTTATCTATGGAGGCAAAGAAGGGAATGTATGAAAGTATAGTAGTACCAACACTCTTATATGGATGTGAAGCTTGGGTGGTAAATGCAGCAGCGAGGAGACGGTTGGAGGCAGTGGAGATGTCCTGTCTAAGGGCAATGTGTGGTGTAAATATTATGCAGAAAATTCGGAGTGTGGAAATTAGGAGAAGGTGTGGAGTTAATAAAAGCATTAGTCAGAGGGCAGAAGAGGGGTTGTTGAGGTGGTTTGGTCATTTAGAGAGAATGGATCAAAGTAGAATAACATGGAAAGCATATAAATCTATAGGGGAAGGAAGGAGGGGTAGGGGTCGTCCTCGAAAGGGTTGGAGGGGGTAAAGGAGGTTTTGTGGGCTAGGGGCTTGGACTTCCAGCAAGCATGCATGAGCGTGTTAGATAGTGAATGGAGGCGAATGATACTTGGGACCTGACGATCTGTGGGAGTGTGAGCAGGGTAATACTTAGTGATGGGATTCAGGGAAACCGGTTATTTTCATATAGTCGGACTTGAGTCCTGGAAATGGGAAGTACAATGCCTGCACTTTAAAGGAGGGGTTTGGGATATTTGCAGTTTGGAGGGATATGTTGTGTATCTTTATACGTATATGCTTCTAAACTGTTGTATTCTGAGCACCTCTGCAAAAGCAGTGATAATGTGTGAGTGTGGTGAAAGTGTTGAATGATGATGAAAGTATTTTCTTTTTGGGGATTTTCTTTCTTTTTTGGGTCACCCTGCCTCGGTGGGAGACGGCCAACTTGTTGGGAGAAAAAAAAAATAAAATAAATATATATATATATATATATATATATATATATATATATACACACATACACACTTGCGTGTGCGCGCGCGCGTGCGTGTGTGTACTCACCTAGTTGAGGTTGCGGGGGTCGAGTCCGAGCTCCTGGCCCCGCCTCTTCACTGATCGCTACTAGGTCACTCTCCCTGAACAGTGAGATTTATCATACCTCTGCTTAAAGCTATGTATGGATCCTGCCTCCACTACATAGCTTCCCAAACTATTCCACTTACTGACTACTCTGTGGCTGAAGAAATACTTCCTAACATCCCTGTGATTCATCTGTGTCTTCAACTTCCAACTGTGTCCCCTTGTTACTGTGTCCAATCTCTGGAATATCCTGTCTTTGTCCACCTTGTAAATTCCTCTCAGTATTTTGTATGTCGTTATCATGTGCCCCCTATCTCTCCTGTCCTCCAGTGTCGTCAGGTTGATTTCCCTTAACCTCTCCTCGTAGGACATACCTCTTAGCTCTTGGACTAGTCTTGTTGCAAACCTTTGCACTATCTCTAGTTTCTTTACGTGCTTGGCTAGGTGTGGGTTCCAAACTGGTGCCGCATACTCCAATATGGGCCTAACGTACACGGTGTACAGGGTCCTGAACGATTCCTTATTAACATGTCGGAATGCTGTTCTGAGGTTTGCTAGGCGCCCATGTGCTGCAGCAGTTATTTGGTTGATGTGCGCTTCAGGAGATGTGCCTGGTGTTATACTCACCCCAAGATCTTTTTCCTTGAGTGAGGCTTGTAGTCTCTGGCCCCCTAGATTGTACTCCGTCTGCGGTCTTCTTTGCCCTTCCCAATCTTCATGACTTTGCACTTGGTGGGATTGAACTCCAGGAGTCAATTGCTGGACCAGGTCTGCAGCCTGTCCAGATCCCTTTGTAGTTCTGCCTGGTCTTCGATCGAGTGAATTCTTCATCAACTTCACGTCATCTGCAAACAGGGACACCTCAGAGTCTATTCCTTCCGTCATTTCGTTCACAAATACCAGAAACAGCACTGGTCCTAGGACTGACCCCTGTGGGACCCCGCTGGTCACAGGTGCCCACTCTGACACCTCGCCACGTACCATGACTCGCTGTCTTCCTGACAAGTATTCCCTGATCCATTGAAGTGCCTTCCCTGTTATCCCTGCTTGGTCCTCCAGTTTTTGCCCCAATCTCTTGTGTGGAACTGTGTCAAACGCCTTCTTGCAGTCCAAGAATATGCAATCCACCCACCCCTCTTTCTCTTGTCTTACTGCTGTCACCATGTCATAGAACTCCAGTAGGTTTGTGACACAGGATTTCCCGTCCCTGAAACCATGTTGACTGCTGTTGATGAGATCGTTCCTTTCTAGGTGTTCCACCACTCTTCTTCTGATAATCTTCTCCATGATTTTGCATACTATACATGTCAGTGACACTGGTCTGTAGTTTAATGCTTCATGTCTGTCTCCTTTTTTAAAGAATGGGACTACATTTGCTGTCTTCCATGCCTCAGGCAATCTCCCTGTTTCGATAGATGTATTGAATATTGTTGTTAGGGGTACACATAGCGCCTCTGCTCCCTCTCTCAGTACCCATGGGGAGATGTTATCTGGCCCCATTGCCTTTGAGGTATCTAGCTCACTCAGAAGCCTCTTCACTTCTTCCTCGGTTGTGTGCACTGTGTCCAGCACATGGTGGTGTGCCCCACCTCTGTCTTTCTGGAGCCCCTTCTGTCTCCTCTGTGAACACTTCTTTGAATCTCTTGAGTTCCTCACATACTTCACGTTCATTTCTTGTTGTCTCTCCTCCTTCCTTCCTTAACCTGATTACCTGGTCCTTGACTGTTGTTTTCCTCCTGATGTGGCTGTACAACAGTTTCGGGTCAGATTTGGCTTTCGCTGCTATGTCATTTTCATATTGTCTTTGGGCCTCCCTTCTTATCTGTGCATATTCGTTTCTTGCTCTACGACTGCTCTCCTTATTCTCCTGGGTCCTTTGCCTTCTATATTTCTTCCATTCCCTAGCACACTTTGGGTAAACCATGGGCTCATCCTGGCTTTTTCATTATTCCTGTTATCCTTGGGTACAAACCTCTCCTCAGCCTCCTTGCATTTTGTTGCTACATATTCCATCATCTCATTAACTGGCTTCCCTGCCAGTTCTCTGTCCCACTGAACCCCGTTCAGGAAGTTCCTCATTCCTGTGTTGTCCCCTTTCTTGTAGTTTGGCTTCATTCGTCCTGGCCTTCCTGCTTCTCCCTCCACTTGTAGCTGTGTATTCGAAGCTTAAAACCACATGGTCACTGGCCCCAAGGGGTCTTTCATATGTGATGTCCTCGATATCTGCACTACTCAAGGTGAATACTAAGTCCAGCCTTGCTGGTTCATCCTCTCCTCTCTCTCTTGTAGTGTCCCTTACGTGTTGGTACATGAAGTTTTCCAGTACCACCTCCATCATCTTAGCCCTCCATGCATCTTGGCCCCCATGCGGGTCCAAGTTCTCCCAATCGATCTCCTTGTGGTTAAAGTCACCCATGATCAGGAGCTTTGCCCTGCATGCATGAGCTCTTCTGGCCACTCTAGCCAGTGTGTCAACCATCGCTCTATTGCTCTCGTCGTACTCTTGCCTTGGCCTCCTGCTGTTCTGTGGTGGGTTATACATCACTGCTATTACCACCTTGGGACCTCCAGAGTGAAGCGTTCCCGCTATGTAATCACTTACTTCTCCGCTGTCTCCTCTCTCCAGCTCATCAAAACTCCAGCGATTTTTGATCAGCAATGCCACTCCTCCACCCCCCCCTGTTCCCTCTGTCTTTCCTCAGGATTTGGTATCCCGTTGGAAAGATGGCATCTGTTATCATACCTGTAAGCTTGGTTTCTGTGAGAGCTATGATGTCCGGTGATGCCTCTGACTCTTTCATGCCACTCCTCTCACTTATTTGTTATTCCATCAGCGTTTGTGTACCATACCTTCAGTTTCCTTTCCAACACTGTGGTTTGGGGGGCCTGTGAGGGTTTTAGACCTGGTAGCATACTGTGGGATTCTATAGCTCGGTGTTGGGTGGAGGCTGTGGGTATGAATTGTAGTGTGTGTTGGGATGGTGTGATAGGTTGTATGGTTCTGAGAATAGTTGTGTGCGCGCTTGCCCTTGCTGTTCTGTTCTGCTCTGACTGACCTCTGCTGGTTCCATCCTTGTCTCTTTTCCTAGCTCCTTTCGCTTTTTTGTCCTGTGTGTGTGTACTCACCTAACTGTGTTTGCAGGGGTCAAGTTATAGCTGCTGGCCCCGCCTCTTCACTGGACGCTACTGGGTCACTCACTCCCTGCTCTGAGTTTTATCATACC
>NC_091341.1:26009567-26094567 GCF_038502225.1 Cherax quadricarinatus
TAGCTTTGGGTAGGGGTGATTTTGATAAGGACCTTCCTTTTATGGGTCAGTAGGCCTTCTGCAGTGTTCCTTTATTCTTATGTTCTTATGTCTTTGATTAGTTTCATCTTCTACTGTAGGTTGCAAATATGTTCTCGACATAATATGAACTGCCAGCAAGAAAGACAGCTCTGAGGACTTCCTTAGTCCACTGTTTTAAAAAAATTCAATAAATCTCACAAATATCCATGTCACTATAATTTGTTTATATGCCAATCCCCTTTATTTTGAAGTATAATTTATACAAATATATTTTATTTTGGTAGCTATTCTTTTCTGACCTTCACAGACGTCATCTTGTTGAACTGACCCTCATACAAAACATTCCTAACCTAAACATTATAACCGATTTTTTTTCTGTACATTCTTGCCTTGTTGACGTACATTGTCAAATGCTTTTATTTTAAGGATTCTCTTGACGTAACATAATATCAGCTGTGTCCTTGCTTTCATTCCATGATCTGACGTCTGGCTTTTTCTAATTTTCTTTTTCGTTTGCTGCCTGATAATGGTCCACGACTGACCGTAACGTAGTAGAGTTTTTATTTGCAATTTATAGAATAACTGACTATTTCTAGCCTCGTTAATCTGGTTTTTCTCTTTTTTTAAACCTTGTATTCAACATTACAATATCTCTTAGTTTTATTGTAAACACTGATGAGAAACATTTTTTAACGGATTATATATTTTCTTATGCTGATTCGTCACGTTATAAACAATTACATTATTATATCATTGATGTATTCGTTGAGCTCTATATTCTGGTGATCAGTAACTGCATTTACCTGCTTGCAGATGCTTGTTGGGTGGTGGCTTATGTTTTGTCTGGTGATCAGCGCAGTGTTCAGTTCTTCCTTGATCGCTCACTTGACAGTCCAGGGTAAATCTCCCACACTGGACAGCTTCCAGGACTTGATCAAGCGGGACAACTGGAAATGGGGAACTGAGCCTTGGCTGTTCGGCGGTGCAGCATATGAATATTTCGCCAAACATACTGACCCTGCGGTGAACCGGGTTTATAGAGGTATGGAGGTGAGTTAAGTATAAAAGGTTATTAGATTAATTCATAAGAGTTTCAAGATATTACAGAGGTTTTGTCATACATTTTAAGCAGATAATTTATCTCTCTGTTTCCCTCTGTCAGCCATTAAGGTACAAAACCACTGAATTAGCAAATGCATACACAAATCAAAGCACGTAACTGCCTCAATACATGGGGTATATGTTGTACAAGAATGGTATACAATACCGACAAGATGAAATTAAGACACATGTCCAACATCTGGGTATCTTTATTGTAAGAAAAATAAAGATACCCAGATGTTGCACATGTGTCATAATTTCAACTTGGGATACATACAAATACATAAACAAACATCTTCCCCTCCCCCGTTTCCCTTCCCCAGGTGCTAGTGGTAGACGAAGCCCTGAAAAAGGTACTGGCAGGCAGGTTCTCCCTTATAGACTTCAAGAACTACATCAACGTGGTAGTTGCCTCCCGCTACACCGACGCCTTCGGTGTCACACCTTTCTATATCAGTAACAAAGGAATCTCCGTCATAGCCGTTTTCGGCTGGGGGCTGAGGAAAGTATCCAGACTTACGTTGTTGTAACAGACTACAGTTTTGCTGAAATTCATAGGAATTGGGAAAAATTACATGAAGTAAAAAATAGACTGTAACTCTCACTATACTGTAATTGTTGTCTGATGTTGTACTCACATATATACATTTAACAGAGGTGGATAATGCAAGAAGACACACATACATGTCTGACTCTGAACAAGTCTTCCTGGCTAACATCGGTATCATTTCAGATTTTAGTGACGTGCTTATTGAACTAATATCTCGTGGCATAACTCGCATGCAGTTCATGCAAATCCCAGTTCATCAGTGAGTTATAAAGTGACAAGTATATATACAACAGAGCCCCATCTTTTACTAAGCTCCTTCTTATATTTACAGGCAAGGCTCGCCATTTTACTCACGTTTTATCCAGCTAATGTCTCGGCTGGAAGACACTGGTATAATTAGCTACTGGACCGAGGACATCATGGCCAAACGAGTAAGAGAGAGCAGACTAGCGTCTTCACTGAACCTTCAGTTAAACCAGGCAAACGCTCTGCAGGTAAACCATCAGCTCAATCAGGCAAACACTCTGCAGGTAAACCATCAATTAAATCAGGCAAACACTCTGCAGGTAAACCTGACATTATTTTTCTTTCTTAGACACAATATAAACACTAATTAACCCATAATATATGTGGACATCATTTTTTTACTGATATATTTTGATACAGTATGCAACCCATGAATATAGAAGGAATTTTTAATATTATTTAGAATATCTTAACATGTTGTATACCTCAAAACAGTGAGTCCGTGATGCTATCACATATTTGCAATTACCCATTTTATTTTGTGTAAAGTAGGATGAGGTTCAGCTCTTGGTCCCACCTTATATCTTTCGATTCACTGAATCTATAATTTTATTAAGAGGGAAGCACTAAACCCATAAAGGCCATAAAGTGGGTGGGTAAAAAAGTGGGGTAATCAGATGTGATCTATCAGGAGGATTGATCCTGTTTCTTGAATCAAGAATCCTTCACCAGCATCAAGGGACCACCTTGAAGGGCCCACTGACGCTAGATAGTATTGTTAAATGTAATTCTGAATTTCTATGTGATGTTTTCTTTCACTGTGTCACTGATTAGCTCGTCACGTCTTTTTTAGCTCCCTTTTCTCAAAGTAGTGTTATGGTGGTGAAGAGAAAACACACAAGTGCAGTCCTTGAAGAATATAAATTAGAAACACATACATGTACGTATCATATCCCACCTTCTCTCTACCTCAGGGTGATGACACGAAGGTAGTTCTGGGGCTCACTCACATGCAAGGCGCCTTTTATCTGTTCTTTGTCGGCTGCAGCGTTGCCTTCCTCACCCTTCTGGGGGAGAAGCTCACCCACTGGTTCTCCTCATCTCAGCAACGCTCATCGAAGCCTCGCCAGACCTCGGACCAAGAGGATTCCGTAGTCCTAATGAGCTCATAACTCAGATGATGTGAGATAAACTCTGTGGTACTGGTCTTACAATTATATTAATCTATGAATGTTTTGATGATGATTTTTTTAAACATCAAAATTTACGTTTGATCCTAACATATTCGTGCTAAAATTTACAATGAATAGTATTGCCTAACGTATCCAACCCCTCGGCTTCTATTTGTCAGAAATTCCTCATTAGGTTCAAACTGTAAATTAGTCGAATGTGTGGTAAACTGTTTTCCACAACGTCATACCATATACGTTAAGTAAATATTATAAGATTTTAAAAGCAATAAAAATTGCATAGAACGATGATGTGGTCCTGAGTTTGCATCACCTGCAGGACGCCTTCTACCCAGGGCCGGATTACCGCATAAGCAAACTAGGCATTTGCCTAGGGCCCCGCGCATTTGGGGGCCCCGTGGTCCAAGGGGTTCAGGGGCTCATCCAAGACTGCGCACATGGTGCAAGTGCAAAGGGGTCCCTACCTAAAAAGTTCAAGTGTTTGGAGAGTAAAATTGATTTTTAAAAATTAATTAAAACAAAAATAAATAATGAAATAAAATAAAATAAAAATAAATAAACCTAACCATAGATGTCACTACTTTAATAACTTAATCTAGTAATACTATGCTGTCTTGAGTTTATTCTCTTTAAAATGCATGATTTAACAAGATAGTTATAATGGCTGTTGGTAAATGGTTTTGGTTGTCTTGATGTACTTTCCCTATTAAATTTAATCTAAATAGCCAGAATGTATTTAATTAGACCTTAAACAGGCTCACACCGACCCCGCCCCACCCCCAAGATGGAAGGGGTAGCTTCGCTTATCCGTAACTCAAAGGGGCCCCGCCAATCTGAATAGCCTAGGGCCCGGAGACTTCTTAATCTGGCCCTGCTGAGTTCTACCTGATCCTGTTGGGATCCAGCATCGCCTTCCTCACCCTTCTGGGAGGACGCCTCATCCACTGGCGCTCCTCGCCTCTGTAAAGCCTTTTCCAGCATCGCTAGACCTCGTGCCGGGGATGATGATGCTGGAAGAAACATTTTGAGTCATTTGTTGTCTAATTTCTTAAGTATTTGCTCAGTGATAACCCACATGAAAAAAGAAACTCAGGAGACTGATCGATCTGCATATTTCGACCCCCGTCAGGGATCCTCTTCAAGTTACAGTCACAGCAACAGCTGTTTAGTTGTTAGAATTTAGTTAATGTTAAAATGTAGGAATTGTTGAAATAATTAGGTGAAACTAGCACTTCATACGTATATTAATTACACAATACAATTTACTAATATACTTAAAATATTAACAACAATTACACACTTTGAATAATAAAATATTCTTTTCTATATATGGCTGCAAATAAAATTTCACTCAGTTATATTTCTTGAAATTTCCCTCTATCTTTGAATATGAATTAAAGAACCTTAAAAAATATATTTAAATATTTTTTACAAGTGAAATAAAAAGTGCAATAAAACTTAAAGCCCAGATAACGAATTATCATCTTTATTAATATGCACTGAGAACAACAGTGTATGTAAGCGTGGAGGGATATATATCTTATTTAAGCTTACTATGGTCTTAATACGCAAAGATTTGGGATTAAAGTGTTTTCGACTGGAGGTGGACAGGTAAAAGGTGGAGATTGAGACACTTATGCAGCATATGGGAATCTTTATTCAGGAAACGTTTCGCCACACAGTGGCTTCATCAGTCCAATACAAAGAGTAAGGCGTAAGGAGAGGAGGAGTATGAGGTAATCAATCCCTCAGCCTGGAGTCGATGTGTTCAGTCCATCAATCTTGTCGGTTTTTCAAACCATTCATCACAGGTAAAAGGTAAACAGGATAATTGGGTTTTAAGCCCAATTAACCAGTAAAATGATAAAAATGCATATTTTGTTCGATTTTACTCTCAGTTACTTTTGTTATTTATTTTAAGTGTTTACCATCATGTTAAAGGATTTGTTAATCCCACAAACACTTTATTATGTGTGTATAAACTATGGATGTCTCCCTTGAAACTACTGATGCCTCCCCTTTAAAAGAGTCCTTTTAAGTGAGCCCCTTTTCTACAGGTATGAAAGACAATTACCAGATCTATCTATATATTTCGTATGTCAAGTCATTTATATCATATCCAGATGTCTCCCGTTGAATGTGTCCCTTTAAACGGACCAGTTTTCAAGAGTTGCGGAAGCTCCTAAAATCATTGCCTGTGATTATATCACTGACAATATAGCTATTATATATGAAAGTTATTTATATCATAGCATGGTGTGTGGGGGGGGGGGTTGGTGGGTGGGTGTATATCTGTGTAATATATGTGTTTGGCCACATGTATAACTCCGAGTGTATTTGTGTACACGAGTAAATTATTCGATCTACCAAGTGAGTTCATATATTGTTACCAAGACAGAGGATCAATTATTGCGTAATTTATTGACGAAACTGAGGTAGTTGTCGCTCCTGCGCGGCTTTACAGGTCCCCGTTGATAAATAGAACCCCGGCCGTCTTGCGTCACTGAGGAGGAACGACGCGAGCGGCATCAACCAGTGAAGAAGACTTCAAAAAATCCCTGACGCTGCCACACGGTGAGTGATACATAAACCAGGAAGGTTTTACTCAGTCTGCTTTATTAGTGAATATTACGACGTTACTTCTCTACGAGTTTGTTATTCGGAGTTATATGAAGAGACATATTAACAGAAAGAAAGAATTCAGTTAAACTAACAATATATGTATATATATATATATATATATATATATATATATATATATATATATATATATATATATATATATATATATATATATATATATATATATATATATATATATATATATATATATATATATATATATATATATATATATATATATATATATATATATATATATACATATATATATTACATGCATACATACATATATACATACATACAAAGTGTAATAATCACTGGTCGATATCACAAACGATTCCACCTGGAAAAAATAATTATAAGGTTAGAGATGTAAAGTACTTTAAATTTCGCCCTGCAGCTGAGAACTTCTTCATCCTAAAACTATAAGCTGCTGCCTAACTGATGTTCTTAGTTTTTCAACAGTTATGGTGGTATTATAGTATGTTCAGTTTCTTGGAGAAACTCTTTGATAAAGTTACAATAGACTTATTATTAGAATGACATTGTCTGGTAGTGTCGTGCTGTAAAAATACCAGGATGTTACTGAAAAAAATATTGGAACTGTTACGTATTTTCTGTTATTTATTATTCAAATTTCTCTTACACAGTAGAACTGAACTCTGATATTGATGTAAATTTATTTTATTGTCGAGTCGCAACGTTTAAACTAAATAAACACGAGTTACTGAAATGCTTCTGTACAACTGTGATTATTTCATTTGACAGAGTCAGTGCTATGAAAAAGCTGAAACAAAACAAAGAGTTGATGTTGGCCACTCGCGTCAGAATTGTGTTGATGTCGCTGGATGGAATGTCAGCAAAGGAAATCTCCAGTGAAACAGGTGTCAGCATCTCTACAGTGTACCGCTGGGTCAACCGGTACAACGCAGCCACAGTTCAGGACAAGCACTTGGATGGCAGACATATCTTTAAGTCGTATGAACCTGTAGTTAAATCTGCCTATCAACATCCAAGTACTTATACAAAGAGAGATGACATTTTTAATATATTGCAGAATTACAAAAATTATCTTATAACTGACACAATGCAAAAGAATTTAGTTTCTTTGATTTCTCACAACGAGAGGTGCAAAAAAACATACCAAGAGGAAATTCTTAGAAATAATTTTAATTATTACCAAGAAATGATGAATGGAAATATCAAGCCTTACTCAGAATACTACGAGCATGTGCAACTCTAAAGGTATTTATTTTGTTATGTTAATGGTTTAGGTAAACGAAGAATTAATGATTCCTCAGAAAATAGTGGATATAAATATGGAAATATATACAATTAGGAAAAGGTATAGAAAATAAAATGGCTAAGCCACTTAATCATTAAAAAGAAAGTAATTTTTCATATTAAACTGACCACGAACAGGAGGAGGAGGAGGATCTCCAGTGCTCAGAGAGGAAGCCATTGTGTCTGTTCTACAAGCCAATAAAAGGAATACATGAGAAAAAAAATGAGTTATCTCGTTAATGCTGCTTGAGTACCTTATTTTCTCACCATATATATATATATATATATATATATATATATATATATATATATATATATATATATATATATATATATATATATATATATATATATATATATATATATATATATATATATATATATATATATATATATATATATATATATATATATATATATTTAAAAAATAAAATTAATGCTGTGTTCCAGTACGCCTTTTTGTTGATAATCCCTCCAATAACAAATCTTTCACACACACACACACACACACACACACACACACACACACACACACACACACACATGTTTGCAGCACCAGTTTGGAACCCACACTTGATCAAGCACGTCAAGAAATTAGAGAAAGTGCAAAGGTTTGCAACTAGGCCAGATCCAGAGCTAAGGGTAATGTCCTACAAAGAAAGGTTAAGGGAAATCGGCCTGACGACACTGGAGGACAGGAGGGTTAGGGGAGACATGATAACAACATACAAAGTACCCTGTGGAATAGACAAGGTGGACAGAGACAGGATGTTCCAGAGAGGAGACACAGAAACAAGGGGTCACAACTGGAAGTTGAAGACCCAGATGAGTCAAAGGAATGTTAGGAAGTATTTCTTCAGTCATAGAGTAGTCAGGAAGTGGAATAGTATAGCAAGTGATGTAGTGGAGGCAGGAACCATACATATCTTTAAGATGAGGTATGATAAAGCTCATGGAGTAGGGAGAGAGAGGACCTAGTAGCACTCAGTGAAGAGGCGGGGCTAGGAGCTGAGTCTCGACCCCTGGAACCACAATTAGGTGAGTACACACACACACACACACACACACACACACACACACACACACACACTATGATCAAAAGATATAAATATATACCAAAATACACACATACATTTTTTCACTGCGACAAATAGTCACCTATAATCTGTAGTTCCAAAAAACTTACTATAAATTTATAATCGAATTAAAATTTGCTCTATTGAGTTTAACTGAGGATCATTAGTAACTGGTGTTGTTGCTTCAGCTTCTCCTCACTTCATAGTCACTACTGGATAGTGTTTTGTACTCATTTTATGTATTCGTAATCTCCTCAAAATTTCAGTTGTCTTTATGGAGTATTGCCAATCCTGCCCAACCCAATTTTTTCTCTCATTGCTTCCTATTTGATGCTGCTCAAGATACTTTCTCGAGTTCTGTTTCAGTCATGACCCTAACATCTATTCCTATTATATATATAGCCTTTTCTTATTTAGAAGCACTTATTTGAAAGGCCATATTAATTCACATACCATACCTGTTGATTTAACTGTATCTTTGTGACAGGTTTCCAGAGTTTTACCAACTCCCTCAGTCCTCTCTGGTGGCCATGTTTTACTGTTAAATGACTGGCAGTTCAGACTGTTGCTCTTGGAGACCTGTTGTCCAATATATCTATCAGAGCCAAGTTGATCCGACACTTGTCAGGGGTGATAATTTCTACACGTTTAATCTACACTTGTAATTTACATTTCAATTATATATATTTGTATCTTCGTTTTCTCTTTCATTTTTTATTTGATAATGAAGGGTTTGGAGAGGTATTTTACAGAAAATCATATCTCGTTAATGCAGGTTGCAATGATGTTCTTCTGGAGTCATATAATGGCAGTGCTTGCCATACTGGTGAGCGCTGTAAGTTCAGACATTTGGGAAGTGGGCGGAACTGTGAAACAGGTGGGCGTGGATGTGGGCGTGATGGTGGGTCAGGTGGTGGAGCACCATCTAACTGGCTGTCACCTGGTGCTCTTCACCACTGCGTCACACTCACAACATACTTCCAACATACTCAGGTAAATTTAATTCAAGTTATTATTCATTAATTAATCTGTATATTCCGACCCTATTCTGGGATCCTCTACAGCTGAAGAAGATCCCAGAAGGGGATCGAATTTTTTTTAACACACTGGCCGTCTCCCACCGAGGCAAGGTGACTCCCTGTAAAAGAAACACTTTCACCATCATTTACACATATCACTGTCTTCGCAGAGGCGCACAGATACGGCATTTCAGATGTCTGATCACAGGTTCTAACCCCCACCCGTGGTATGGTTTTCTCTGTCTCCATGGTTAACGTTCTTTGCCGCCACATATATCTCAATGCACCACCCACTATTTTTCGTTCATTATCTCCATGGTAAATCTCGTACTACATAAATCCATCCGCCGACAAATTTACTCCCAAATATCTAAACGAATTCATGTCTTCTATACTCTCTCCTCCAATCTGATATCCATTTTTCCTTATCTAATTCATTTGATAATCTCATCATCTTATTGTTATCTATAGTTGAAATATTCAGATCACTTAATCTCTTAAGTTTCTTTCTCATGTGGGTTATTATAGAAGATTGACAATTGTTCATTACAATTTAGTTACTCTAGTTATTCATTATTTATTAATATAAATATAAATTAATGGAAAACGTAAATTAGCAATGTTTATATTTGTGTTAAATATAACATATTAAAAAATTGGATTTTTTTGATGTCTCTCAAACATGTGTGGCTCAGAAGCCTGAGTGGCAGTGGTAAGGCTTGCACGGTGGTGGAAGCAAGCACGATGTTCTGCCAGGACCAGCTGGCCCAGAGTCTGTGGAGTGACAACAGAAGCACCTGCCGGGGACTCATTCTTGACCTCACTGACACGAAGAATAATAGCATCTCAAGTTCTTTCAGGTACTGGATTATCGGTTAACCTTATTCGTAGTACTGTCTCTAGAGTTTTGTTTTCTTCCCATGTATACCACAAGGTAATGTATACCACAAGGTAATGTATACCACAAGGTAATGTATACCGTAAAGTAATAGCCATTTAGAAAGAGGAAATCCAAATTACATGTTCTCAATATTTTTACAGCACTGATGTTCTTGTTTAATGATTTAAAATATAATTTACGTGATTATAGCTGAGCTTTACAATAAATTTTTTGCCTGGTCATTGCGTCATTTGCGTTATCGAAAGTTCTGACAAACTTTTGATGGCAGGTTGCTTGAGTCATCAGGACTCTGGAAGATGCCCGACATGTGGGTGGTTGTGGTGGGTCGGAGTACAGAGACAAAGACTGTACTCCACCACAAACTTTTCCGTAACACTATTAATACACTGTACCTGACCTTCGAAGACCTCACCTTCCAATCCTCATCGCAACACCACAATCCACACTACAGGAGCATCACAAGGAGAGGTGTGTACATGACGACCCCTTGCTATGTCTGAGGTACGTAGCCGTGCACATTTACCTTTGATATGTCTGTAATAAGTTCCCAGAGTTTTTTTTTTTTACTCCTGGAGCCCGGCCATGGGCCAGGCTCGCGTAGTGCTTGCCTGGTCAATCAGACTGTTGCTGTTGGTAGCCCGCAGCCTCACATATCCATCACAGCCTGGTGAAGATACTAGACGAATTCTACACTTATGCCAGCAGTATTTCTAATATGTTCTAGTAGATGTTGAATACTCTGGTTCCACAAATATTATTATACTGTTCATTATTATGCTCAATGCACCTTTGCTTTTCACTGGTTCATACATAAGATATTTACAGCACTGTTACTTAATAAATAACTGGTTCAACTAGTTTTGGAGTTACATAATATATCACAAGTCTAAAGTTTTCTGGTCTGAACATTAAATGGAACAGTGAGGTTCAAATATTTTTTCACAATGTCGTGTCCGAAATCCAAAATATAAATATTCCATTAAAAACAGATGCTAAGAAGAAAGACAAGAACTAGCTGCCGTAACTTTACAAGTTTTTCAACTTGTCTTTTCCGAGTTTTATATTTTAAAACAGTGATAACATTGTGTTTGTAGGCCTGGTTTATGACCGGGCTGCAGGGGCGACGCCCCCGTACAACATCCTTCAAGACAACCTCCTTCAGACAACACTAAATGAGATTCAACATTTTATCATAACTAACATATAATTTCACCTTTGACAACATCACTTGTAAATGAGTTTTGAAAAAGGAACTTTAAATACTAATAAGACTTTTGTTGTACTTAAATAAAAGATAACGATGTAGTGTGGGTACACCAGAGATGTTTATACTGCAACGCTGGAGAGGCAGACGTCAGACTTGTTTCTTACTGGAACTTCACTGACTACGGATGTCTCGGCCTAACTTCATTAAATGGTCAGGATTTTTTTTTAATGTAGGCAGATTCATTGATAATCTATTGTATCTGAGATTATTTGATTAAATTTCCTAAATCAATTTTCTAACATATACTAATTACATTATATATATATATATATATATATATATATATATATATATATATATATATATATATATATATATATATATATATATATATATATATATATACATATATATATATATATATATATATATATATATATATATATATATATATATATATATATATATATATATATATATATATATATATATATATATATATATATATATATATATATATATGCAATAAGACCACAGTAAACAGGTGATTTCAGAATATGCAAAACAACCACTCTGAAAGAATAGAGAAATTCCAAGGGCTTTCGTGACTACTCACATTATCAAGGAACTATGATAGTTCCTTGATAATGTGAGTAGTCACGAAAGCGCTTGGAATTTCTCTATTCTTTCAGAGTGGTTGTTTTGCATATATATATATATATATATATATATATATATATATATATATATATATATATATATATATATATATATATATATATATATATATAAATGTAGAAATAGATATAGTTGCTTATATAGATATTCGCTTCGTGTTACAGAACCCACAAATATGATGGGCCATAAACTCCGAATCGTTGCTCTGCCATTGTTCCCTTACATGGATTTTCGTAGGATCCGCAGCAGTGACGCTGGTGGTCTAGTAACACCAAGAGACTCTCTGGATACCAGAATAATTGAAAGCTTCGCCGAAACTCTCAACTTCACGTAAGAACCATGACTTTCCGTCCATTACTGTTCGCGTTCTTTATATCTTGACTTTATTTTCGTCTTATTAAGAAGAGATTTGGCTATGATATTTGTCATGAAGTAAGAGGGCAAACTCAAGTTTATTTTGCATCTTCTGTGTGACTTAATAAAACTGTACAGAGTGAAACTTGGTCCCGGTAAAGGTTTGCTTTGCAACGAGTTTTTAAATAAAAAAATCACTGCATAGTAATGTAAACCCGTCTGGAAATATATATCGAGAAGTCAACTGATAGTTCATGTGTTTTCTTATTAGGATAAATCTGCCTTAGTAGGAAACAGCCGACGTAAAAATACATAACTATTTTAAAATAATTTTTCTAAATAATTTTCATATAACTTCATTTAGCTTCCAGATTACTGAGGAACCTAAACATTCCTTTGGCGACGAGACGAATGGCAGTTACACTGGTCTGATTGGTCAACTTCAAAGGGAAGAGGCAGATTTCTGCAGTATCGTGGCACCCACACCTGGACGACTGAAGGTGACTGACTTTGCCAGGTCGTATCCAGCAGATATGTTGGTTATAACATCACTAAAACCTTCTGTCCTGCCTGAATACCTGGCTGTAGTCAGGCCATTCAAAGGTAAGTTTGTTAAAGTATTTATTAGTTGTCCGATTGTTGCTATTCCTTCACAGGATCACTAAGTTATCTCTCGGCGTTACATTAACGTTTAGATATTTTCTGCATTATTTTTATTATATATGTATGTATGTTTATTTATATTATTATCACACTGGCCGATTCCCACCAAGGCAGGGTGGCCCGAAAAAGAAAAACTTTCACCATCATTCACTCCATCACTGTATTGCCAGAAGGGTGCTTTACACTTCAGTTTTTAAACTGCAACATTAACACCCCTCCTTCAGAGTGCAGGCACTGTACTTCCCATCTCCAGGACTCAAGTCCGGCCTGCCGGTTTCCCTGAATCCCTTCATAAATGTTACTTTGCTCACACTCCAACAGCACGTCAAGTATTAAAAACCATTTGTCTCCATTCACTCCTATCAAACACGCTCACGCATGCCTGCTGGAAGTCCAAGCCCCTCGCACACAAAACCTCCTTTACCCCCTCCCTCCAACCCTTCCTAGGCCGACCCCTACCCCGCCTTCCTTCCACTACAGACTGATACACTATTGAAGTCATTCTGTTTCGCTCCATTCTCTCTACATGTCCGAACCACCTCAACAACCCTTCCTCAGCCCTCTGGACAACAGTTTTGGTATTCCCGCACCTCCTCCTAACTTCCAAACTACGAATTCTCTGCATTATATTCACACCACACATTGCCCTCAGACATGACATCTCCACTGCCTCCAGCCTTCTCCTCGCTGCAACATTCATCACCCACGCTTCACACCCATATAAGAGCGTTGGTAAAACTATACTCTCATACATTCCCCTCTTTGCCTCCAAGGACAAAGTTCTTTGTCTCCACAGACTCCTAAGTGCACCACTCACTCTTTTTCCCTCATCAATTCTATGATTCACCTCATCTTTCATAGACCCATCCGCTGACACGTCCACTCCCAAATATCTGAATACGTTCACCTCCTCCATACTCTCTCCCTCCAATCTGATATTCAATCTTTCATCACCTAATCTTTTTGTTATCCTCATAACCTTACTCTTTCCTGTATTCACCTTTAATTTTCTTCTTTTGCACACCCTACCAAATTCATCCACCAATCTCTGCAGCTTCTCTTCAGAATCTCCCAAGAGCACAGTGACATCAGCAAAGAGCAACTGTGACAACTCCAACTTTGTGTGTGATTCTTTATCTTTTAACTCCACGCCTCTTGCCAAGACCCTCGCATTTACTTCTCTTACAACCCCATCTATAAATATATTAAACAACCACGGTGACATCACACATCCTTGTCTAGGGCCTACTTTTACTGGGAAAAAATTTCCCTCTTTCCTACATACTCTAACTTGAGCCTCACTATCCTCGTAAAAACTCTTCACTGCTTTCAGTAACCTACCTCCTACACCATACACTTGCAACATCTGCCACATTGCCCCCCTATCCACCCTGTCATACGCCTTTTCCAAATCCATAAATGCCACAAAGACCTCTTTAGCCTTATCTAAATACTATTCACTTATATGTTTCACTGTAAACACCTGGTCCACACACCCCCTACCTTTCCTAAAGCCTCCTTGTTCATCTGCTATCCTATTCTCCGTCTTACTCTTAATTCTTTCAATTATAACTCTACCATACACTTTACCAGGTACACTCAACAGACTTATCCCCCTATAATTTTTGCACTCTCTTTTATCCCCTTTGCCTTTATACAAAGGAACTATGCATGCTCTCTGCCAATCCCTAGGTACCTTACCCTCTTCCATACATTTATTAAATAATTGCACCAACCACTCCAAAACTATATCCCCACCTGCTTTTAACATTTCTATCTTTATCCCATCAATCCCGGCTGCCTTACCCCCTTTCATTTTACCTACTGCCTCACGAACTTCCCCCACACTCACAACTGGCTCTTCCTCACTCCTACAAGATGTTATTCCTCCTTGCCCTATACACGAAATCACAGCTTCCCTATCTTCATCAACATTTAACAATTCCTCAAAATATTCCCTCCATCTTCCCAATACCTCTAACTCTCCATTTAATAACTCTCCTCTCCTATTTTTAACTGACAAATCCATTTGTTCTCTAGGCTTTCTTAACTTGTTAATCTCACTCCAAAACTTTTTCTTATTTTCAACAAAATTTGTTGATAACATCTCACCCACTCTCTCATTTGCTCTCTTTTTACATTGCTTCACCACTCTCTTAACCTCTCTCTTTTTCTCCATATACTCTTCCCTCCTTGCATCACTTCTACTTTGTAAAAACCTCTCATATGCTAACTTTTTCTCCCTTACTACTCTCTTTACATCATCATTCCACCAATCGCTCCTCTTCCCTTCTGCACCCACTTTCCTGTAACCACAAACTTCTGCTGAACACTCTAACACTACATTTTTAAACCTACCCCATACCTCTTCGACCCCATTGCCTATGCTCTCATTAGCCCATCTATCCTCCAATAGCTGTTTATATCTTACCCTAACTGCCTCCTCTTTTAGTTTATAAACCTTCACCTCTCTCTTCCCTGATGCTTCTATTCTCCTTGTATCCCATCTACCTTTTACTCTCAGTGTAGCTACAACTAGAAAGTGATCTGATATATCTGTGGCCCCTCTATAAACATGTACATCCTGAAGTCTACTCAACAGTCTTTTATCTACCAATACATAATCCAACAAACTGTCATTTCGCCCTACATCATATCGTGTATACTTATTTATCCTCTTTTTCTTAAAATATGTATTACCTATAACTAAACCCCTTTCTATACAAAGTTCAATCAAAGGGCTCCCATTATCATTTACACCTGGCACCCCAAACTTACCTACCACACCCTCTCTAAAAGTTTCTCCTACTTTAGCATTCAAGTCCCCTACCACAATTACTCTCTCACTTGGTTCAAAGGCTCCTATACATTCACTTAACATCTCCCAAAATCTCTCTCTCTCCTCTGCATTCCTCTCTTCTCCAGGTGCATACACGCTTATTATGACCCACTTCTCGCATCCAACCTTTACTTTAATCCACATAATTCTTGAATTTACACATTCATATTCTCTTTTCTCCTTCCATAACTGATCATTTAACATTACTGCTACCCCTTCCTTTGCTCTAACTCTCTCAGATACTCCAGATTTAATCCCATTTATTTCCCCCCACTGAAACTCTCCTACCCCCTTCAGCTTTGTTTCGCTTAGAGCCAGGACATCCAACTTCTTTTCATATATGTATGTATATATACATATATCTGTCTATATAGATAGATATACATATGAATGTATATATACATAGATGTATCTGTCTATACAGACAGTTTGACAACTAGATAAATGGATTGTTAGATAGCTTCCAGGCCGTTTTCCGCCACTGTACGGTAACTCCGAAAAGGAAACACAGTCATCATCATTCTTACAATCGCCGTCTTTCCAGAAGTATGTTGACATCTCAGTCAACTCACCCTCCGACTGCATGCGTATAGTGTAAAAGTTTGTGGTTGACTGATACACTCTATCTCCAGGTATTCCATCGAATATCTGTCACCCAAAAATACAAATTTTACGTTACGCAGGCGAGTTGTGGCTGGCGCTGCTGGTAGGCGTTGTGGCGTGGGGCATGATACTGTGGTTGCTGCAGAGGGCGTGGCACTGGGCTGTTGGAGGGCGTGTTGTCCAGTTTATCACTGCCTTCTTGTATGGATGGGGAGCACTCCTGGCGAATCCTCCCTCAAACCCGTCAGTCGACGATTCGGGAAGAGTAAACACATTAATTTCCAAATGATTTTATAAGTCTGTTCTCTTGTTTGTGCTGGTCATAACTGTCTGTCCTTCATTAGTGATGTATGGAAAAAAGTTCTTAACTTGGGGTCATAATATTTTGTGTACTTGCAGGTGCTGGTGGGGGTGTGGCTTGTGTTCTGTCTTGTCATCACTACAGGGTTTCAATCCTCTCTGATTGCACACTTAACTGTTCAGGGAAAGTCACCAACCATAGACAGCTTTCAGGACCTGGCGGAGAAGGATAACTGGAGGTGGGGCAGTGAACCCTGGTGGTATAGTGGAGCCATTTTGGAGTATTTTTCAAAGCATACAGACCCTGTGTTAAAGCAGGTGCATAAAAAAATGGAGGTAAACTCTAGAAAAACTGGTTATCTGAATACACTGTATTTTTTAATTTGTTTAAATACTCTCCTGCTAAATGTACTCTACAGCGTATTGTAATTTTGTTGTATTCTTAAAGAGAGGAAAAAACAATTATGGCCTCACTTAGAGTTGAATTTTATAATATAAATGATTAATTCATTATCGCGTCACTTTGTTCTACCGTATTAATATTGGTAGAATTTTGTTGTACTGTATTAATATTTGTAGAATTACCGACAACATGTTCAGTAAATGGACACAAATGCATTTAATGTGGCATTTTATTGTGGCAACGTTTCGCTCTTCATGACCTTTTGCTTAGCACTTTTCTACTAACTTAGCAGATATAACCCAACAACTGCAGGTGTTAGATACACAAATAACCCGCACATAAAAGAGAGAAGCTTACGACGACGTTTCGGTCCGACTTAGACCATTTACAAAGTCTTTGTAAATGGTCCAAGTCGGACCGAAACGTCGTCGTAAGCTCCTCTCTTCTATGTGCGGGTTATTTGTGTATCGTTCCAGTCACGGTATTGTGCCTTTTTTTGTTATATGCAGGTGTTAGTGCTGAAGGAAGCCCTGAAGAAGGTGCTGGCAGGAGGCTTCTCATTTCTTACCGTGAAAAACTACATCACCGTTATCATCACCTCTTCCTACACTGATGCCAACGGGCAGACACCCATCTATATTTCTAAGAAAGGAGTGAATATACTGGCTTGCTTTGGATGGGGGTTCAGGTAAGTATACAGTGTTAATCTTCTTATGTAGTTTGAGGGACGTTATGTATCTGAAGACACTGAGCACAGTTAAGAGGCTGGACCAGGAGCTGTGAATCGACCCCTGCAACCACAACTAGGCTAGTACAGTTAAAAATTTGCACTCATATTCTCCAGAAAAGGAGCGCCATTCCACCGACGTTTCGTACAACTGATGTCTCGCCTGGAAGACGCTGGAATTCTACAATTCTGGACAGAGGAGGTAATTCGTAACAGGGTGAAGGAAAACAGAGAAGCAGGAGCGCTAAAGTCTCACCAGTTTCTGGAGAATGTAAAAGAGGTATACTGTAAATCATTTTAATACTCTTAATCTCTGTTTGTACTTGCAAATCTATGTAAATAAATGTGTTGTAAATGTAACTAGAATATCATTTACATTCCGATACTTTAAAAAAGTTAATTTTTGTAATTTGAAGGTTTTAAAGTTTTCTCATGATTCATTTTTCATTAGAAAATAATTTTCTTACAGCCAAACTCAGTAGTAATAAAAACTAAGAACAATCATAATGAGCTGCTCGTTTTCCAAAGGAAAGTCAACAGAAGGTGCTAGGGATCAATCACCTTCAGGGTGCTTTCTACCTGCTCTTTGCTGGTTCCGGCATCGCCTTCCTCGCCCTGCTGGGAGAGAACCTCGTTTACTGGCGCTCATCGCCTCAGTAATGACCATCCTCTCCGTCAGGACACCTCGGACAACGAATAATGATCATGGGAGAACCTAACCATTGGCATTCCTCGCCTCAGTACCACCTTCTCAGAGCATCACAGATCTCTGATCAGGACTGATGGTGCTGGGAGAACCTAGCATATTTTAGACACGATTTCTTACTATACTTTTAATTTCGTTTTATTTTTTTAATTAGACTGTTTTGGACATTTATTTGTTTCAGTTAAACTCATTTTATGTTCTGGTATTCTATGCTAAACAAGTGATCATTTTTATATATTCGTTTACCTATCAAGTCGTTCCAAAAAGCATTGGTAAGAATCATGACATTAAACAACATGTATGTGGAGTGTAAACAAAACTACGCATAAACTACGTGAAAACAAACACATACGCAAGCGTACACACACACACACCCATACATGTGCATACTTGTATACGTGTTTGCAATCGCAAACAGACACACACAGGTACACACTTCACTCAAAAGATTATCCGATAAAGAAGCAGTTTTCCAGCCAATGGGAGGCTGGCTTCCGAGTGATGCTGCTCTCAGATCTCATCCTGCTGCTGCGCATCTACCACCTCTCTCCAGTATATAACATCAATGGGTCACTGTGATGGCCACAAAGTGAGCCATACTGCGGGATACCAAACTTCATCTGGCTTCTATACAGTGTGTAAGTCATAGGTTAGACACTCTCTCTCTCTCTCTCTCTCTCTCTCTCTCTCTCTCTCTCTCTCTCTCTCTCTCTCTCCCTCTCTCTAAAATTGAAAGAGTGCCATCAATTCAGTAAGTGCTGCGTATCTTACTCCACAGCAGTGGATGTGTCTTGCTTCCCTGTGTTGACAGTGGTGTATGCATTTTCATCTCCAGTAGTACTGACAGTGGTGGATGGTGTCTTTCTCTTCAGTTGTAGATGTGTCTTATTCTCCAGTGTTGACAGTGGTGGGTGTCTTAATCTCCAATGTAGACAGTGGTGGGTGTGTCTTTATCTCCACTATTGACAGTGGTGGGCGTGTCTTACTCTCCAGTGTTGACAGTGGTGGGTGTGTCTTTATCTCCAGTGTTGACAGTGGTGGGTGTCTTCCCCAGTGTTGAGAATGGTGGGTGTGTCTTCCCCAGTGTTGACAGAGGAGGGAGTGTCTTCCCCAGTGTTGACAGTGGTGAGTGTGTCTTACCTAGTGTTGACAGAGGAGGGAGTGTCTTCCCCAGTGTTGACAGTGGTGGATGTGTCTTAATCTCCAGTGTTGACAGTGGTAGGCGTGTCTCTTCCCCAGTACTGGCTCAGTGGTACAGCACTGGGCCAAGGGTACAACACTGAGTCAGTGGTACAGCACTGGGACAGTGGTGCAACACTGAGACAGTGGTACAGTATTGGACCAGTGGTACATCACTGGGCCAGTGGTACAGCACTGGGCCAGTGGTACAACACTGGGACAGTGGTACAGCACTGGGCCAGTGGTACAAAACTGGCCCAGTGTTTCAGTACTGGTACAGCATTGGACCAGTGGTACAGCACAGGTGCAAAACTGAACCACTGGTACATCCCTGGATCAGTGGTACACCACTGGAACAGCACTTGACCAGTGGTACAGCACAGAGCCAGTGGTACATCACTAGGCCAGTGGTACAACACTGGGACAGTGGTACAACACTGGGACAGTGGTACAAAACTGGGCCAGTGGTTCAGAACTGGTACAGTACTGGACCAGTGGTACAGCACTGGTACAGTACTGGACCAGTGGTACAACGCTGGGACAGTGGTACAAATCTGGGCCAGTGGTTCAGAACTGGTACAGCACTGAACTAGTGGTACAACACTGGACAGTGGTACAAATCTGGGCCAGTGGTTCAGAACTGGTACAGCATTGGACCAGTGGTACAGCACTGGTACAAAACTGGACCACTGGTACAGCACTGGACCAGTGGTACGGCACTGGTACAGCACTGGCACAGCAGTGGACCAGTGATACAGCACTGTTACAGCAAGGGGCCAGTGGTACAGCACCGAGCCAGTGGTACATCCCTGGGCCAGTGGGACAGCAATGGGCCAGTGGTACAACACTGGGACAGTGGTACAGCACGGGGACAGTGGTACAGCACTGGTACAAAACTGAACCACTGGTGCAACACTGGTGCAGCAGTGAACCAGTGGTACGCCACTGGTACAGCACTGGACCAGTCGTACAGCACTGGACAAGTGGTACACCACTGGTACAGCACTGGACCATTGCTACAGCACTGGTACTGCACTGGACCAGTGGTACAGTACTTGTACAGCACTGAACCAGTGGTGCAGCACTGGTACAGCACTGGTACAGCACTGGTACAAAACTGGACCAGTGGTACAGCACTGGGCCAGTATTACACCACTGGTACAGCACTGCACCAGTGGTACAGCACCGAGCCAGTGGTACAGCACCGAGCCAGTGGGACAGCACCGAGCCAGTGGTACATCACTGGGCCAATGATACAACACTGGGACAGTGGTACAACACTGGGACAGTGGTACAAAACTGGACCAGTGGTTCAGCACTGGTAGAGCACTGGACCAGTGGTACAACACTGGTACAAAACTGGACCAGTGGTTCAGCACTGGTACAAAACTGGACCACTGGTCCAGCACTGGACAAGTGGTACAGCACTGCTACAGCAGTGTACCAGTGGTACAGCACTGGTACAGCAGTGTACCAGTTGTACAGCACTGGATCAGTGGTACACCACTGGTGCATCACTGGATCAGTGGTACACCACTGGTGCAGCACAGGACCAGTGGTACGGCACTGGTACAGCACTGGTACAGCAGTGAACCAGTGGTACAGCACTGGTACAGCACTGGGCCAGTGGTACAGCACCGAGCCAGTGGTACATCACTGGGCCAGTAGTGCATCACTTGGCCAGTGGTACAGCAATGGGCCAGTGGTACAACACTGGGACAGTGATACAGCACTGGAACAGTCGTACAGCACTGGTACAGCACTAGACCAGTGGTACAGCACGGGTACAGCACTGAATCAGTGGTGCAGCACTGGTACAGCACTGGACTAGTGGTACAGCACTGGTACAAAACTGGACCAGTGGTACAGCACCGAGCCAGTGGTACAGCACCGAGCCAGTTTTACATCACCGGGCCAGTGGTACAACACTGGGACAGTGGTACAAAATTTGACCAGTGGTTCAGCACTGGTACAGCACTGGACCAGTGGTACAGCACTGGTACAAAACTGAACCACTGGTCCAGCACTGATGCAGCATTTGACCATTGGTACAGCACTGGACCAGTGGTACAGCACCGAGCCAATGGTACAGCACTATGCCAGTGGTACAACACTGGGACAGTGGTACAAATCTGGGCCAGTGGTTCAGAACTGTTACAACACTGGACTAGTGGTACAACACGGTGACAGTGGTACAAATCTGGGCCAGCAGTTCAGAACTGGTACAGCACTGGTACTAAACTGGACCACTGGTGCAGCACTGGACCAGTGGTACAGCACTGGTACAGCACTGGACCAGTGGTACAGCACTGGTACAGCACTGGACCAGTGGTACAGCACTGGTATAGCACTGGACCAGTGGTACAGCACTGGTACAGCACTGGACTAGTGGTACAGCACCGAGCCAGTGGTACATCACTGGGCCAGTGGTACAGCAATGGGCCAGTGGTACAACACTGGGACAGTGGTACAGCACTGAGACAGTGGTACAGCACTGGTACAAAACTCGACCACAGATACAACACTGGTGCAGCATTGAACCTGTGGTACACCACTGATACAGCACTGGACCAGTGGTACAGCACTGGACAAGTGGTACAGCACTGTTACAGCACTGGACCAGTGGTACAGCACTGGACCAGTGGTACTGCACTGGGCCAGTTGTACAGCACCGAGCCAGTGGTATAGCACCGAGCCAGTGGTACATCACTGGGCCAGTGGTACAACACTGGGCCAGTGGTACAACACTGAGACAGTGGTACAACACTGGGACAGTGGTACAACACTGGGACAGTGGTACAAAACTAGATCAGTGTTTCAGCTCTGGTACAGCACTGGACCAGTGGTACAGCACTGGTAAAGCAGTGGACCAGTGGTACAGCACTGGTACAAAACTGGACCACTGGTCTAGCACTGATGCAGCACTGGACCGGTGGTACAGCACTGGTACAGCAGTGGACCAGTGGTACAGCACTGCACCAGTGGTACAGCACTGGACCACTGGTACAGCACCGAACCAGTGGTACATCACTGGGCCAGTGGTACAGCACTGGGCCAGTGGCACAACACTGAGACAATGGTACAGCACTGAGACAATGGTACAAAACTGGACCAGTGGTTCAGCACTGGTGCAGCACTGGACCAGAGTTACATCTCTTTTACAAAACTGGACCACTGGTACAGCACTGGTACAGCACTCGTACAACACTGGAATAGTGGTACAGCACTGGTACAACACTGGTACAGCACTGAACCATTGCTGAATATAATATATATATATATATATATATATATATATATATATATATATATATATATATATATATATATATATATATATATATATATATATATATATATATATTTATTTATTTATATATATACTATATAAATTAGACGTCCTCCAGATGTTACCTCTGATGTATGGAACGCTTCACAAAAATCCTCCTCCATCATTCATTCTTATTGTTTTCGATATTGATAGCATTATTTTCTACACATGAAGTGTCATCTTCGTGTGGTACATGGTACTCCTGTTTGGCAGGCTCTCCATCATGAATAAACCAGCCACTCACAACAGAACCCTCGTGTCTGACCGTATTCTCATCATCTGGATGTGGATGGATGGTATGGCAGCCAGTGAAATATCTCGTCGGAGCGGCATCAGCGTGTCTACGGTATACAGGTGGATTAGACGGTGGCAGGAAGAGGGGACTGTGAAAACACGAACGCATACCGGACGTCCTCGATTCACGCCTTTGGAACGAAAACCTGCAGGTGCCACTAACGCGCCACGAAATACGTCAACACCCGACGTTAACAGATCATTTAGCGTATGTTCATACTTACAAGCTGTCAACCATTGTTTGCATGGCAGAAGTCGAATATCCACACTGATTCCTCTGTATAACGAGTGGGGAAGGACAAAATATCCATTCTTGTATTAATCTACCTAACGTGAATAAAGGTAATTTTGAAAAGAGAATTGATTCTTACCCTGATTATGTGAAAAATTATAGTTTTAATACGTGTCTAATTAATGTAGTGAACGTGTTTGCCTCTGTGAAAAACAGAAACAGACTTTCTTCTGATTGTATATTTTTGTATATTTTTATGTATACATTTTGACAATCACGACAGTGTCTATTGTGGTAAATTGGACACATGTGAAACTCTTGGGTATCTTTATTGAGGAAACGTTTCGCCACACAGTGGCTTCGTCAGTCCATACAAAGGAGAATCTTGAAGAACAGGAGGAGAATGAGGTAATCAGTCCCTCAACCTTGAGTCGATGTGGTCAGTCCATCAATCTTGATTAGAATCTATTCATTCTATTCAAGATTGATGGACTGACCATATCGACTCAAGGTTGAGGGACTGATTACCTCATTCTCCTCCTGTTCTTCAAGATTCTCCTTTGTATGGACTGACGAAGCCACTGTGTGGCGAAACGTTTCCTCAATAAAGATACCCAAGAGTTGCACATGTGTCCAATTTATCAACATGTCGGTTCTCTGAACCATTCATCTACAAAGTGTCTATTGTGACTGAGACAAACGCGTACATTTCATGTATCGGACATATGCTAAACTCTTCATTAAGAGCAAGTAACAGACTAGATATTGTTTTGAGTCAGCAACTAAACAGCCCTCCAGTGCTATAAAACAGATAAAAGGGACATTTAGTACTGTCAAACTATATGCTAAATTAATCTTAACAGGGGAACTCCACAGGTAACCTGACGTCCTCTCACATCCGACAGGTGACTCTCTCTTCCACTCATTCCATATGACATATAACACCAGCTCACAGTCTTCCACGTACACATAACGTCCTGCCCATCTACTCCTTGTATGACTTACTAAAGCCCACTGTGTGGGCGAAACGTAGTCTATAATAAGTTTTCTCTGCGCCAGTTGGTTTTCTGCTAGACTTGTCACATATATCTGACATACGACAAATCACAATTATTACTGCTACCACAACTACTCTTGCTACCACAACAACAACTGCTACTACTACTGCTACAACTACTACCGCTACCACAACGACTACTACTACCATCACTAAAACTACTGCTATCACAACTATTACTACTACTTCCACAGTTACTACTATTACCACAACTACTACTGCAGTAAGTAATAATATTAATAATATTTAAAAATTAAAACAAAAGTATTAATGGTAACAATATTGTTCATGAACTCTGCAATATTGTTCGTGAACTCTGCAATATTGTTCGTGAACTCTGCAATATTGTTCGTGAATTCTGCAATATTGTTCGTGAACTCTGCAATATTGTTCGTGAACTCTGCAATATTGTTCGTGAATTCTGCAATATTGTTCGTGAACTCTGCAATATTGTTCGTGAACTCTGCAATATTGTTCGTGAATTCTGCAATATTGTTCGTGAACTCTGCAATATTGTTCGTGAACTCTGCAATATTGTTCGTGAACTCTGCAATATTGTTCGTGAACTCTGAAATATTGTTCGTGAACTCTGCAATATTGTTCGTGAACTCTGCAATATTGTTCGTGAACTCTGCAATATTGTTCGTAAACTCTGCAATATTGTTCGTGAACTCTGCAATATTGTTCGTGAACTCTGCAATATTGTTCGTGAACTCTGCAATATTGTTCGTGAACTCTGCAATATTGTTCGTGAACTCTGCAATATTGTTCGTGAACTCTGCAATATTGTTCGTGAACTCTGCAATATTGTTCGTGAACTCTGCAATATTGTTAGTGAACTCTGCAATATTGTTCGTGAACTCTGCAATATTGTTCGTGAACTCTGCAATATTGTTCGTGAACTCTGCAATATTGTTCGTGAACTCTGCAACAGAGAAACAGATTAATGGAAGATAAAAAAGCAAAAGTTTGCAATATATATGACATTATGTTTCGCTAGTTTGTTGCTTTTAATTGCAAAAACACTTCTTGTTTAATTATAACTCCAGGATATATACACTGAGTGGAGTGTACTATTCAGTGTATATACACTGAGTGGAGTGTACTATTCAGTGTATATACACTGAGTGGAGTGTACTATTCAGTGTATATACACTGAGTGGAGTGTACTATTCAGTGTATATACACTGAGTGGAGTGTACTATTCAGTGTATATACACTGAGTGGAGTGTACTATTCAGTGTATATACACTGAGTGGAGTGTACTATTCAGTGTATATACACTGAGTGGAGTGTACTATTCAGTGTATATACACTGAGTGGAGTGTACTATTCAGTGTATATACACTGAGTGGAGTGTACTATTCAGTGTATATACACTGAGTGGAGTGTACTATTCAGTGTATATACACTGAGTGGAGTGTACTATTCAGTGTATATACACTGAGTGGAGTGTACTATTCAGTGTATATACACTGAGTGGAGTGTACTATTCAGTGTATATACACTGAGTGGAGTGTACTATTCAGTGTATATACACTGAGTGGAGTGTACTATTCAGTGTATATACACTGAGTGGAGTGTACTATTCAGTGTATATACACTGAGTGGAGTGTACTATTCAGTGTATATACACTGAGTGGAGTGTACTATTCAGTGTATATACACTGAGTGGAGTGTACTATTCAGTGTATATACACTGAGTGGAGTGTACTATTCAGTGTATATACACTGAGAGGAGTGTACTACTCAGTGTATATACACTGAGAGGAGTGTACTATTCAGTGTATATACACTGAGAGGAGTGTACTACTCAGTGTATATACTTGAGAGGAGTGTACTACTCAACGTATATATATTGAGAGAAGTGTATTAAGTGTATATACACTGAGAGAAGTGTACCACTCAGTGTATATACACTGATATTTTATTTTATTCACTAAATCAGGGATTAATATATTCTTGACTGGTGGTGATCAGGTTATTTGCAGCCATAATGACCCTCCTGTAGTCAATAAGCTTTAAACCTCATTAATTAATAAACTTTTTTAAAATTCTAGGCAAAGATGGTATTATACAAGCTTCTTATATTGGTGGTAGTATGGTTGGTGCCGACAGCTAGTCAGGAAGTGGACGGAGCTGTGAAGCAGGTGGGCGTGGATGTGGGCGAGATGGTGGGTCAGGTGGTGGAGCACCATCTCACCAGCTGCCACCTGGTGCTCATCACCACTACACCTCGCTCATTTGTGTTTTCCAGGATATTACGGTAAGTTGATTAATATTTTTCTGCCAAACTTTGTATTTGGGTGTAGATAAAACACTATCTCTGACACAGCTATTTAACTATTACTGATCGGATTTACTTATTTCTGGTCTCCAGGGCATGATCACACAGTTATATTTTATTTTTAAATTGAGTTTAGTGTTTAAATTTTGTTTATCTAGTAACTAGATAAACTATGAGACCCTCGTTTTTCTGCGTCTGTTGCTATTTATTTCCTCTGCTCTATTTAATCCCCCTGAGTATTTTGTAACATTATCCTCCTGATTTTCCTCATTTCCAGGGTTGTTTGGGCGAGTTCCTTAAGCTTTGTCTCGTAAAAAATCCGCTCTGTCTGTTATAAATCTCTTTGTAAACCTAGTATACATATATGCTGTCTTAGATGCTGGCTCTATGCTGGCTCTATGTTGGCTCCTCTTACTCCAAGACAGGCCTAACATAAACTCTACATAATGTATTAAATTAATATTCGTCAGGGTTTCTGTAAGTGGTTCTTACGTTATTTTATTTTGTGTATGCTATCGAAATTATGCAAATATTTACATATAGAGTACATAGCCTGTGGTGTCTCACCTTACTGGCTGTATTCTGCGACCGGTTTTCTCCCTTATTCTCCTTACTATGCATTTATCAGGATTAAATTCTAGGAAACACTTTTATATATCATTTGCAGAAGGTTCAAGTTATCTTGAAACTCCTTCTTTCCTCCTTATTAATTTATTTATTGGAATATTTCTAATGACACGGAAGATATAATTTTTTCAGGAAAGTGATAATTCCTTATAGTCACCCTCCCCCCTTAATGTCAGCGAAGGGCTCTTGATTCAAGAAATTGTCCAAATTCTGCTTTTCCTAGAATTGAACTTAATGGCCTTCCATTTCCCCTGGCACTGTATGAACCCTACAGGTTTAGGGCTTCCTTAATGAGTGCAATAATAAATAATTCGGTAACTAATTTAAGGTTGATCCTGTGTAACGTCTAAAGTGCATCACTAATATTTAAATAAGCCAAATATAATACTTGTGTATCTTGATAGGAAATTTTTTAATTAAGCGGAATCGTTAAATGAATTAATACCAATTAGTATACTAAAGTATACCTTTAATGTACCAATTAGTATACTAAAGTATACCTTTAATGTACCAATTAGTACACTAAAGTATACCTTTAATGTACCAATTAGTATACTAAAGTATACCTTTAATGTACCAATTAGTACACTAAAGTATACCTTTAATGTACCAATTAGTACACTAAAGGTAAGAGATATTTAAAAATAACTTGTATTTCTCAGACATCTGAAGAAAGGCGTGGTGGCTGGAGTGGTGGTAGAGGCCGGATGGGTGTTGTCCCAGGACAAGCTGGTCCAGGACCGCCTCTTCCAGGGTCTGTGGGGCGACACCAGAACCTCCTGCCGGGGACTAATTGTCGATCTCACTGATGCTAACAGAACTGACACTGGACTCAGGCAAGTCCTCAAGATGATCGTAATATCCCTATATCAAGTATTATTTCTTGCGAAGGAACTTTATATAACGTTTGGTACTGTAATAATCGTAAACGACCGACATAAGCTGCGTAATAGCCACAGGGGGGAGTTGAGTGATAGCTCTAGGCCTTTCATGTTTCAATAATGCATCATCAGGAACTCGCAATGTTGCCGAAATAGAGCAGGAAATCCGGGAAGATCAGGTCATGGGAACAGCTCTGTCCAGAGAGATTAGTTCAAAATTATCTCTCCAGAGAGAGCTGTTGCCATTAACCGATCTTCTTTGATTTCCTGCTCTATTTCTGCAACATTGTAGCTCCTGATGATGCATTGATCAACACGAAAGGCCTGGAGCTATCATTCAACTCCCCTTGTGGTTATTTTGCATAACCTTACATGAAATAAGCAAAAAAAACTATTTCGTTTTAGGTTGATGACGATGTCAGGGTTGCACTTTCGATCTCAGACAACAGTGTTAATAGTGGGAGGAAGTGCAGATATGAAAGCTGTGTTCCTCCACGGAAGTCTTCGCAACACACTCCACGCCCTCTACCTCGCCGTCCACGATCCACCGCAACAGCGTACCTCGCGTCTCAGGAAAGTCATCACGCAGGAAAGTCAGTTAATAATACCAAGTTGCATAGAACCTCACTTGTAATATAATTATTCAAAGATGCTGCTCCTAATACCATTGACTTTACTGAAATTACAAAAGGGTAATAAAGCTATCTTGAAGATTGACTTGACTTACATCACATTTTCGCTTCGAATGAAATTCTCTCTTTGAGATCCTCTGTATCTGAGTGCGCATCTATTTTCTTGTAGCTGCAAGGAAACGTGTGTGGGTGTATCGACGGTGTCTCTTCTGCAACAATGGAGAGCAGAAGATTCAGTTCATCAGCCAGTGGAACTTGAACTCTCCTGTCGAGACCATTGCTCACCTATTTCAGGGTGAGGCATATTGTTTCAGTTATTCTTTTGTTTACTACTTTATACCCCAGAGTACACTACTTTTATGTTTTTTTTTATTATTATCACACTGGCCGATTCCCACCAAGGCAGGGTGGCCCGAAAAAGAAAAACTTTCACCATCATTCACTCCATCACTGTCTTGCCAGAAGGGTGCTTTACACTACAGTTTTTAAACTGCAACATTAACACCCCTCCTTCAGAGTGCAGGCACTGTACTTCCCATCTCCAGGACTCAAGTCCGGCCTGCCGGTTTCCCTGAACCCCTTCATAAATGTTACTTTGCTCACACTCCAACAGCACGTCAAGTATTAAAAACCATTTGTCTCCATTCACTCCTATCAAACACGCTCACGCATGCCTGCTGGAAGTCCAAGCCACTCGCACACAAAACATCCTTTACCCCCTCCCTCCATCCTTTCCTATGCCGACCCCTACCCCGCCTTCCTTCCACTACAGACTGATACACTCTTGAAGTCACTCTGTTTCGCTCCATTCTCTCTACATGTCCGAACCACCTCAACAACCCTTCCTCAGCCCTATGGACAACAGTTTTGGTAATCCCGCACCTCCTCCTAACTTCCAAACTACGAATTCTCTGCATTATATTCACACCACACATTGCCCTCAGACATGACATCTCCACTGCCTCCAGCCTTCTCCTCGCTGCAACATTCATCACCCATGCTTCACACCCATATAAGAGCGTTGGTAAAACTATACTCTTGTACATTCCCCTCTTTGCCTCCAAGGACAAAGTTCTTTGTCTCCACAGACTCCTAAGTGCACCACTCACCCTTTTCCCCTCATCAATTCTATGATTCACCTCATCTTTCATAGACCCATCCGCTGACACGTCCACTCCCAAATATCTGAATACATTCACCTCCTCCATACTCTCTCCCTCCAATCTGATATCCAATCTTTCATCACCTAATCTTTTTGTTATCCTCATAACCTTACTCTTTCCTGTATTCACTTTTAATTTTCTTCCTTTGCATACCCTACCAAATTCATCCACCAATCTCTGCAACTTCTCTTCAGAATCTCCCAAGAGCACAGTGTCATCAGCAAAGAGCAACTGTGACAACTCCCACTTTATGTGTGATTCTTTATCTTTTAACTCCACGCCTCTTGCCAAGACCCTCGCATTTACTTCTCTTACAACCCCATCTATAAATATATTAAACAACCACGGTGACATCACACATCCTTGTCTAAGGCCTACTTTTACTGGGAAATAATTTCCCTCTTTCCTACATACTCTAACTTGAGCCTCACTATCCTCGTAAAAACTCTTCACTGCTTTCAGTAACCTACCTCATACACCATACACCTGCAACATCTGCCACATTGCCCCCCTATCCACCCTGTCATACGCCTTTTCCAAATCCATAAATGCCACAAAGACCTCTTTAGCCTTATCTAAATACTGTTCACTTACATGTTTCACTGTAAACACCTGGTCCACACACCCCCTACCTTTCCTAAAGCCTCCTCGTTCATCTGCTATCCTATTTTCCGTCTTACTCTTAATTCTTTCAATAATAACTCTACCATACACTTTACCAGGTATACTCAACAGACTTATCCCCCTATAATTTTTGCACTCTCTTTTGTCCCCTTTGCCTTTATACAAAGGAACTATGCATGCTCTCTGCCAATCCCTAGGTACCTTACCCTCTTCCATACATTTATTAAATAATTGCACCAACCACTCCAAAACTATATCCCCACCTGCTTTTATCTATACATTTGATTGCGTGTTCTCGTTCATTGGATGGATATTGGGCGTACAGTAATCTAGACGCTTCAGCAGTGATATGTAACCTAAATCTTCATCTTCTGTTTTTGTCTGTCTGTGATCTAACATTATCTTTACCTTTTTAAAGGATACTTAAATGTGAAGAAATCTGCGAATAACTCAACCGCAAAGACTCAGACACACAGACACAGATACACAGACACAGATACACACACAGACACACACACACACACACACACACAAACACACACACACACACACACACACACACACACACACACACACACACACACACACACACATACACACACTCAGATGAGTCAAAGGGATGTTAGGAAGTATTTCTTCAGTCATAGAGTTGTCAGGCAGTGGAATAACCTAGAAAGTGACGTAGTGGAGGCGGGAACCATGCATAGTTTTAAGACGAGGTATGATAAAGCTCATGGAGCAGGGAGAGAGAGGACCTAGTAGCATTCAGTGAAGAGGCGGGGCCAGGAGCTGAGTCTTGACCCCTGCAACCACATTTAGGTGAGTATACAAGTAACATGCTGTTACATGTATATTTCGTCTATAAAACAGATAACAATACTCTTACACATTTCACAGAGCAGCTCCAGGACATGATGGGCCACAGTCTGAGCATCGTGACGGTGCCTTATTTTCCCTACATAGACTTCCAGTCCGCCAGCGATGATCTTAATGATCCGGTAAAGACCAAGGACTCCCTAGACGTCAGGATAATTAACACCTTTGCCGCTCTTCTTAATTTCACGTAGGATTTCTTTCTCTTTAAATGTATTATATTGGCGATTGATTAATTCAGAATTGTCTCTCGTTTTGATTACAAAATAAAATACTCATTTAAATTAATTATGTTTATTATATTTTGTTTTTTAATATATACAGGAGTTTCAACTCTATATCTGGAAGCATTTTCAGAACTCGAAGCCTCGGTAGTATCCTCTCCTGTCTCCCAAATGTTTGTCTCGTGTATTTGTCTTCGTAAAATATATTTTTTTTTAGGTATAACGTTTACGCGGAACCTACTCGTTCATTTGGAGAGAACATTGACGGTAACTTCAGCGGGATGATTGGTGAGCTTCAACGTGAGGAGAGGGACCTTAGCACCATAGTGGCGCCCACACCAGCGCGTCTTAGAGTGGTCGACTATATGTCGGGGTATCCCTCTGATCCACTCACTCTCACCTCACTCAAGCCAGCTACTCTACCTCCCAGCCTGGCACTTCTCAGACCCCTTACAGGTGATACGACTTGTCATTAAGGCGTTGGCGAGGTCACTTCTGCCGATGAGGTCATTCCTGTAGCCGATAAGGTCATTTATGTTATAGTCGAAAACACTTCTGTAATCTATGAGGTCATTTCTGCTATTGATGAGATGCCTTATGTCGTCGACGAGGTCACTTCTGTCGTCAATTGAGTTCTGTAACCTCTAAGACTGTTCAACTTTTTGACGAAATTAATTGTACTTCTGTCTTTGAATACAATAACAATAACAAATTGGATTTCTGTGTTTAAAAAGATTATATCAGATGCATTTTTTTGTTAGGCAACTATTCTTCTTTGCATGTTGATAAAAATGATTCCAAAATAGCCTTAATAATTAACACAGGAGAGCTGTGGCTTGCACTGCTGGTGAGCGTGTTGGCTTGGGGCGTGGCGCTGTGGCTTCTGCAGAGGGCGTGGCCCAGGCAAGAAGGAGGACGCGGGTTTACACTGAGCGACACTCTTCTGTACAGTTGGGGTTCTCTCCTGGCGCAGACACCTTCTAACCCCTCCGTCAGTAAGTCTGGAAGGGTATGTTATGAGAGAAAGATTGACAAACAGCTTAGGGTTTGGTGAGGAAATTCCTGGACAACCAGAAAACTTTCCTGGATATTTCCCTATTGTTCTATTGTATCATCTTGGTATTGTATCGTCTATAAATATAGTTGGTAATTTTTTTCTGGATATCTGAGAACTATTCTCTTAAGTTATACTGTTTAAAAATGTCAAGATAATGGCTTCATCATGTTATGATTTATAATGCATATTCATTTATTTTAGCGGAATGCTGACTGTTTACCTTTGTCGTACCTGTAAGTAAAGGCATTTGGAAGAATGTTGAGATAAAATATGTTAAACGTTCACAGTTGCTGGTTGGTACGTGGCTGGTATTTTGCTTGATCATTACAACGGTGTACAGCTCCTCGCTGATCGCCCATCTGACAGTCCAAGGGACGACGCGTCCCATGGATACGTTTGAGGATTTGCTTCAACAGCATAATTGGAAATGGGGCGTCGACCCCTGGCTTTATAAAGGGGCAACTCTTGAGTATTTTTCTAAGCATCCGTCTCCTGTGGTGAAACAAATATATAATGGAATGGAGGTATGACTAAAAAGTATTTTTTATCTATTATTATTATTATTATTATTATTATTATTATTATTATTATTATTATTATTATTATTATTATTATTATTATTATTCCTGTTACTATTCATAATTTAATGAAAATTTAAAATGCTCTTAAATTGTAATAATTTACCGTTATATAATTACATATATAATTTACTCATTAATTCATATGCTGGTAATCAATAACAATTAGTTGTCAGTTAATATTTTAATGAGTTTTGGATTTTTCAAGGAGTAATTCTGTCAATAGACTCTTTGATAATCTATCTTTTTATATAAAGTATTGTGGCTTATAGAATTGATATATCCTATATTTTTTGCTAAAAAGAACTCAAAAAAAGGAAAATAAAAGTCACAATACCGCAGCTGGTACAATTCATAACTAACCAACAATTTAAATAGAATAGTTCAGACAACGTTTCGGTCCCTCCTGGACCATTATCAGGTCGCTAGAGATAGTCGAAAATAGGCCCAAATGATGTCACTTTTTTTCCCCAAAAACTGTGTGTTAGTTGTGTGGAAGTTACCACAGTGTTGGTATGAGTCAGATGCTGGAGGCGGAGGAGGCGCTGAAGAAGGTGAAGACTGGAGGCTACTCGCTCATAGACCACAGGAACTACATTCAGGTGGTTGTAGCTTCCTGGTACACCGACACCAACGGCAACACACCCTTCTACATCAGTAATAAAGGGATATCCGTAATAGCCGCCTTTGGCTGGGCAATCAGGAAAGTAGTATATTACTTCTGAGAAGATATATACATATAGATATAGATATATTTCCACATTTATGTGTTACTCGTTGAACATCTGACTAGATTACCTCACTATTTTGTGCGTATTTTTCTTATTTTCTGTTCAGTCACAGGTTGGTTCATGAAAAACTGTAGCCAAAATAATCCAATGACTGATACTTCTGCAAAGTTTTGTATGCAATACAAGCGTTTAACTTCTCGTACGATGCTTTGATAAACTGTAATCTAATTGAACTTCAGTAATATAGAAACTACCAATCTTCATAGTTTTAAAAACTGGAATAAGTGTTTAGCAAGATGAACTGAGAAATCTCTTGCAGGAGAGGTGCGCCTTTTCTAGTTCGTTTTCGTCAGCTGATATCCAGACTGGCAGATGCTGGATTAATAGAATACTGGACGAAGGAGGTGATAGCCAGACGAGTGAAGGAGAACAGGGAAGCGGCAGCTCTGAATCCTAATGCTGTGCAAGATATATCGCAGGTGACTCTCCAGAGTATATTGCAGCATATAGCAAAAATTTCATTGATTTCATTTTTCTTCGGTGGAGCTTTAATTTTTCAATACCGCATTTAAATGGTTATAATCATGACCATAATTTTTAAAGGGGTGGACCGGTAAGCCAGTGGAAGGCCTCGGTCAGATGACCTAAAGCTCCAACGGCAGTCATCATCTGACTAAGACCCGCGTCAGGAAATACTTGTCCTGTTTCCCGACGAACTTTACCTAACTTAATAGTTCATTTATTTTTATCACGTTGTGTAAGTGTTTCTGCACTTGTTCGTATGGTGCTGTACTCAGCTGATCTCTCATAGTTGTGCTTCTGAAGGGTTGAGCTCCAGCTCTTGGTCGAGTCTCTTAACGTTCAGTCAACTGGAGCAGTTCCACATTGTCATTATTACATATATTTAATATCCACGTTTCCATGTCTTCTTCCATAATATTTTTGAAGGTGTATACGTCGTATTATATTGAATAATGAAGATAGAATAACTCTTTTACAGGGAGAGAAGAGGGAGGTTGTACTTGGACTACGACATCTACAGAGCGCATTCTACTTACTGCTGTTGGGCACAGCAGTTGCCCTAGTCAACTTTTTAGGGGAAATACTTGGCCAGTTCTTCATTTCGCCTTAGTAACATTTTCTTGGGTATGACCAAACCTCTGACCAGGACTGTTGGGGCATGGACGATCCTTGGCTACTAGTTCTAGTAAAGCAATTATTAATATTGTAGATATTAACAATTTCATTCGCAAGGCACTGAAACCGAAGCTAATATTTGCAAGCCATATAAGGATATACATCTCCTGACCCAGACACAGGAAGCATCATAGATAAATCTCGGACAACCGCTGTTCCGGTATCCTCTGTTACTGACACTGATTATGTTGTTGTGTGTTCCTACAAGACCACCGTTGTTCCGTTATCTGCTGTTACTGACACTGGTTATGTTGCTGTGTGTTCCAACAAGATCACTGATGCTCTGGTACCTGCTGCTACTGACACTGGTTATGTTTCTTTGTGTTTCTACAAGACCACCGCTATTCCGGTATCTGCTGCTGCTGACACTGGTTATGTTACCGTGTGTTCCTACAAGACCACTGATCTTCCGGTGCCTGCTGCTACTGACACTGGTTATGTTGCTGTGTGTTCCAACAAGATCACTGATGCTCCGGTACCTGCTGCTACTGACACTGGTTATGTCGCTGTGTGTTCCAACAAGATCACTGATGCTCCGGTACCTGCTGCTACTGACACTGGTTATGTTGCTGTGTGTTCCAACAAGATCACTGATGCTCCGGTACCTGCTGCTACTGACACTGGTTATGTTGCTGTGTGTTCCAACAAGATCACTGATGCTCCGGTACCTGCTGCTACTGACACTGGTTATGTTGCTGTGTGTTCCAACAAGATCACTGATGCTCCGGTACCTGCTGCTACTGACACTGGTTATGTTGCTGTGTGTTCCAACAAGATCACTGATGCTCCGGTACCTGCTGTTACTGACACTGGTTATGTTGCTGCGTGTTCCAACAAGACCACTGATGCTCCGGTACCTGCTGCTACTGACACTGGTTATGTTGCTGTGTGTTCCAACAAGACCACTGATCCTCCAGTACCTGCTGCTACTGACACTGGTTATGTTGCTGTGTGTTCCAACAAGATCACTGATGCTCCGGTACCTGCTGCTACTGACACTGGTTATGTTGCTGCGTGTTCCTGTCATCTGTACAAGAGGGAGAATGAAAAAGAAAACATTGTTCACCAAAAATCTCGTCCACTTAGGTAAATGTAACACAGTTTAGCCACTAAGCCTCGAGTGACTTAGGAGAATGATTAAAAATCAATATCTTTGTTTTTCGCAGCTACGCGTTGAGAGGAAGGAAATTGGTATACCTGGTGCGTTAATATTCCTTTACCTTTAAAAAGTCTGTAAATAAAATATTCGAAATTAAATAAATTTTATGAATTATCGGTACAGCAACTTTCATATATGACATTTGATTTTTTTGCTCTGAAATGCTCCGAGTTACAGTGAAATTCGTGTACATGTTAAGCAACATATATAAAACTCAGAATTTATGACTATGGAATATGAAGTCTCTTCATGTAGCTGTAAGCGAGACAGGAATGATACCTGCATATAAATATGTTCTCTACTACGCCTGGCCATTGCAATCCTAAAAGATCAGCTACACTATTATCAGGGGGAAATATGTAATCTAAAAGCATTGTTGTCAATATGCAGGAATGTGATTTCTCTTGAATATCATGGGGTTTACAGCTTGTTGGCTTAACTGCTTTCTGAGAACTTCCTGGCAGGTCAGTCATGATGCCATAAGCTATTATATATATATATATATATATATATATATATATATATATATATATATATATATATATATATATATATATATATATATATATATATATATATATATATATATATATATATGCCTAAACGAATACCTACACACACATTCACACACAGATACATACACACATCTGAACTGCATCACAACACACACACACACACACACACACACACACACACACACACACACACACACACACACACTATACAATAGGCCTAGTGTCTAATCGACATGTGCCTAGGACAAAATGGTAACTAACACACACACTGTGCGAGACACCATAATTACATGATGACTAACTCAGTGGCAATCAACCACTGGTTTACCATTGCTAAGAACCCACCACAAATAAAGTCAAAGACTGCACTGTGTCCCTCCCTACACGTCTCAGTGTATATTAGTGCGCGTGCTTGACAGTAGGGAGTGATGGCTGGTCTGGTATATATAAACCGTGTAGCCTCATATCTGGGGAACACACACTGGCTTCCTCCCTCAAAGCGTAGCACCTGGGAACCCACACACCGTTTCTAAGGTAACTTGCCATCACACTGGCTTTACATTACTGGTCTGCAAACACTATTTTTATTTGTCATGAGTATGTTGAAGAATAAGGACATACACGACGGAAGAATGCATATACGGAGCATATTCAGATTATTTATATCAGTTTCAAGAATTTTGATTTCCAGGCAGCTGTTTTGAGTTGTGTAATCATTAAAAGTGTATTTTGTTAACATAAACTGCAATAAATATTATTTCACAGCGTAAAATATTCAATTTAAACTGTATCACAAATTATTTTTGCAGAATATTGTAATAATAAATATTAAACCAGGCTACCAGTTTTTGACTGTAGCAATAATACATAAATTCTCAAATTTTAAGTCTTTTCGCATATAATTAAATTTGGGGCCTATGAAATATTTTTTTTAAACTTGACCAACTAAACAAACCTAATTTAGACCATGAGTAGTTCCAGGTTAACTTATTTTTGATTACCAAAAACATATTTTTCTGATGGCAAAATATAATTACTTCTGTCGTACCACCCGCGTAATATTAGAATTTACGTAAACAAAAACAGCAGTAACTAAACTCAATATTAACATAAAAAACACGGGATTAACTCCTATAAAGTATATGATTCTGTGCTTGAAGGTATGAAAGAATGAGCCAGATGTGTATGTGTATATATATATATATATATATATATATATATATATATATATATATATATATATATATATATATATATATATATATATATATATATATATATATATATGCAAAACAACCACTCTGAAAGAATAGAGAAATTCCAAGCGCTTTCGTGACTACTCAATGTGAGTAGTCACGAAAGCGCTTGGAATTTCTCTATTCTTTCTGAGTGGTTGTTTTGCATATTCTGAAATCACCTGTTTACTGTGATCTTATTGCATATATATATATATATATATATATATATATATATATATATATATATATATATATATATATATATATATATATATGGTAAATGCAGCAGCGAGGAGACGGTTGGAGGCGGTGGAGATGTCCTGTCTAAGGGCAATGTGTGGTGTAAATATTATGCAGAAAATTCGGAGTGTGGAAATTAGGAGAAGGTGTGGAGTTAATAAAAGTATTAGTCAGAGGGCAGAAGAGGGGTTGTTGAGGTGGTTTGGTCATTTAGAGAGAATGGATCAAAGTAGAATGACATGGAAAGCATATAAATCTATAGGGGAAGGAAAGAGGGGTAGGGGTCGTCCTCGAAAGGGTTGGAAAGAGGGGGTAAAGGAGGTTTTGTGGGCGAGGGGCTTGGACTTCCAGCAAGCGTGCATGAGCGTGTTAGATAGGAGTGAATGGAGACGAATGATACTTGGGACCTGACGATCTGTTGGAGTGTGAGCAGGGTAACATTTAGTGAAGGGATTCAGGGAAACCGGTTATTTTCATATAGTCGGACTTGAGTCCTGGAAATGGGAAGTACAATGCCTGCACTTTAAAGGAGTGGTTTGGGATATTGGCAGTTTGGAGGGATATGTTGTGTATCTTTATACGTATATGCTTCTAAACTGTTGTATTCTGGGCACCTCTGCAAAAGCAGTGATAATGTGTGAGTGTGGTGAAAGTGTTGAATGATGATGAAAGTATTTTCTTTTTGGGGATTTTCTTTCTTTTTTGGGTCACCCTGCCTCGGTGGGAGACGACTGACTTGTTGAAATATATATATATATATATATATATATATATATATATATATATATATATTTTTTTTTTTTTTTTTTTTTTTTTTTTTCAACAAGTCGGCCGTCTCCCACCGAGGCAGGGTGACCCAAAAAAGAAAGAAAATCCCCAAAAAGAAAATACTTTCATCATCATTCAACACTTTCACCACACTCGCACATTATCACTGTTTTTGCAGAGGTGCTCAGAATACAACAGTCTAGAAGCATACACATATAAAGATACACAACATATCCCTCCAAACTGCCAATATCCCAAACCCCTCCTTTAAAGTGCAGGCATTGTACTTCCCATTTCCAGGACTCAAGTCCGACTATATGAAAATAACCGGTTTCCCTGAATCCCTTCACTAAATATTACCCTGCTCACACTCCAACAGATCGTCAGGTCCCAAGTACCATTCGTCTCCATTCACTCCTATCTAACACGCTCACGCACGCTTGCTGGAAGTCCAAGCCCCTTACCCACAAAACCTCCTTTACCCCCTCTCTCCAACCCTTTCGAGGACGACCCCTACCCCGCCTTCCTTCCCCTATAGATTTATATGCTTTCCATGTCATTCTACTTTGATCCATTCTCTCTAAATGACCAAACCACCTCAACAACCCCTCTTCTGCCCTCTGACTAATACTTTTATTAACTCCACACCTTCTCCTAATTTCCACACTCCGAATTTTCTGCATAATATTTACACCACACATTGCCCTTAAACAGGACATCTCCACTGCCTCCAACCGTCTCCTCGCTGCTGCATTTACCACCCAAGCTTCACACCCATATAAGAGTGTTGGTACTACTATACTTTCATACATTCCCTTCTTTGCCTCCATAGATAACGTTTTTTGACTCCACATATACCTCAACGCACCACTCACCTTTTTTCCCTCATCAATTCTATGATTAACCTCATCCTTCATAAATCCATCCGCCGACACGTCAACTCCCAAGTATCTGAAAACATTCACTTCTTCCATACTCCTCCTCCCCAATTTGATATCCAATTTTTCTTTATCTAAATCATTTGACACCCTCATCACCTTACTCTTTTCTATGTTCACTTTCAACTTTCTACCTTTACACACATTCCCAAACTCATCCACTAACCTTTGCAATTTTTCTTTAGAATCTCCCATAAGCACAGTATCATCAGCAAAAAGTAACTGTGTCAATTCCCATTTTGAATTTGATTCCCCATAATTTAATCCCACCCCTCTCCCAAACACCCTAGCATTTACTTCCTTAACAACCCCATCTATAAATATATTAAACAACCATGGTGACATTACACATCCCTGTCTAAGACCTACTTTTACCGGGAAATAGTCTCCCTCTCTTCTACACACCCTAACCTGAGCCTCACTATCTTCATAAAAACTCTTTACAGCATTTAATAACTTACCACCTATTCCATATACTTGCAACATCTGCCACATTGCTCCTCTATCCACTCTATCATATGCCTTTTCTAAATCCATAAATGCAATAAAAACTTCCCTACCTTTATCTAAATACTGTTCACATATATGCTTCAATGTAAACACTTGATCTACACATCCCCTACCCACTCTGAAACCTCCTTGCTCATCCGCAATCCTACATTCTGTCTTACCTCTAATTCTTTCAATTATAACCCTACCGTACACTTTTCCTGGTATACTCAGTAAGCTTATTCCTCTATAATTTTTACAGTCTCTTTTGTCCCCTTTCCCTTTATATAAAGGGACTATACATGCTCTCCGCCAATCCCTAGGTACCTTCCCCTCTTTCATACATTTATTGAACAAAAGTACCAACCACTCCAACACTATATCCCCCCCTGCTTTTAACATTTCTGTCATGATCCCATCAGTACCAGCTGCTTTACCCCCTTTCATTTTACGTAATGCCTCACGTACCTCCCCCACACTTACATTCTGCTCTTCTTCACTCCTAAAAGATGGTATACCTCCCTGACCAGTGCATGAAATTACTGCCTCTGTTTCTTCCTTAACATTTAAAAGTTCCTCAAAATATTCTCGCCATCTACCTAATACCTCCATCTCCCCATCTACTAACTCCCCTACTCTGTTTTTAACTGACAAATCCATATTTTCCCTTGGCTTTCTTAACTTGTTTAACTCACTCCAAAATTTTTTCTTATTTTCATTAAAATTTCTTGACAGTGCCTCTCCCACTCTATCATCTGCTCTCCTTTTGCACTCTCTCACCACTCTCTTTACCTTTCTTTTACTCTCCATATATTCTGCTCTTCTTATAACACTTCTGCTTTGTAAAAACCTCTCATAAGCTACCTTTTTCTCTTTTATCACACCCTTTACTTCATCATTCCACCAATCACTCCTCTTTCCTCCTGCACCCACCCTCCTATAACCACAAACTTCTGCCCCACATTCTAATACTGCATTTTTAAAACTATTCCAACCCTCTTCAACCCCCCCATTACTCATCTTTGCACTATCCCACCTTTCTGCCAATAGTCGCTTATATCTCGCCCGAACTTCCTCCTCCCTTAGTTTATACACTTTCACCTCCCTCTTACTTGTTGTTGCCACCTTCCTCTTTTCCCATCTACCTCTTACTCTAACTGTAGCTACAACTAAATAATGATCCGATATATCAGTTGCCCCTCTATAAACATGTACATCCTGGAGCCTACCCATCAACCTTTTATCCACCAATACATAATCTAATAAACTACTTTCATTACGTGCTACATCATACCTTGTATATTTATTTATCCTCTTTTTCATAAAATATGTATTACTTATTACCAAATTTCTTTCTACACATAGCTCAATTAAAGGCTCCCCATTTACATTTACCCCTGGCACCCCAAATTTACCTACTACTCCCTCCATAACATTTTTACCCACTTTAGCATTGAAATCCCCAACCACCATTACTCTCACACTTGATTCAAAACTCCCCACGCATTCACTCAACATTTCCCAAAATCTCTCTCTCTCCTCTACACTTCTCTCTTCTCCAGGTGCATACACGCTTATTATAACCCACTTTTCACATCCAATCTTTATTTTACTCCACATAATCCTTGAATTAATACATTTATAGTCCCTCTTTTCCTGCCATAGCTTATCCTTCAACATTATTGCTACTCCTTCTTTAGCTCTAACTCTATTTGAAACCCCTGACCTAATCCCATTTATTCCTCTCCATTGAAACTCTCCCACCCCCTTCAGCTTTGTTTCACTTAAAGCCAGGACATCCAGCTTCTTTTCATTCATAACATCCATATATATATATATATATATATATATATATATATATATATAAATATATATGTTGCAGTTTAAGAACTGTAGTGTAAAGCACCCTTCTGGCAAGACAGTGATGGAGTGAATGATGGTGAAAGTTTTTCTTTTTCGGGCCACCCTGCCTTGGTGGGAATCGGCCAGTGTGATAATAATAATAGTAATAATATATATATATATATATATATATATATATATATATATATATATATATATATATATATATATATATATATATATATATATAATATCTCCACCATCCACAGTCTGGTGGACTCAGCTAAAACCTATGATAGTGTCTGTGATGTGAGGGTTGAGTGCTAACTCCACGTCCAATAAGTAGTCTTCGTAGAACGCTGAATCTGTGCGAATCATTGATTGTAACTGTGTGGAGGTTCGATCCTTCGCCTTATTAATCCCTAGACACACCCACCATATCTAACTAATTTAGTGATTAAATTTCCTCTGTTCTCAATAAAATAATGAGCAAATTTGTTTTAGTGGAGAGAACTGATATAAAAAAAAATATTTTTGAAAAGCGATAGCATCAGTGCGCATTTTTAATATATTTATATTACAACCGATAAAATATATGAATTTATGTATGACTGTTAGTAATTGCAAATACGCAAAATATACTGCGCAGATGATTGTGCTCGAATGAGTCATTAACTTCTCGCAGTACCCCCACAATTAAGGCTATTGTTACTGTGAATCAATGTCAATAAAAGTCTAAATACGTAATACGTTGATTGCAGTCACGTTTATTACACTACTCTCAGCCATAAACATTTATTTCTCTAATAACATCAGTGTTGCCCTCACGTCGAAGACTTCCGCCATCCGGCGACAAACATTAGGTGATGTATAGGTCACGCGAGGTAGTGTCGAGATAATTGCTCCTGTCTAATACAAATTATGTATATATATACATTACCATGTCTTCACCCTTAAGCTGAGTCCAGCTTTGTTACCATGTCAGTGTGTCTGTGTTCACAATAACAGCGATGAATCAAAGGAGATATGACCATGACATAGAAAAGGCGAAAATGGACAGAATTTTTAACATAAAGGGGATAAGACGAAGAAAACATGATCGAAGGTGAACAGGCAGAACAATGTTTAACATAACATGGATAAGACAGGGGATAAAGCAAGAGATGCTAAAATAGAAATAGCACTGTAAAGATGTGTAAATGAATGAGGAACAACAATGGAAGATGCTGGTGTTACTAACGATTGAGAAATGAAGTGTAATATAGGCACAGTGAAAAGACCAATATTAATACTGTCAAAGAACAAGTGTCTAGGTATTTAAGCTGTAATTTTAAATGATCTTAAATATACACTTCCTCTCTATACATCATAAAGTATACATTGAATCATGTAAATGCTGAATAAAATAACTTATTCAGTAATGGGGTTTTATAAACCCATCTTTGATTGTAATGGAGAAAACAATGGAGAATGAGTTAAGCTAACAGAATAAGGATATAGTCCATACATGTGTTGCTCTTGCTTGACAGAACCTAACGAATGGAGCGACGAATTCAAAAAAGCAGGGATGCGACCGCTGACCGAGCCAGGATCGTATGGTTGTGGATGAGTGGGACGCCCGCTAGGGATATATCGCATATGACTGGCGCCAGCCTCTCTACTGTGTACAGGTGGATCCGTCGGTGGCAGGAGGAAGGAACAGTGGAGACCAAGCCTTACAACGGGAGGTCTATCATGGCCCAGTGGCAGGCACTACCTACAATTATGTCAGCCAAACACTTGCAACTTATTGCAAGCACTGGTATCGATACAGCATCTCTGAACATTCCATCAGCGTCCTTAGGTGTCCCTACATCTTCCCTTGGTATACCTATAACTTCCCTAGGTGCACCACTATCGTCCCATGAAGTTCCAACAGCGTCTCTGGATGTTCCTGGATCTCTACATATAAACTGTACCATTCCATCGTTAGATTATTACTTTCCAGAAAGAATGATTCCCAGACCAGTTCCTTTTTCTTGCGACAATATTTTCCGATATAACTGGGATCAAAGGCTGAACCATAATTCATGTTTATAAAAAGTATTAACTGAGGCTAGTTGCTTTAGAATTAATCCTATAAACAGTAATTAAACAGCATGATGATATTAACATGTTAACGGGTCGGATGACATACAGATTCAGTCTTAATACTGACGAATAATACACCAAATATTATAACTTAAAGTACTACTAATAAAGATAATAAGAAAATACTCGACTACAGCAATTAGTGTTACTATTAATAATAAAATAATTATAAAGAAATTCGCTTATTTTGTGTATCACTGTTATAGCACATTAAAAAATTTACTTTTAGCAATAAAATGTATAGCATGTCACAAGGGAATAGTTCAGTTGTCTTCCACTTCATAAATATAAAAGCACGTTACTATCCTAACCAGACTGAAGTCGAGATTCATATCAAATACACAGAACTATGATCAGGACAAAACACAAATAACCCGCACCTAGAAAACTGAAGCTTATGACGATATTTCGGTCCTACTCTGACTACTAACAAGTCTTCTTAAGTTTGCTAACATAACCCATTTTCGGCCTAAAACACGGAGATTTACCCTTTTGTCAAAATGTGCTGTGACTTGTATAATTTTACGCTTTTGTAAATAAGAGTACAATAATTCAGAAAATAAACACCTAGCACAAGAATCAGAGTTGTATATATTAACAAAAAAAGCAAGAAAATGTATAATATTTTTTTCAGTTTTATTTCGGGATAGCTTAAGAGCAAAACTTTAATTATAGCTTGTACCAAATTATAGCTTGTATAAAAGTATTGGAGGGTAATTTAGAAATTCTAAATGAGTGGTATTTGCTGTCAGTATAAACTACATATACCTTGGTTAGGATTGAAACCTATCGGCTACATGAAAGTCGCATCTACCTGGACACTGGCATCGAGAAAACTTTTAGGGTATTTATTTATTTATTTATTTATTTTTCTTAAGGTAATTTCTACAGAGAAGAGAATCTACAGAGACATGTCAGGTTTTTCTCAAAATAGTGTGTGAAACTCGTGGGAAGCACTAAACTCATAAGGATCATTCAGTGCAACAAAAGAAGTCAGATTCCTACACTTTTCATTTTCTGTTTCATCGATGTGTACACTATAAATTTATTGGACGATATATATATAAATATGACTGAAATTGAACACTCGTTTAAAATTGGCTGAAACATTTAATCTAAAAATATTAATTATCGTGAAAGAGCACTAGTTACCAAATTATCTCGTTTCGGTCCCAGGACCGAAACGTTTGCTCACGTGTCTTTCTAAAGCAATTTCTCGTTTGGAAATCTCAAGAAAAAGTGCCATACAAGTAGTGTCTTAAAGCAACTGACGGGTTCTTAAAACACAGAGTAAACTAATGATCAAGAAAATGTCTCAATTATCTGAAATTACAATTACTTACAGAACTTTCAGGTAGCATGGTAACGCTGCAGTTCCGAATGATGGATCTGGCAATACTTCTGAGTTGTGTTCTGCCTATCAGCTGTCAAGTCTTAAATGACCAGACGGAGGTGGGCGTGGCAGGAGACGAGACGGAAGTGGGTGTGGTGGGCGCCGAGGCGGAAGTGGGCGTGATGGTGAGCCAGATGGTGAGGCACCACCTGGAAGACTGCCATCTTGTTGTCCTTACAACTACACAGCACTCACACGTATTTTATAATATACTCAGGTAAATCTTGTGTGTGTGTTTACTGAACTATTTGTGGTTGCAAGATCCGACAATTCATGGAATTGTGTCAAATGCCAATTTTCTCGTCTTAAAGACACCTGAGTGAGGGCATGGTGGCTGGAGTGGTGGTGGAGGCAGAGTGGGTGTTCTCCCTGGACCACCACCTCCAGGGGCTGTGGGGAGACTCCAGAACCACCTGCCGGGGACTCATCTTTGATATCACAGCCAAAAGCAACGCCACCTCTGCCCTTCAGTAATAATCATATAAGAGTTTTGTTCTAAAGCAAACATGTACTGTAATGTACTTTTTCAGTATAAGTATTGTTTCAGAAGAGTTATGTTTTATTGTTGATTATAGTGCACCTGGTATTAATAGTCTATTATGTCGAGTATTTTTTTTTTCATTTTAAGCGAAATTTAAATTAATACAATCACTAATAATAGTAATTATTTTTTATTAAGAATTCATTGTGACAGAACACACACAAACACTTTCTCAGGCTTTTAGAATCATCAGAGCTGTGGAAATCGCCAGAGACTTTGGTTGTGGTGGTTGGATGGAAGTCTGGTGTGAAGGCTGTGCTGCTCCACCACACTTTCCGTAACAGTATCAACGCCCTCTATCTAGCTCTCCACAGCACCACCGTAACAAGAAACCGTAACTCACTCAGGAAGAGAGTCCTAGGCCAGCAGTGTGAGTGTAACATTTGGAAATGTAACCATGCTGGATTTTTCCCTAATTGGGGACTAAGATATTTATCTTATAATTTTAGGATATTTTCAAAGGTTTTACATTAATTTTTTTTTGTAGTATTTAATTGATTTGCTGTTATATTTTGATATTAAAAATTCCACTCATTGTAAAAGTGACAGTAACCTCGAAGTCATAGATTTCTCTGGCTTGTTGAATTCAGAAATTAATTCTAGGTTAGGCTGGGTTAGGTTGCATTCCCAAAAAGTTTTTCCCCATAGACCCGACGTGTAATAGTCTCCATTAATAACTAAATAAATAACAAAAAGGCACAATACCGTGACTGGAACGATACACAAATAACCCGCACATAAAAGAGAGAAGCTTACGACGACGTTTCGGTCCGACTTGGACCATTGACAAAGTCACACTAACAGAGGTGGAGCAGGACGGCATATATAGGCAGGAAGAGGTGGAGGTAGTAGTAGTAGTAGTAGTGTGAATAGTCTCCATTGCCTAACCAACTTAATTTTGCAGAATATACAGACTAAAAACTCTGTCCCCTGAAGTCAATGTTTACAACAACAATAGTAATAATAATATTAATAAATAATAGTAATAGTAATAATATATTAATAACAGTAATAATAATGGCCTGCAACCACAATTGTAACAAACACACACACACACACACACACACACACACACACACACACACACACACACCACAGACATGGATGTATGTAAGCGAGATTGTTCTGTGTATCTATATAAAAAAAATAATCCCCTCAAGGGAGGTTCCTTGACGCTGGTGAGGGGCTCTTGATCTAGGGAATTTGATCTATGCTCCAGATCCCTCAATTAAGCCTGAACACCTTCCCTCCCCCACATGCGCTGCATAATGCTACGGATTTAGCGCTCCCCCATGATTATTATAAATAATATAAAAACTAGTGAAAAATGTTTTGCTTACCCCACAGCAGCCGTGGAAAGCAGTGTGTGGATTTACCGTCGTTGTCTCTACTGTAACAATGGGAAGGCGGACGTGAAGCTTATTAGAAAAGGGAATTTCACTTCAGTTCAGGAGGCTGACAGCCTTTTTCCTGGTAAGTGTTCCGTATTTTTGAGCATAGCGATAGTTTGTGTATATGTTCCATTATTAAGTGAGTTGTACAATGGAAAACAAAAAAAAAAACGTAACGTAACACAGCCTAATTTAACTTAGACCTAGGTTAGTTCAGGCTGGGTTAAATTTGGTTACTAAAAAAGTGAACTTTTGTCTCGTCTGCACAATGTATAATTTCCCCAATGCATAATTCGCTTAATTTAGGCTAGGCTAGTCATGTGATAACCTTCCACTAAAATTTTGGATCATTTGACAGAGCTTACTGATCCACATCTTTAATAAATATTAAATCATTTGCATTATCATTAATATTGTTTTTGTTATTCATAAATATCTATCAAACCAAGTTGATGAGATACATTTGACTAGATTTGCATAAAACAGATATGAATTACAAATAGCCAAGAAAAAATGTAATCTTTACAGAGTTATGCAAAAGTATGTTTGTTTTCCTCTGCCAAACAGATCAGTTTAAGAATTTCATGGGTCACCAGTTTCGGATAGTGTCGGTGCAGTACTTTCCTTATATAGACTACGAGAGGAACACAAATTTACCAGGAACCACTGTCACACTCTCTGACTCGCTTGACGCCCGTCTCTTGGACACTTTCTCAGTCTCCATGAACTTCACGTAAGATCTTATACTATATATAATCATGTTTAGTGTTAAACCCATGTGGGTCACTCAGCGCAAGACGTGGTGGAGGCTTGAACCTCCGTCTCTTGAGACAGACAGACTCGCTTTCTATTTGTATTCGCCTAGTTTTACACGTAAGATCTATAATCTCTTCCTCTTGTATGCCCAGATAAGGCTCTTGTGTTTTGAGCTAAGAGATGGATTAGTATGGAGGGAGATGTGTTTTAGGCTAATAAGGGAAAAAACTTTTTGGTAACCAATACTCAAAAATGACACAACGTAAAACATCCAGCTGACTTCATTACCCAGCAGAAATATTATAGAATTTGCATTATAAATTCCACAAGTTCCTCATCTGGATATTAGCCAAAACACACACACACACACACACACACACACACACACACACACACACACACACACACACACACACACACACACACACACACACACACACACACACACACACACACACACACACACACACACACACACACACACACACACACACACACACACACACACACATATAAAGCTATGTAGAAATATACTAATCAATAAAACACAAAAGCCTTTTAAAATGCTTTAAAGTATTTCTTAGTTGATTCGTTGGTTGAGAATTTACTATGATATATTAAAAATATATTGTATATGAGACTGTGCATTTACATAAGTTACTTTTCAATCTTTAATAACCCATTTCTGTCGTTAAAATGATCTCAATTCATAATCACTCACGAATATTTCTTTGCATTTTCATATATGTTAATGCAAGTGAGACCTGCAGTGTATATACACTGCGAGGACAGCATTTTCTAGTGTAGAAGGTATAATCCCTATTGATGTTTGGTTAATTGGGTTATAAATCTGATTTTGGAAGCGTCACAAACGCTGCCTGTTCATTACTAGTCAGGAATATATTAATACCTGAATGAGAAATTAAAGTGAGCTTCCCGTGTATATCCACTGACAGATGCATCTTTCTGTGTCTCGTATTTTAGGAAATAACAATGATCTGTACCACACACGTGAATCCGTATTTAAAATGAACAAACCGAAAAGAGACAAACTTCCTGAAATTTAAATATTTATGCCCAATAACCAGGTATAAAAAATAAAAAGAAACGTGTATACTATCTGAAAAAAACTCAAGATCGGTGAGCTGGAAATACTGATAAACATGTTTGTTTTCTAGTTATGAGATACGAGAGGAGAAAGATCGCTCGTGGGGTCGTGAGGAACAAGGCAAGTTCAACGGGATCATGGGAAAGCTGCAACGTGAGGAAGCTGATTTCAGCACGATGGCTTCGATGACGGCAGAGCGCTTGAGAGTTATGAAGCATGCAAGTGCTTATGACTCTGATATTCTTACTTTAGTATCCCTCAAACCTACGCTGCTGCCTGAACACCTTTCACTGATAAGACCATTTGCCGGTAAGTGTCAGCGTCTGACACAGCCACAAGTGCAAACATGTGTACATTGCAGCTTGTTAATCAGTTCATATTGTTCTTGAAGTTTGAGGAGTACTAAATCTTCCAGTTATAATTGGATTTAGCTGTCTGGATAATTTCTATAAAATAAACCTGATTACCGGCCTGTTGAGTTTACAGGTTTTAACCAAACAATACAAATATGGCACTGATGGAGCTCTAGTTATCACGTCATTTCAATAGTTTAATTTTCACATTAAAATTGTTTAGGCATTCAACAGGCTTTGGTTACAATTTTTTTGTAGTAATGTTACGTGGCTGTTTCACGCTTAACAAATGGAGGATCAGTTGTGCTGAATGGCCCCCCTAAAAACTTCCAGAGCTTCGTAAAGGTCTTATCTAGTGTTGGTTTCCACAGGAAAACAATATATGGAAGTATTAACTTACCTACAATCAGTATTAATATTTGTTCTTCCTCCTACAGGAGAGCTGTGGTGCGCCGTGGTGGTTATCGTGGCAATATGGACCGTGATTTTGTGGCTGCTGCAGAGGACCTGGGGATGGGTGGTAGGAAAGCAAGTTTTCCAGTTGAACGACGCGTTCATGTATGGCTGGGGCCTCCTGATGGAGCAGCCGCCTTCCAGAGTCTCCTTCGGCGATTCTGGAAGAGTAAGCTTTATATATTAGTTACTCTTTTTCTTAATGTTTGATAGTTTCTGAAATTACGTGCAGTGAGCGAGAGTGAAGCAATAAATTAAATAACTGAAATACGTTAATCAATTAAATGCATTACTCCTCTTTTCCTTAATATTCAAAAAATTTTTTTTCATAAACGCTTCTGCCTACAACTAAGTAAATAGTTTTTGTCTGTGTGATTCTTATACGAGATTATTGTTCATATTTTTATGTTTTGTTAGTGGCAATATAACGTGCTAATGGCATCAATATTTTGCATTAAATATTCTCCGTTCTGTGATTTTATTAAAATCACTCTATTCAGCTGCTGGTGGGAGGATGGCTAGTGTTCTGCTTGGTGATCACGACGGGGTACCGTTCATCCCTGGTTGCCCATCTCACTGTCCAAGGAAGGTCTTTACCCATAGACACCTTTGAAGATATGGTTGCTTTACACGGCTGGAAATGGGGCATTGAATCTTGGATATTGAAAGGAGTGCCCTATGACTACCTGTCGAAACATACACACCCGGTAGTGAAGAAAGTCTATAAGGAAATGGAGGTTAGGCAGCATATTTCATGCAACTTTATCGTAATGTATAGTATAAAGGCACTCAAATCGTCATATTTCAGCTTCGATTAAGTTGACAAGGAAATCACAAATGTTGTCAGTTTAATAAAACAACTAAAATTAGTCCTGGTCGTGGACCGGGCCGCGGGGGCGTTGATCCCCTGAATACTCTCCAGGTAGATTCCAGGTAGATTATTATTTGTGCAGTAGTCAACCATGGTGTGGTTACCAGCATGGTGCGGCTTGAAACAGTGTAATTGCAGCTATGGTGTGTTTACGACAATGTAATGGTTACAACATCGGTGGTGTTTACAATGGTAGAGGCTAGCAAGATACTGCTATTTAAATAGTCTCAATAAGGTTCTTGTAGTGTAAGTTTCGTTGCATTCATTATGATTAGAAAATAATAACGATAAGAATAGTAGTTAAGAGAGAAAAGGAAGAATATAATGGTCTAAAGGTGACTAATGATTTTTATTTCTCCAATATAAAAGATATGTAACACGTATATAATTAAAGTGAATAATATAACAGTAGCCCTAAAAGGCCGGGCCACCACTTGGAAAAGGCCCGGGCCGGGAGAATACCGGCTAATCTTTAATAATAATAACAGTAGCCCTAAAGTTGACATGTATATGTGACCTAGGTTCTGGAGGTGACAGAAGGACTGAAGAAGGTTCTGGCTGGCAAGTATACCTACATCAGCATGAAGAATCACCTCACTGTCATCGTTACCTCCCGCTACGCTGATGCCAGGGGACAAACACCTTTCTACATCAGCCAGAGAGGAGTCTACTCTCTACCAGACTATGGATGGGGATTCAGGTTTGGATTTCTTGTCATTTATGAAAATTTATGCCTAAAATTCGAAAATCTGGTATAAAATTTACAAAAATCTTAGCCTAAACCATTAAAAAAAGTTAATCACTCGTTTTCTGTACCAGTTCAGTCAATCAGTTACTTAAATAAATGTAACATCACTCTGAATACATTATAAAAATGTTTTGTAATTTTGTTTACAGATTTCAGTGCAATAGTTCGTCATTTATTAAATTAAAAAGTATTAGTGAACCGGCCCTCGCGAGGGAGGTTCCTTGACGCTGGTAAGGGGCTCTTGATCAAGGGAATTAGATCTGTGCTCCAGTTCTCTGAATTGAGCCTGAATGCCTTCTTCCCCCCCCCCCATGCGCTGTATAATCCTATGGGTTTAGCGCTCCCCATGATTATAATATAATTAGTGAACCGGCACCCTTATTTCACAACAGTGAAAAATTAATTCTTATGCCATTAATCTTATTTTTTATACTGAAATTCATTTTTTATTTAATTTTTCTTTATTTCACAGGAAGGGTGCACCGTTCTTCACGAAGTTTAGTCACTTAATGGCCTGTCTGAAAGACTCCGGAATCATGACCTTTTGGACTAATGATGTGATAGCCAAAAGTGTCAAAAAGACGAGGGATATGGAACATCTCAATGTTTTGGCAAGCCAACAGGAGGTATGCACAGTATAGTTCTGAATTCTGATTTTAATTGACCCGAAATGTTATTTCTGAGAAAATCGTGATACAATAAATATCATGACTGTATAAGCTGTTTGTGTGTGTGTGTGTGTGTGTGTGTGTGTGTGTGTGTGTGTGTGTGTGTGTGTGTGTGTGTGTGTGTGTGTGTGTGTGTGTAAATAAAACATGCAGAAATATGATAACAAATATTACTACCGGCAGGACGACAGCCAAGAAGTAGTTCTGGATCTCTACCATGTACAAGGCGCCTTTTACCTGATGTTTCTTGGTTATAGCATCGCCTTTCTCACTCTGCTCGGAGAGAACTTGTCTCACTGCCTTCTCCACTAAGTGACATCCTCCCAGCATCACTGAACCCTCAGTTCTCAAGTGTTGTCGCGTCAAGGTCTTCATGTGCTCACTCACAGAGACGCACAATAACAAAATACTTTTAATCTCTAAAACTGATTCTCGAAATACGTTTCCCCAGTCACTCTCAATAGTTAATCTTTCAGAAGACTCCTCATAGAGACTGTATCCACCACTAAGCACAAGTATCCCTTACTACTGCACAGGTGAAATGCAGATACTACTGACTCGTCTATTATAAATTCAATAAATCAGCTGCTACTACTACTACTACAATAGCAACCACTACTACTACTACCAATAATAAGGTTAATGCACATTATAGTGTCATCCACATTTCAGATTTCGCTATAAAGATGAGGAGCGGTTAAATGGGCTTAAAGCTAATCTACAAAAGTTTGTTTAGCACCAGTAGGGATTAAATTCTAAATGAAATATACATTCCTGAAACTGTGTATGCTATTTTCTTGTCGGTGAATAACCATACTGTATATAAAGTATAGGACGAATGGTTGATTAATTGGGTTTAAAGCCTATCGACTACACTGAAGGCATTAAGCCTACATGCACTTGTTCACGACCTGTTGGGAGTGTACTATAATCCCTAAAACAGATTAAAGGGACTAAAGTAAACTCTCAGCATATATACTGGGAGACATATACCTCCCAGCGAATATAGTTTTATGGGACAACTGGTTAATAGGGTTTAAAGTCTATCGACTACACGATGATCACTAATTCTGCGCGATCATCGTAGAATTTCCTAACACAGGAATAAAGCTAAACTCGGCAGATATTTACACTGAGACACTTACACCTCTCCGTGTATATATAGCGTGACCAGTACATTTTGTACATATAATGCACATGTAATATATAAAATGTTGATTGTATTTACATTTGCTAAAATAATTAGAAATGTACATCAGTTTACCATTGTTATAATTATTGTTATTATGGTAATGAGATTTATTTTTGTTACTGCTGTTTATTTCAAAATTTATATATTATATTTTTAATATTATTTATTCAATGATAATGATAAACTTATCATTTTTTTATCATTACTGATGGCTTAGTGTTATACAGAAAGTTGGTATAAACCGTGGTAATAAATACCGACAAGTTGGTTTAGAAAGACACGTAAGGAAACACTATGACATATTTATTAGAAAACGTTTCGGTCCTGGGACCTTGATCAAGGTCCCAGGACCGAAAGGTTTTCTAATAAATATGTCATAGTGTTTGCTTACGTGTCTTTCTAAACCATACAGAAAGTTAAACATTTACCTTCTCATCCGTAATGTCTTAACACATTTTTCTGTTTACTGCTGAAATGTTGCGGTAGATGTCTGTGTTTTATTTATCTTTGCCTTTTCTCTGGTCACTATTTTGAGTGTGAGTGCGTTTTTATGTGTTTGTTTTGTAAGGTCTTATAATTGTATTCTGAATAATGCTTCAGTCTTTTACCTTGGTACTTAGCCACTCCATCTCCTCCCTGCATGAATTCCACGTGTGTGTGTGTGTGTGTGTGTGTGTGTGTGTGTGTGTGTGTGTGTGTGTGTGTGTGTGTGTGTGTGTGTGTGTGTGTGTGTGTGTGTACACCAGTCAGAACTTTGGTTCACCATGATACCAGAAAAGCGGAGATTTCGGCTGCGCGCGCTGCTGTCCTCTCTCATAAATACCGCAGACTGGCCTTGACGATCACAACTAACTTGGAACAACGATACCGAGTGAGTATATCACCTGACGTAAGAAGGGACACCTATTTTTTTTATATTACGAGACACTGAAAGACTTCCTTCAAGCTACAGTGCATCACACACATTGTATACATTAATAAGTGATTACGCTATACGAAATACACAGAATTTACTGCCAGATTATTGCTTTTATTTTGCTGTCTTCGATACACGTTACGATAATATATTGTTTTAAAAAGTCCTGAGCATGAACCACAAAAAGGATTAATTTTTGCACACGTTAAAAAATTTAAACATTTTAGCGTCAGTTTTAAAATCTGGATATTTTTTTCTAAATTACCCTGAAATTTTCTATTTATTTAATTCAATACAAATTAAAAGAAATCCATAGAATATTATTCCTTTAAATAATCACTGTGATTATTCCATGGTAAAAGTTTAAAATTATGTAATTTATCTCCTATCATAACTTACGTTAATTATTTCATATCCTAATATATTCATCTAACATCTGTCACTTCCGCTTAAACTGCTCTCTTCCTAAACGTATATTTTATTTCTCACTAGTAACGTTGATTTTTTTGGTCACATCCCGACGTTGTGGGAAAAGACTTAAATGTTAAAAAAAAATATTCTATTGTACCTGACAATTCCCTTTGCGATGAGATGCTCAAATCCCTCGAGAATATTATCCACACTCTCTCAAAAGCAACAAATTTGTGTTCGGTCTTGCCATATTTTACTGGTGTATTTACAACGAACATAGAATTTTTCTAAATATATTGCATCGATGATGTTTTGACTAGTAGCAACATTTTTTTTTTTTTACTAATTTATGATTAATCACAATCTGGGTATATTCCAAGCATTGTTTTCCAACAATTTAATTTTTCTAACTTTAAAGCTGGTTCTTGACGCAAAAATGCATCATATACACATGTTTATAGCTGAATATCTTAAAAAACAATTAATTGCACCGCCAAGAAGTGACATACACATTTCTTATTTGTTGACAGTCAAGCCCATGGATAGGCGAATAACAAACAATCCAACTCCTTCAGCTGAGCGAGCGAGGATCGTGAGGCTGTGGCTGGGAGGTATGCCAGCTCGGGAGATATCCCTAGAGAGTGGAACCAGCCTCTCCACAGTGTACAGGTGGATCCGTCGCTGGCGAGAGTACGGAACGCTGGAGACTCGACCTTATCCCGGACGGTCGCACACTTGCTGCTACAGTTACACAGTCTCACCCTTCAGTCACAGCTGTTCTTATTCACATCCCTGGCTTATTCAAGAGATTAACTCGCCATATCACTGGAAACGTATTGCTTAGAAATAAGTGCAAAGATTGTCGTTGCCTCTTAAGAAACTGCGGATTCTTTCCATAATTACCCAATTGCAAACTAGAAATATTGATCAAAGTTTGTTCGATTTAAGAAATTTGTCGCCGTTAAGAAGATATAAACTAATATACATATCAATAAGCTTTCCCCAGACTCCATATATCTAAACAAGCTTAAAACGGTAATAAGTGTTCCTCAGACATCAATTGTTCTGAAAAGTGATAAAACTCTGTGTGACATAGATGATTAATATAATTTATCAAAGGTAAAAAAAATAATTTTTTATGTCTATATACAGTTTTATATTGACACTAAAAATTAACTGTAAACAATATATTAAGGCAAGGAAATTAAGGTGTAAATTTTTATCCGTAAGCCTCTAAATATTTACGAGACTTATGGTTTTGCTTATAGAAAAATATATTACAGCTATAATCTCAATTCATGTATCACTAGATGGATGTAATAGTGAGAACAAAGTATTTAAGTACTGTTATTAATGAGAATTATCAACTCGCTGAAATATACCAAAGATCCCACATTATTGGTCGGGATGACGTCACTTAGACTTCATGTGATCATAGTGGTGGCGGCAGCGATGGTGAGATTAGGGCCTGAAGCAAGTCAGGAAGTGGATGAAGCACTGGAGCAGATGGGTGTGGATGCGGGCGTAATGGTGGGACAGGTGGTGGAGCACCACCTCGCTGGTTGTCACCTGGTGCTCCTCACCACTACACCTCACTCACTCATTACCTCGATAATAATCAGGTAAATTAGTTTCATAATTTGTCAGTATTTTAATTTATATAGTCCAAATATCTGTATATATACCGTTTTACTAAATATACCATTAAGATCTATTTAATCTTAAATCGGTAGTTAAGGGCCTATTGACTCATTCTTGGTTTAAAAACTTGCTCTATCAACTTTAATGAAAGGGATCAGAATGAGGAAAATAAATCTCGTGACTTACTCTTCAGACACATTAGTAAGAGTGTGGTGGCTGGGATGGTGGTGGAGGCAGGATGGGTCTTCTCCCAGGACCAGCTAGTCCAGAACCATCTGTTTCAGGGGCTGTGGGGCGACACCAGAACCACCTGCCGGGGTCTCATCGTCGACCTCACCACAAACAGCAGCATCATTGCTCTTAGGTAGTTCTTATTAAGCTTTTTGTAAATATAAGTTTTTCTCAAAAGTTGCTTGATATATTTAAATTTTCGTCGAAATGTCTTTTTAGCAATGTGATAATAACAACTTGAATAATACCATTTTTAGTAGAACAAGTTGAATATATAAATATATCTTCGCTATTGGGATATTTGCAGTTTGGAGAGATATATTGTGTATTTTTATACGAATATACTTCTAAACTGTTGTATTCTGGGCACCTCTGCAAAAACAGTGATTATGTGTGAGTGAGGTGAAAGTGTTGAATGATGATGAAAGTATTTTCTTTTTGGGGATTTTCTTTCTCTTTGGGTCACTTTGCCTCGGTGGGAGACGGCTGACTTGTTGAAAAAAAAAAATCTCCGCTATATTCATATACTACCTAAAATTAATATTTACATTCCAGTAATAATATGCAATATAAATTAACCTACTTAAATGAGGTTTGGATATTAACATCATAAAAGAATCTTGAAGCTAAAATTCTTTTAAAGCAATAACCCAGATATTTTAAATTATTCTTGGAGTACAATGTAACAATTACATTCACAAAAGCAGCAAAATCAGTTATCATGAAGAAACTATTGATTGTGAGATAATCAGACTTGATCTGTGGAATGGAATGCATTTACAATTTCTTTGATTAATCACTCTTCCCCAAAACTAACATACTATAAATATTAGGTTGGCAGAGGCAGCAGGATTGTGGAAGCTATCAGAGACTCGTGTAGTAGCAGTGGGAGGGAGGGCATGGGTGAAGGATGTGCTTCTCCATCACAGTCTCCGCAACAGCCTTCACGCTCTCTACCTTGTCCTTCACGACAACACCCTCCACGACCCACGACACCGATACTCAAGCTTCAGGAAGATCTTTAGACAAGGTTATTACAGCATATACGCACTGAGTTTTCTTTATTCCTTGAGATTGTGCGTGTATATAATATATTTATGTATATTTATAGATGTGTACGCAGCATCAATGAGCAGTGATGTGTGGGTGTACCGGCGGTGTATGTATTGCAACAACGGGGAAGCGGACGTACAGGTCATCAATCATTGGGTCATCACGCCAAACATCCACAACATTCATCAACTCTTCCAGGGTAAAATTAGTTTTTGGCCGAAAATTAGTTATATAATAATGTTATTGCGTAACGCATCTCGGGGAATATAAAACTCACAATTAATTGTTTTCCATTACGTAAATTCGACATAATTAAATCAGAACTCTCACAATTAATAACTTTATTACAAGTCTCACTTTCTGTGAAACTTTTACATTCCCAGTTTTTAATGCTCATGTATCACACACTATTTCACCAGAACAAGTGCAAACACTGCTGGGCCACAAGCTTCGTGTAGTAGCTGTGCCACACTTTCCCTACATGGATTTTGAGCTGAACACCAGAAATCCAGGTGGTATAGTGATACAGAAGGATGCCATAGACACCAGACTGATTAACACATTCTCAACCGCACTCAATTTCACGTAAGAATAGCTTTGTTTTACCGGGTAACAAAAGAAACCTTGGTGATCACATCAATACTTACATTAAAAATTGGCGTGATTTTTGGTAACTCGTATATGCATACTTTGGCAGGTGTTATAATCACTGTAGTATGTGAATGAATCGCAATAGCATAAATAACTTTCTTTAATGTCATTGAAAATTTAGTTTTTTTATTTTTAATTAATAATTATTTCTTTTGAAAAAGCTTCGAGATTAGAGCAGAACCCGAGTTATCGTGGGGGCTGCAGGAGAACGGCGTCTTCACCGGGATGATGGGTCAACTCCAGCGGGAAGAGACAGACTTCTGTACCATAGCTGGTCCGTCACCGGAGCGTCTGAAGGTCGCGGAGTACCTCAGGGGGTATCCCTCAGACCCAATGACTGTAACATCTCTAAAGCCTTCGCTGTTACCGGAAAACCTATCGCTGATAAGACCGTTCACAGGTATTAATGATAGAAATGGGGAATCAGGTTCAAGAGCGTGATTTTTCATGATCTCTTATTGGGAATGTTTCTGGAGTTCATTAGTGATTTTTAAATATTTTTCTTCAAGGCAAGAAATTATGAAGCATTACAAGGATAACTGAAAAAGGAAAAAAAAAAAAAAAAAAAAAACAGGAAAATATGTAGAAGTCGTTGTTTTCCAAAATTATACACCATTTCTTGAGATAAATTTCTTTTTTAAGCATTTCATGCATGAATTTATTGAAAAGATTAATTTGCATAGGAGTGTCAAAGAAATATTAGATTATATGTTTTAAAAAATTGGATAAAAACATTCCACTATGGATTTTGAATGATTCTGTGAGTGCACTCAAAATTATATTATAAAGCTATTACCTACACCCCTTCTGCAGGTGAGCTATGGTTGATGCTGCTGCTAAGCGTTGTTGTGTGGGGCGTGATCCTCTGGCTGCTGCAGAGGGCGTGGCAGTGGATGACCGGTGGGCGTGGAGTTAAGCTCAGCACTATTTTTATGTACGGCTGCGGCGCCCTCATGGAGCAGTCTCCTCCTGATCCCCCGGTCAGCGTTTCAGGAAGAGTAAGCTTTTTATCGCCTTTTTTTGTTTGTAAATAATAGTTCACAGCGAGTGATTTGCACTTTAGGTAGACCAATAGACAGCTGGAGTACGATGGAGATTACGTTTATCACTTAATAGTTGCTATAGTTTCTAGCTTAGAAGCAAGTGTGGTAGGATGGGTGATATCCTTAGACGAGCTAGTGACCAGAGGTTAAACCTTTCTTGTGAATACAACTGTCGGTTTGGTGGTGTCTAATGCTCAGATCAATTATCACTATGAGGATAAAGTTTATCTCTGGGTACAACTGTTATTGTGGTTAGTATTCTATTTGCTAGGCACTATACTTTAAAATGTTAATGTATACGAGCATCTGTTGACTAGGGTTGTATTTGTTCATCACTGGGTGATAAATTTTTCATTGGTATGTAGGTGTTGCTGGGCTGGTGGCTGGTGTTCTGTCTGGTCATCACAACGGGGTACCGTTCATCACTGATCGCTCACATGACCATCCAAGGGAAAACCAAACCTATAGAGACCTTCGATGACTTGGCGAAGCAGAACAACTGGAAATGGGGCACTGAACCCTGGCTTCTTAAAGGGGTACCTTTTGAATATTTCTCCAAGCATCCTGACCCTGTTATACAGCACATATATAAAAATATGGAGGCAAGTCCAAATAGCAACATGTTCGTTTTGATCACGTCCTGCTATTTACGAATGTTTACATGAGGAAAATCGTGATATACAAATATGGTCAGATGACAGTAACTCGCGTCACTCATAACCTGGTGGCGAAAGCTCTCGCTTCACACAGGTTCGATTCCCGGCCGAGTGAAAACATTGGGCGTGTTTCCTGACGCCGGTTTTGTCTGTTCGCCCATCTGTAAAATAGGTACCTGGGTGTTAGTGAACTAGTGTGGGTCGCATCCTGAGACAACACTCACCTAATTTGCCCGAAATGCTCTGTATAACAATCGGCTTTCTATATAGTAGTATGTCGCTGATGTCAGCTATGGGCTGTATACCTTGTCCATGTACTTGTAGAAATACATATTATACTAGTTACTTCACATCTTCAGTCTGTATTGTTAAAGCTTCATAGTCATGCATCGACACTCGTCAAATTCGTAACTCCACAAAGAAAAGGATTCTAAGCCATGCATTTAATCACAAACATTAAGTTAAATATAATGAAACCAAAATAAATAACACAAACATTATATCTCTGTTGCATCAGTAAGGGGATATAATTTTACACATCCTCTCGAAGACATTTCTATGTCAAATGCCTTAACTGTTTATCCAAAGTGAACCTATTGTCAGTCACTAAATATATGATGCTGTAAGACGCACCTCATTACCAAATATCCTTTCCAGAAAGGAACTCCTTCGTGCTAAGATTCCTTTTATTCAACAAAGTTTTTCATTCACATTTGCCTATACTGTTTTAAATAATTGGTTGAGAGTTTTTTAGATTTTTTATTTCATTGTACTCTTGGTAAATAGGTCGAGAGTAATTTTAGCTCCCGAAGTTAAGGTGTATCTCTGATGTATACTAATTTTTAAGCACTGTTCCACTTGCATGCCATTTTTTTTTACCCTCGCTATTCTATCTCGGCTTATTTCAAAGCTAAGTCCTATTTAAGGTATGCTATTACTCTTGAATGTGACTCGCAAGAGTTTACTATTAGCTAGGTACTTATTTATTCGAAGGTATAAAGGGTAACAGGTGTATAAAGGCTTACCCATACGTTTCACAAAGCCAGAAATAGAAACTATTTTTCTATACCTTCTTCTATTTTTTTCTGAAGACGAATTTTCAGATATGAGGCAGCACCCTGTAAAATATTCCCCTTTACAAAATTTCTATATAAACTCATCGCATTGTTTTCTCTTGCCTTTTAGAAGGTGTCAAGGGAAGAGGCGCTGCAAAAGGTACTGGAGGGCCACTATACTCTAATTGTTTGGGAGAATAACCTCATCATCACAATCGCCTCCCACTACACTGACTCCCACGGTAACACACCATACTTTATCAGCAAGAAAGGTGTCTCCATAATGGCTGCCTTTGGATGGGGTTTCAGGTAACTGCTACATGTATTTTGTGTTGATGTAACAGACTTATGAGGATCTGCTGGGATGCACCAAAAACTCGTGTATGCTGTGTAAGATCAGCATACACAAGATCAAGAACGTCCTCATGATGTGGCTGTTCCTTAAACGCTGGTCAGTGATTTCATTCGGCAAAGTAATGAACTGTTTCTGTTGGACAAAATCCACTTAATATTTGAGAATTTACGTAAAAAAAACATCGGCATAATAAAAAACCAAAGTGTAAAGTAAATATAAGCCTGCGGCTAATATTAAAAAGTGGTTAATATCAGCCTGCGGCTAATATTAACTAGTGGTTTAATATATACTTTATGCCCGGGTATTTCGTATTAAATTTTGAATTTACCTCTTGAATTTAATTTCTAGTCTAGGTTAGTGTGGCATGTTACTAGTATGTACATTTTATTCCTCGTAAGCTGCCTCCCGACCAGCAAACTGGGTGCTAAGGTTTTAACGATCAATAGGGTACCCGTGATTATATCAATACCTCGGTTTATCGCAAAGTCATAGACAAGCCAGCCAAATTTGTGAAGCATTGTGGTTCACTCGTGACACGCAAATTGGCAGACTTGTCTGGGGCTGCTGGTCGTACACGGTACATGCTGTGGCTCTTGCTTTGCGTCCTTTGTTCACTGTGTTGTACACTTCTTATATTTCTGTACATATTGTAAATAGTGTACATTCTGTAAATACCAGCTTGTCTATTTGGTGAAAGAAATAAGTCATATACTGCTGTTGAGTTTTGGTTGCTCCACTTTGCTCCCATTACAACCGGGTACACAGGCCATATTACACTTGTTCTTAATAGTTTGGGTTACTATTTCTATTGAACATCTCGCATAATATTAAACTTTTCCTAATTATACTATCTTTTATTTTATATGCTCGAGATTACTGTAATTCCATTTCAGGAAAGGTGCACCATTTTATCAGCGTTTTCAGCGACTAATGTCACGACTGGAAGATGCTGGTCTTATAAAGTATTGGACTCAGGACGTGATAGCCACTCGCGTGAGGGAGAACAGAGCAGCAGCAGCCCTAAATCCTCAAGTTGTTCTAGGAGACACTGGAACGGTAAACACCACTAATTTCTCCATTTTTAATAAGTATTCAACCGAATTTTTCATGTTTTTTTTTTTTTCACTTACAAAAATGTAAGGCAAAACTCACTTTTTTCACTGATTTTTTTTTTCTACAGGACGACAAAGAAGTGGTACTAGGAATGCAACACTTGCAGGGCGCCTTCTACGTTCTGTTTCTGGGCTCTTTCTTCGCCATCTTGATCCTTCTGTGGGAGAACCTCTCCTACTCACGCTCCTTATCCTGGTAATATCCTTCCTAGCATCACCTGACCTCTGTCCAGGAGTGATGGTGCTAGAAGAACCTCTCCTACTGGAGCTTCTTGTCTCAGTTACGTCTTCCTAGCATCAACAGACCTTGGATTGGATATGACACTACCAAGTTTCGGTGTCGCCTTCTACAGACTTTAAGGGAGCATCGGTTTTCAGGGAGCATTGTTTAAGTGCTAGTTATAAAACAATGCTAGTATATACACCGTTTGGTATATATATTCACTGATAGTTTACCTAAATACCAGTCTTACAGAATTCAGTACACCAAATATTAAATTCTAGTTGCATTACAGCTATGACTGGTGAAACCGATAGGCAGTAAAGAGTGTATACCAAATTATAACATGTATACCTTCGTAATATAAATTAACATGATGTACATGGACAAATGATACTAGTGAAAAATGTTCGGTAAAAAAAGGGGCCGTAACTTTAGGGGCAAATTTGCAATAACTGTAGATTCTAAGGGCAACTGCAGCAGTAATGCATGAATCGCAGATTCATGCATTACTGTTGTCTCACACAACTAATTCATATAACACAGACAGTCACTTCTGCTACAAAATAAATCTAAATATTACCTTTACATTGGAAGTACTTATAAATCTTTTGATTTAATAAACTCAAAAATGCACATAAAATGTTTTATTAAAGCCTTTGTTCATTTAATAATATTTAACCAAAATGCCCTGAGCATTTAATGTCTACGGATACAGCATCTTTATCTCACACCAAAAAGGAAGAAAAATAGCTAAATTATTTCCTTTATCTTTATTAATCTCTTCAGGTTCTGTTCTTTTCCTGGTACAAATTTGTATTGTCTCCTGTCTAAGTGTATATCATCTCAGATCTGCCTTTTCACTCCCCAATGTTTGATTTTAATTTTGAATTCCAGTAATAATTAGTTCGACCATCCCTAGGCTTCCCCAAGGTCTTCCAGGAGCCTCCTACCACACTTAAATGCCGTATACAAGTTTTACATTATCGGCAAACAAATACAAATCCAATCTGGGAGAGAATGTATAACTTTTAGGAAGAACAGCAGAGAGGGAGAGAGGGAGGGGGTATTCATTTGTTTGGCCAATCAGATATTTAGGTCATCATGGTGCCAGGACCTCCGAGCTTCCCGCTGCGCGCGCTCACATCCCCCCTTATTTAAACACCTGAAGCCTCCGCTGATCTCCATACTGACATCACTAAGTGAGTATAACACTTAATGTAAAGACTTAGCTTGTTATAAGTAATACCTTCCTTAATATTAAAGTGGGTGACTGAGAGTGTATATATTTCTTGGAATAATGAAGTGCGGACTATACGAGATTTTGTTATTTTCTCTCAGCTTTCTCCCTTAACCAAAATGCTGGTAATAAATTGTTTCAATTAGTTTGTAGAAAGTGATGTGAAAAACCATGTGCTGCCAACATTATTTCCTCTTGGAAAATCGCAAGATTGTCCTGAACTAGCCTTTGATTATTCCTTTAGATTAAAACTTTCTAATAAGATTTTCAGTTCAAGATTTTCTGGATTTCAAAGTAAAAACTTATAAAGTGTTAAGTATGGGCAGCAATCTTCAATGTAGTTCTGAAGTGCACGTATAAGTTTGTAACAAGTGTCATCCCTCGTATTAAACTTGGTGTAATAGTTTGGTTTTAATGCTGTGTAAGTATTAATCACTAGAAACATTGAGCTTTACCATTATATTGTGATATCTATAGTGGAGGCGGCTAGTGTCTCGTATGGCAGCTATTCACCCTCATGTGGACAAATTCAATATTAATCCAACACAAACCCGTACATGTTATTTATATTAAATATTTCTTAGCAAAAGTGTCACTAAATAAATACACCAATTAACAATATATTTTAAATGATGTGATGTATTAGTAAATGTATAAGATAATACATTTCGAAAAACTTAACCACATTACTCGGCTTCGTCATATTTCCAACATTCATAACATTCCTCATATTCACAACACGTTATTTAACAGCCAGTTTTGTTTGGATGAAATATTTCACTGTAGCTACAAACATCACTTTCATTCACTTGTAGAATCGCCTTCCTTTTTTCACTAAAAACAGATGTACTGATGTGGGTATAATTTAACTACCGGTATCGTTTATTATGAATTAAATATTATTACTGGCTAATATAATGCATTAGATTTTACATACACTATCTAATAAAACAAAGTACAATATGAATGTTTAAAGCTGAATATAGTGGAATAGTGATAAATTGCTATCATGAGAAACTGACACTTCCATACTATTTTTGACAGCCAACTCCATGGATAAGCAAATAATAAACAATCAGACTCCTTCAGCTGAACGAGCGAGGATCGTGAGGCTGTGGCTGGGGGGTATGTCAGCTCGGGATATATCCCTGGAGAGTGGAACCAGCCTCACCACAGTGTACAGGTGGATCCGTCGCTGGCGAGATCACGGAACTCTGGAGACTCGACCCTACCGCAGACGGTCACACACTTGCTGTTGCACCTACCCTGTTTTGCCCAACGGTTACTGTTATTATGGAAAATATACCTGGCTTTAACACGAGATCAATTAATTCCGTCACATTACTGGAGATGTAATGCCAAAAATTACTCGAAAAAGACTATGGTTTTACCTTACAAAAACTGCGAATGCTTTCCTTAACAACTGAACAGCAAACTAGAGTTGTTAAAAATGTTCTGCTAACTAATCACTTTACTAATAATAATAAGATATAAAATAATATACAAACCAATAAACTTTCCCTCCTGTGCTAAATATCTTAAACATTTTTACTTAATCTTTAAATGTTCGTAAATTGTCATCCTGTGGATTTTCGGGGAAACTTAAAAACTAATTAAATGACATCAGTGATTTATATAACTGTTCAAAGATAAATGAAAATTGGTTTTTAGTCAATACCACTATTTCATATATTTCGAAACTGGAAATGAACTGTGAAAAATAAACTGAGACACGCATATGCAAAACTATATTTTTATTCATAACCTAAATGTTAAGGAAAATATCAGATATGCTAGTTTTGTACAAAAATATTTTGCTTCTATTACCGAAATTTTTGGCAATTCAGTAGGATGTCATTTACTTTCTAAACAACTAATTTTATTTGATGTAAACTAAATCCAGTGATGTAATCCTAGATTACTTTACCCGTTGAAAAAAAATGATTATAATGAATCTTTAAAGTGTTGATTTTGAAGAGTATTAAGAAAAATCTATTAAAAAACGCACCTTCTTGGCCAGGATGTCATTCAGGCGTTGTGTAATTATAATGGTGGCAGTGGTGGCTAGAGGGGCATCCGTAGCTACGAACGATATAAGAGGAGCCCTGGAGCAAGTGGGCGTGGATGTGGGCATGATGGTGGGACAGGTGGTGGAGCACCATCTTACTGGCTGCCACCTGGTGATCGCTACTACACCTCACTCACTCATTACCTCAGTTATAATCAGGTAAATTACTTTCGTATTTCATCATCAGCATTTTAATAACACAATAATAATTGTAAATAATACTATTTTACGAATATAAATAACAATAAATAACTAATTACTCAATGGTTATATTAAATTTAAAACAATAGAGTAAAATCTTATGATTTGCTCCTCAGATACCTGAGTAAGAGCGTAGTGGCTGGGATGGTGATGGACACAGAATGGGTGTTCTCCCAGGACAAGTTGGTCCAGGACCACCACCTCCAGGGGCTGTGGGGCGACACCAGAACCACCTGCCGGACTCATCGTCGACCTCACCACAACTAACAGTACCACCAATGCTCTCAAGTAACTTTTTTTCATGAAGATGGATCATTTTTCCTTACGATTTTCTCGATATATTCAGAGTAATAAATTTCAGCAAAATGTGAATATTAATATGATTTTGTAGTGAGATTTTCTGAATACAGAAAAATGTCTTATATTGACATAGAGAATTTAGATCAAAATATATTTGCTAAAGAATAATTACACATGTAAAGTAACCGGTATTGATATTTTAGCATGATAGGGATATTTTAGCATGATAGAGATATTTTAGCATAAGGAAGGCCAAGATCTATCCCACTTCCGTGTTTGAAAGTAATCTTACTTGATGTAAATTTATACTTAAAAGCGGGACTAATTTTAAATTATATCCAATATGGGTAGAATAGAGCGATTACCATATTCACAGGGAGATAATAAACCAAACCATACAACGGGCGGGATTTGAACCCGCGGTCAGAGAGTCTCAGAACTTCAGACCGTCGCGTTAGCCACTGGGCCAGCTAGCTTAATAAGATTCGTCCAACTATTAAGCTAGCTGGCCCAGTGGCTAACGCGACGATCTGGAGTTCTGAGACTCTCTGACCGCGGGTTCAAATCCCGCCCGTGGTATGGTTTGTCTGTAATCGTGTCATTACGATTTCGTGAGTCATAGATATTAAACCAGTTAGCGTTATAACGCGTCTGGGAATACTAGGAGGTAGTACTAGGAGGTAATGCTAGTCGGTAATAAAGACCGATCCAAGGAACAAAAGGTCAGCTCCAGTTTCATAGATTATGACCCCATCTCAAAATATTAAAGTACAATCAATTTTTAGGTTGGCAGAGGCAGCAGGACTGTGGAAGTTAGCAGAGACTCGTGTGATAGTCTTGGGAAGGAAAAGCACACAAGTGAAGGATGTGCTTCTCCGCCGTAGTCTCCGCAACACCCTCCACGCCCTCTATCTGGCCCTCCATGACCCACGACACCAATACTCAAGCCTCAGGAAGATCTTTACGGAAGGTTATGACACTGCTTTTTCACATCGTCATATCTCTCTACGATCGATATATATATATATATATATATATATATATATATATATATATATATATATATATATATATATATATATATATATATATATATATAAATATATATATATATATAAATATATATATATAAATATATATATATATATATATATATTATTTTTTTTTTTTTTTTTTTTATTATCACACCGGCCGATTCCCACCAAGGCAGGGTGGCCCGAAAAAGAAAAACTTTCACCATCATTCACTCCATCACTGTCTTGCCAGAAGGGTGCTTTACACTACAGTTTTTAAACTGCAACATTAACACCCCTCCTTCAGAGTGCAGGCACTGTACTTCCCATCTCCAGGACTCAAGTCCGGCCTGCCGGTTTCCCTGAATCCCTTCATAAATGTTACTTTGCTCACACTCCAACAGCACGTCAAGTATTAAAAACCATTTGTCTCCATTCACTCCTATCAAACACGCTCACGCATGCCTGCTGGAAGTCCAAGCCCCTCGCACACAAAACCTCCTTTACCCCCTCCCTCCAACCCTTCCTAGGCCGACCCTTACCCCGCCTTCCTTCCACTACAGACTGATACACTCTTGAAGTCATTCTGTTTCGCTCCATTCTCTCTACATGTCCGAACCACCTCAACAACCCTTCCTCAGCCCTCTGGACAACAGTTTTGGTAATCCCGCACCTCCTCCTAACTTCCAAACTACGAATTCTCTGCATTATATTCACACCACACATTGCCCTCAGACATGACATCTCCACTGCCTCCAGCCTTCTCCTCGCTGCAACATTCATCACCCACGCTTCACACCCATATAAGAGCGTTGGTAAAACTATACTCTCATACATTCCCCTCTTTGCCTCCAAGGACAAAGTTCTTTGTCTCCACAGATTCCTAAGTGCACCACTCACTCTTTTTCCCTCATCAATTCTATGATTCACCTCATCTTTCATAGACCCATCCGCTGACACGTCCACTCCCAAATATCTGAATACGTTCACCTCCTCCATACTCTCTCCCTCCAATCTGATATTCAATCTTTCATCACCTAATCTTTTTGTTATCCTCATAACCTTACTCTTTCCTGTATTCACCTTTAATTTTCTTCTTTTGCACACCCTACCAAATTCATCCACCAATCTCTGCAACTTCTCTTCAGAATCTCCCAAGAGCACAGTGTCATCAGCAAAGAGCAGCTGTGACAACTCCCACTTTGTGTGTGATTCTTTATCTTTTAACTCCACGCCTCGTGCCAAGACCCTCGCATTTACTTCTCTTACAACCCCATCTATAAATATATTAAACAACCACGGTGACATCACACATCCTTGTCTAAGGCCTACTTTTACTGGGAAAAAATTTCCCTCTTTCCTACATACTCTAACTTGAGCCTCACTATCCTCGTAAAAACTCTTCACTGCTTTCAGTAACCTACCTCCTACACCATACACTTGCAACATCTGCCACATTGCCCCCCTATCCACCCTGTCATACGCCTTTTCCAAATCCATAAATGCCACAAAGACCTCTTTAGCCTTATCTAAATACTGTTCACTTATATGTTTCACTGTAAACACCTGGTCCACACACCCCCTACCTTTCCTAAAGCCTCCTTGTTCATCTGCTATCCTATTCTCCGTCTTACTCTTAATTCTTTCAATTATAACTCTACCATACACTTTACCAGGTACACTCAACAGACTTATCCCCCTATAATTTTTGCACTCTCTTTTATCCCCTTTGCCTTTATACAAAGGAACTATGCATGCTCTCTGCCAATCCCTAGGTACCTTACCCTCTTCCATACATTTATTAAATAATTGCACCAACCACTCCAAAACTATATCCCCACCTGCTTTTAACATTTCTATCTTTATCCCATCAATCCCGGCTGCCTTACCCCCTTTCATTTTACCTACTGCCTCACGAACTTCCCCCACACTCACAACTGGCTCTTCCTCACTCCTACAAGATGTTATTCCTTATTGCCCTATACACGAAATCACAGCTTCCCTATCTTCATCAACATTTAACAATTCCTCAAAATATTCCTTCCATCTTCCCAATACCTCTAACTCTCCATTTAATAACTCTCCTCTCCTATTTTTAACTGACAAATCCATTTGTTCTCTAGGCTTTCTTAACTTGTTAATCTCACTCCAAAACTTTTTCTTATTTTCAACAAAATTTGTTGATAACATCTCACCCACTCTCTCATTTGCTCTCTTTTTACATTGCTTCACCACTCTCTTAACTTCTCTCTTTTTCTCCATATACTCTTCCCTCCTTGCATCACTTCTACTTTGTAAAAACTTCTCATATGCTAACTTTTTCTCCCTTACTACTCTCTTTACATCATCATTCCACCAATCGCTCCTCTTCCCTCCTGCACCCACTTTCCTGTAACCACAAACTTCTGCTGAACACTCTAACACTACATTTTTAAACCTACCCCATACCTCTTCGACCCCATTGCCTATGCTCTCATTAGCCCATCTATCCTCCAATAGCTGTTTATATCTTACCCTAACTGCCTCCTCTTTTAGTTTATAAACCTTCACCTCTCTCTTCCCTGATGCTTCTATTCTCCTTGTATCCCATCTACCTTTTACTCTCAGTGTAGCTACAACTAGAAAGTGATCTGATATATCTGTGGCCCCTCTATAAACATGTACATCCTGAAGTCTACTCAACAGTCTTTTATCTACCAATACATAATCCAACAAACTACTGTCATTTCGCCCTACATCATATCGTGTATACTTATTTATCCTCTTTTTCTTAAAATATGTATTACCTATAACTAAACCCCTTTCTATACAAAGTTCAATCAAAGGGCTCCCATTATCATTTACACCTGGCACCCCAAACTTACCTACCACACCCTCTCTAAAAGTTTCTCCTACTTTAGCATTCAAGTCCCCTACCACAATTACTCTCTCACTTGGTTCAAAGGCTCCTATACATTCACTTAACATCTCCCAAAATCTCTCTCTCTCCTCTGCATTCCTCTCTTCTCCAGGTGCATACACGCTTATTATGACCCACTTCTCGCATCCAACCTTTACTTTAATCCACATAATTCTTGAATTTACACATTCATATTCTCTTTTCTCCTTCCATAACTGATCATTTAACATTACTGCTACCCCTTCCTTTGCTCTAACTCTCTCAGATACTCCAGATTTAATCCCATTTATTTCCCCCCACTGAAACTCTCCTACCCCCTTCAGCTTTGTTTCGCTTAGGGCCAGGACATCCAACTTCTTTTCATTCATAACATCAGCAATCATCTGTTTCTTGTCATCCGCACTACATCCACGCACATTTAAGCAACCCAGTTTTATAAAGTTTTTCTTCTTCTCTTTTTTAGTAATTGTATACAGGAGAAGGGGTTACTAGCCCATTGCTCCCGGCATTTTAGTCGCCTCATACGACACGCATGGCTTACGGAGGAAAGATTCTTTTCCACTTCCCCATGGACAATAGAAGAAATAAAAAAGAACAAGAGCTATTTAGAAAAAGGAGAAAAACCTAGATGTATGTATATATATATATGCATGTGCGTGTCTGTGAAGTGTGACCAAAGTGTAAGTAGGAGTAGCAAGATATCCCTGTTATCTTAGCGTGTTTATGAGACAGAAAAAGAAACCAGCAATCCTACCATCATGCAAAACAGTTACAGGTTTTTGTTTCACAGTCATCTGGCAGGACGGTAGTACTTCCCTGGGTGGTTGCTGTCTACCAACCTACTACCTACATATACATATATATATATATATATACATATACATATACATATATACATATACATATACATATACATATACATATATATATATACATATATATGTATATATATATACATATATATATATATATACATATATATATATATATATATATATATATATGTATACATATATATATATATATATATATATATATATATATATATATATATATATATATATATATATATATATATATATATGCAATAAGATCATAGTAAACAGGTGATTTCAGAATATGCAAAACAACCACTCTGAAAGAATAGAGAAATTCCAAGTGCTTTCGTGACTACTCACATTATCAAGGAACTATGAAAGTAAAGCATCCAAGGAAGCTATATAAGGGGTCTGGCCAGCACCTCACTATCAGATCCCACAACGGTTAAACACCTGACGCGCGCCGACCCAACTTGGATAGGTCCTTTGCACAACTCACCCACAAACTATTCTACCCAAGAAAATTTAAAAATTATTATTTGTCCAGTGTATTATTAAATTCTTCCCAGGAATATAATTGAATCTTGTTTCATAAAAAGCAGTTTTGACAATAATATGAATATTTCCTTTGGTTTATATAAATTAGATCCATTTATAATTAATAGAATTTGGGAAGAATTTAATAATACACTGGACAAATAATAATTTTTAAGTTTTCTTGGGTAGAATAGTTTGTGGGTGAGTTGTGCAAAGGACCTATCCAAGTTGGGTCGGCGCGCGTCAGGTGTTTAACCGTTGTGGGATCTGATAGTGAGGTGCTGGCCAGACCCCTTATATAGCTTCCTTGAATGCTTTACTTTCATAGTTCCTTGATAATGTGAGTAGTCACGAAAGCGCTTGGAATTTCTCTATTCTTTCAGTGGTTGTTTTGCATATATATATATATATATATATATATATATATATATATATATATATATATATATATATATATATATATATATATATATATATATATATATATATATATATATATATATATATATATATTTTTATTTATTTATTTATTTCTAGATGTGTGTGGAGCATTAGTGAGCAGTGATGTGTGGGTGTACCGGCGGTGTATGTATTGCAACAACGGGGAAGCGGACGTACAGGTCATCAATCACTGGGTCATCACGCCAAACATCAACGACATTCATGAACTCTTCCAGGGTAAAAGAATTTTATGGTAGACTCTGCAGTTATATAGTGACAGATTTTATATGTAATTGTTTTCCTTTAGATAAACATTACCAAATCTAATCGGAAATAAAATTTGCTTATCTAATGGTGTTTCTCTAACGGTAACCCATTTTCTTCAACACAACTGTTTACATACCCATTTTTTCCTACTCAAACACACTACATCATTTCAACAGAACAAGTGCAAACACTGCTGGGCCACAAGCTTCGTGTAGTAGCTGTGCCACACTTTCCCTACATGGATTTTGAGCTGAACACCAGAAATCCAGGTGGTATAGTGATACAGAAGGATGCCATAGATACCAGACTAATTAACACATTCTCAGCAGCACTCAATTTCACGTAAGAATAGCTTTTTCTTTGGCATAAAAGTAGGAAAGGATAGAGAAGACGTTAATAATTAAGAATATGGTTTGTTTAACAGAAACACTTACTTGCATGCAATGAAATGTTACAATACCACAACGGTTAAGTAATACATGGAGAGATATAGAGATATGTAAAGGTGATAAGATATTCTCACCCACACACATTCTTCAATCTTTACATGTAATTGCTAATATACTTAACACAGTACACCTCCCTGACATCTGGGTGTTACTGGCTTGCTAGAAAAAGTTTTTTTCAGAATTAGGGTTAACAATGAAGATATCTTCAAGCGCTTCATAGTGGATGAGGTATTTGCCCAGGGTTAAGTATCTCATCTCCCTGAGTCTGAAATCAATGATTAGTTGGCATTCAATGATGAAGGTAGTGTTTCCTTACATTTTTTCACAGCTTTCATGTGGAATGCATGCGCGCGCGCGTGTGTGTGTGTGTGTGTGTGTGTGTGTGTATGTATATATGTATAAAAGTGTGTGTGTATGTAAGTGTGTGTTTTGGGGGAGGGGGAACGATGGTGTTTAAGTGTGTGTGTAAGTGTATATGTGGATTTTAGACACAACACACACAACTTTCCTGATATGGTTTGAGCCTAAAATTTCTTTCACCAAACAGCTTTGAGATTCGAGCAGAACCAAATTTATCATGGGGGCTCCAGGAGAACGGCGTCTTCACGGGGATGATGGGTCAGCTCCAGCGGGAAGAAACAGACTTCAGTACCATAGCTGGTCCCTCCCCAGAGCGTCTGAAGGTCGTGGAGTTCCTCAGGGGATATCCCTCAGACCCAATGACTGTAATATCTCTGAAGCCTTCACTGTTACCGGAAAACCTATCGCTGATAAGACCGTTTACAGGTACTGATCAGTTCTAGGCAATCAGCAAAATTCTTATTATGATTCTTATTTGGGATTTTCTTAAGAGTTTATTTGTGATATTTCTAATTTTCTATTCTGGATTTTGGAAGAAATAAAATAAACATGCATTAATGACACTAAGTGTATTAAAAGAGTCGGGAAGGGACGTTAAAATTTATTGTATACCATCAATTTTATGAATGATCTTATTCATTACCTAAAGTTGCATAGGAATTAGACCATCTAATATTCTTTTTGTTTTAAAAAGTAATCATTAAACTATCAAACTTTAAACGCCTTTGTGTGCGTGTGTATCAGTGTGGCTATATAATCACCCTTCTGTATCCTTCTGCAGGGGAGCTTTGGCTGGCGCTGCTGGTGAGCGTTGGGATGTGGGGCATGATCCTCTGGTTGCTACAGTTGGCGTGGCAGCGGTGGGTGCCGGATGGGAGTGCAGTTAGCTTCAGCACGGCTCTCTTGTATGGCGTGGGCGCCCTCTTGGAGCAGTCACCTCTTGAACCTTCAGTCCACGTTTCAGGAAGAGTAAATTTTTCATATAACTTCTCGCGACGCTTATCCAAAAGAATGTGACTGTACTTCTCTTGACCAAAATAGTTAGTGTACACAGAGATACATTCATCACTTCGGTGTAATATCCGCATTGTGTCCAGGTTTTATGTATTCATGATGTGACGAGTGATATTAATGACTTATCAGCCTAGCTGGTGGACAGAAGTTAAACCTCCCTTGTGAGTATAACCTTTGGTGTATTAGTAGTGGTTAATTTTAGTTCAGTTACCACTGTAAGACAAAAAATTCCCCTGGGTGCAATTTTTTAAATTATGGTGGGCAGTATTTTGTTTATTAATCGCTACGGATTACATTTTCATTGCGTGTTTACAACCGTTGGTGCGGTATATTATTCAGTTTTCTCATCAGTACTTGATAAACTCGGTGAGTTTGCAGCTGTTATTGTCATAGTAGATGGTGTTTTATTTGGTTATCATTATGGGACAGTCTTTCTGTACATACAGGTGTTGATGGGGTGGTGGTTGGTGTTCTGTCTAGTCATCACTAATGGTTACCGTTCGTCACTGATCGCTCATATGACCATTCATGGAAAAACCAAGCTTATTGAAACCTTCGATGACTTGGCAAAGCTGAAGAATTGGAAATGGGGCACTGAACCCTGGCTCCTTCAAGGGGTACCTTTAGAATATTTCTCCAAGCATCCTGACCCTGTTATCCAAGACATTTTTAAGAAAATGGAGGTAAGTCATGTTTGCGTTTTGTTTTTGTTCACATATGCTATTTATAAGTGTTTATAAAAGACAAATCAACAAATGTAAATATTTATAGTTGACAGCCATCTATATTTTAGGAGAACTATGTACTTATTTGCATCTCTATACCGGAGAGTTTAGTTACTCAACATGTTTAGTTTGTTTTTGTAAATGTACTCAGTCAAGCGTCGACATTCGTCACTCAAGAATGATAATGAATATAACTCATGAATGCAAACACATGAATTAAGTATAATTTACAAAATACTCAGGAATGAAGGAGCATTGCAGACGAGCTGACCCACAAGCACGCACGCTCGTGTACCCGTCCAACATATGTTCAGAGCTACTAAAAGTTCTCGCTTCAATAAAGGTACCTGGGAGTTTGTTCCACTCATCTGCAACTCTATTGCCAAACCAGTAGTTCTCTATATCTTTTCTGAATCTAAATTCGTCCAACTCGAATTCTATGCTGCGGGTCCCGTCTTGGTTAAATATCTTCAGAACGTTATTACCCTTTATTTATCCCTGCTTTCCATTTGTACACTTAAATCATACCTTCTCCAAATCTACGTCTTTACAGAGATGCAAATTCAGTGCCTGTATTCTATACTTGTAGGAGAGGTTTCTGTCACATGGGATCAACCTCGTTATCCCTGTTTGAATATTTTCCAGCGCATTTATGTCCATTCTGTAAAGTTTAGACAAGAACTGTATATAATAATCTATAAGAAGCTTTACCGAAAATATATAAAGGTGATGTAACCTTAGGACAATTAGGTTGGCAGTGATTTTTAGCAACCATTTTATACACTTATTAATTACTGACTAAAAATCTCTCCTAGTTATGTTGCCTCAATATATTTCGAAGACTAGCCCTATCTAAGGTACACTAATGATTTTCTAGCTTGAGACCCTCAACTGTCAACTAACTAGATAAGTAGCTGAAAGAGAACTAGGTTGTTGTTGTTGTAGATTCGCCAGTATAATCACCGGTCAGGGCCTTTTCCAAGAGGTGACTCAGCTTTGGCTCCTTGTCGTGGGAGTGTGTCAGACGTACGTTTGCCACTGGAGGGGGTACAGGTACTTCCTCGTTTTCTGGGACCAGCTGTCCCCAGGCCTAACCCCCATTCCGGCCCCTACGGGACTCGGAGAAGCTAAGCACCTTCGACTACCACAAACTCCGCCCACACTGGGCTCGAAGGGTGTGGCAGCTGCATAGCAGCAGACGGTATCAGGAGATGAAGAGGCAGCAAGCACTACAGGATCCTTTTGGAGCCACACCCCAGATAAGGGCAATAAGCCCGAGCGCTGGGGAAGCTCAAGAATGCCTCTTGCTGTGTGTTGCTGCTGCTACGTCACTTGTCCGTTGCACTCTGAGAGAACTAGGGCAGTAAAAGTCAAAGGGTTTTTCTATTAGTCTCGCAATACCCTCTTTTCGATATAGAAATTTTCAAATATATGATCCAACAGTCTGTATTATATGCAGTCATATTCCTATTTAAAGTTTCTATACAAAATGCACTGAAATTTATTTTCTTTTTGAGTAGAAATTATCAAAGGAAGAGGCGCTGAAGAAGGTCCTGGAGGGCCACTATAGTCTTATTTTCTGGGAGAATAACCTCTTCATTACTATCGCCTCCCACTACACTGACTCCCACGGCAACACACCATACTTTATCAGCAAGAAAGGTGTCTCCATAATGGCTGCCTTTGGATGGGGCTTCAGGTAACTCTTCACGTCCATTTGTTGATCTAGCAGATTAAACAAATGCCGTTTCATCACTAAAATTTCATATATATTTTGAAGGATTAAAACATTTTCTATCCACTTGCCAGTTAAACCTTGTAAACCAGTCAATTAAGACACAAAGAAGTATCTCCATAACGTGGTCGTCTTTTCATAACTTATCGAATGGTTTAATTTCGTAAAATTTCGTCAGGTATGTATCTTTTACTTTATATATACTGAGGTTATCTTAATGACTTTACAGGAAAGGCGCACCATTTTATCAGCGAGTTCATGAACTCATGTCACGACTGGAAGACGCTGGCTTTATCAGCTACTGGCATCAGGAAGTGATAGCCAGGCGCGTGAGGGAGAACAGGGCAGCAGCTGCCCTCAGTCCTCAAATAGCCGTAGGGGACGCTGGAACGGTAAATATCGCTAATTCCCCTTGATTGTTAATTATTAAATTGAATGATAAACAGTTGCTTTATTATAAAAAAAATGTAACGCAAAGCTTTCACCTTTAATTTCTGATCACAGACCTGGCCGCGGGGGCGTTGACCCCCGTAACCCTCTCCGGGTATTCTCTAGGCATTTAATTGGTGATATTTCTGCAGGACAAGAGTGAAGTGGTGCTTGGAATGCAACACATGCAGGGAGCCTTCTACCTTTTGTTTCTGGGATCCTTTATCGCCATCCTGATCCTGTTTTGGGAGGTCACCTTCTCTCTCTTCTCGCTCCATTATCTCCTGACGCCGGGCCAGGAATAATGATACTGAAATGCAGTTACATCAGCAAGAAATAATAAGTCATACTTTTGAAACTGACCATTTGATTATTAGTTATCTTTATTTATTGTATATATGACTGTGGTTAATTGCACAAGGATTCCTGTATAAGTCTGTCTAAATCTTTTAAGTAACATTTGCATTAGTCTACCCTAAATATATTGCATATTCATTACATGTAAACTACATTACCTGTACAGCATAAACAAATAAAAATTAGTCATGAATCGTACAGGATCTCTTTGCCACAGTAACACTAACCTACCTAGTATTACAAAACCTCAGGTTAGAAATAAAGGTCATGTTGTCAACCAATAATTCGGGTATATACACTTCTTGGAATATATGTATCACTCTCTTTCTATCTATCTATCTATCTATCTATCTATCTATCTATCTATCTATCTATATATATATAATTTAATACCCCTGACAATTACTGTCTTGGTCTAAGATTATTATTGAAATACAGAAGAAATTACCCAAAAAAAGAATAACATGATATATTGGAATAAAGGTTCTGTAAGCTACAAGAAAGAAAATCAGTGAGAAAGGGAGAGTTAAATTTAGCGGAGTATATGCAATCAGGTTGAATTCTGAGAACGAATTCAGACGTAATATAAGCATCAACGATGCTTGCCTAACTGTGTGTGTGTATGTATCTATGTAAAGAAAGAGAGTAAGAGATAGACAGAGAGAGACAGACACAGACTAGACTGGACTAGAATAGAGAATTAATTTGTTTGGCCAATCACACCTCTAGGTCACCATGGTGCCAGGAGCTCCGAGCTTCCCGCTGCGCACGTTGACGTCCTCGTTTATATAAACCCCAGAGGCTGCCACGGACGACCACTCTGACTCTGAGGACAATACTGCTAAGACATCCCCGAGTGAGTATCACAATGTAAAGAAAAGACAACTAGTTACTTATTCCTTCCTTTATGCTAAAGCGAGTGATTAACAGTGTATTTATTTCTAGGAAAAATGCAATGTGGATTACAAGGGATTTGGTGATAAATTATCACTTGCAGCTTGCTTTCTTTATCAACTTATTGGTAATAAATCATTTGAAAGTGCTCAGAACAAGTGATGTGAAAACCATGCACTGCCACCATTGGTATTTTTTTTTAGAAAACCTCTTACAGAAAACAATTTTGGTTTCAGTGATGAAATGTGCATATTCACTCCCTCTTAATGGCATGAACTTACTTTTAAATATTCTTATAAAGTAAATATTCTTGACAAAATTGAAAGTGCCAGATTTTCGAGATTTCCAAGTAATATCTTATAAACAATTAATTATGGTCAGTTGTCTTTCTCTCTGCAAGTGCTATTAGTGAACATATTAATCTGGAACGAGTGTCATCTCTCACATCAAGCCTGGTAAAACGTAGTTTTGACTTGAGTTGAAAATATTCTTGAAAAAAATTCTTGGATGCAATGATTAGGAACATCTGCTCGCAGAGCTTCACCACTGTTGTGATGTCACTGGAGAAGTCTCCTAGTGACGTCACTTGCCAAATGTTTATGAATAACGCAAATGGAAGAAGCGTCTAGAGAAGTCAGTTGTCAACTGTTTGAGTAAAGTCACTGGAGGAAGAGTCTTGTGACATCACTTGCAAGCTAGTAATGAGAGGAAGGTCAGTGGAGGAGGCGCCTAACGAAGTAACAGTGATGTTAGCTAGTTATTCATTAGTGAACTTCTCATGTGTGTTACGCCACCTTCCTCAAGCTAATAACACCGGTCCACTTCTATTTTTATCTGAAACACTTTCTATTTATTATAACACTAATGTCGTGGAAGTATTAGTCATCACCGTCTGTAATACTCAAGAAATATATATATATATATATATATATATATATATATATATATATATATATATATATATATATATATATATATATATATATGATGGAGCCACTATGCCACCTTGGAAGGATGGAAAGCAGATTGCCTGGGACTACACATGTGCCGCCACATTGGCAGACACCTACTTGCCATACTCTGTAGTGGAAGGGGGTGGAGCTGCCAGCCACAGGGAGACCCAGAAGATCCGCAAATATGAAGACCTTCCCCCTTGCTATAACTTCATCCCAATAGGGTCGGAGACCCTTGGAGCATGGGGCAAGTGTGCTCTGAAGTTCCTAATAGAGCTGGGTGAAAAGCTCATCATAGAAACCAAGGACCACAGGGCGACCAGCTTCCTCTTTCAGAGACTCAGTGTTGCAATCCAGAGAGGAAATGCCTGCAGCATTCTGGGCACGCGGCACACCGCCGGGGAGCTGGACGAAGTATTCGAGATGTAGCTCTGAGTCACCTATGTTGTTTTACTTTCTATCGTATTTTTGTGAATGTTTTGTCAATGTATTTTGTCTTTAAATAAAATATACATAAAATATAGGGGGTGGTAGGAGAAAATTCTCAAACAGCTTCAGGGAGAACCTTGAGTTTTCCCTGAAGCAAGTTTATTCTTTTCTCTGAGGATGAGGGTCCCTATAACAGTTCTAAGAGGTGGTACCTCCCTATATTTTATATATATATATATATATATATATATATATATATATATATATATATATATATATATATATATATATTTGCTTTGAGGAGGAAATTCGTTTCGAAAGCTTAACAACATAGATTCATCACACCATCCGCATTCATAAGATTCATCATATTAAACTGCCAATTTTGTCAGGACGAATTATTTCTCTGCAGCTACACACATCACTTTTATTCACTAGTAGCATCACCTTCATAATTTCACTTAAAATAAGTGTGTAGAGTTAACTGGTATGGTTTTGTCGTAATTAAAGTTAATATTGGCTATTATAATACTTCAAATATTAAAAACCATTGTCTAATGCAAAAATGCTCAATATACCAGTTAAAAGCTGAATGCAGTGGAATACAGTGCTAAATTGCTGCTGGAAGAAACTGACGCCTGTTCATAATGTTTTTACTGACAGCCAACTCCATGGAAAAGCGAATAACAAACAATCCGACTCCGACAGCTGAACGAGCGAGGATCGTGAGGCTGTGGCTGGGAGGTATGCCAGCTCGGGAGATATCCCTAGAGAGTGGAACCAGCCTCTCCACAGTGTACAGGTGGATCCGTCGCTGGAGAGAGTACGGAACGCTGGAGACTCAACCTTACCGCAGACGATCACAAGCTTGCTGTTACACCTACACATTCTCGCAGTTCAGTAACTGCAGCACCTGTTATTGTTATTTACATCCGTGGCATCATCAGGAAAATAATACACAAATTTACTGGAAAAACCTTTCTTAAGACTATTGTGCGAATATGCTGATTTTTCCACAGGAAAAAAATTGCAAATTATTTGCAATATCAGAGTGAGGACTGAATAGGTTTTCAAATGTATTTTCATTTATAGATTCAAAAATATTCATGCCGTGATTATAACTGGTAAAAATATGCTAACTGTAATCTGTGTTTTAAAGTTGATATTTCTGATATTTTCTCAGGTTCCAGAGACACAAATAAACTAGTGTATTTTAAGAATCTTCATAGATCGAATATAAAGAATATTTTGGATTCTTAATATTGTATTGGTAGACTAGGGAGTTCATATTTAATTTAGAGAATTTAATTATTATTATTATTATTATTATTATTATTATTATTATTAGTAGTAGTAGTAGTAGTAGTAGTAGTAGTAGTAGAATTATTATTATTATTATTATTATTATTATTATTATTATTATTATTATTAAATTAGGTTAGCTAAGGTTTGTCAGGAAACTGAACAAGAGTTTCCTGACGCGGGTCTTAGTCAAATGATAACCCGTCGTTGGAGCTTTTGGTCATCTGACTGAGGCCTTCCTATGGCTTACCGGTCCACCCATTTAAAAATTAGGGTTTTAAGTGTTTTTATTATGTTAATTGTCTAATATTATGAATCAACTACGGCGATAATTATAATTTGAACTTATGGGCAAAAAAAAAAAAAATATTTTAAGAAGAAAACTATAACCCAACGTAACCATAACCCAACCCAACCCAACCCAACCCAACCCAACCCAACCCAACTAGAATTTACCTGAAAATACGCTTGCTCCTATTGCACGTCCCATTTTATCTTGGAGAATTTGCACTGAGTCATTTAACCAAATAATCACAAACTATACTATGGTATATCGCACTAAAAACTGTATTTCTCTTAGCAATTATATTCTGAAAGTTTAATCTAGTAACTATTTTAGGTCTCGAGATATTTTTGTCTGGCGGTGAAAAGGTTACGTGTAGTTTGTGACATAGTGTAGTCTATAGACTTCAAACCTCATTAAACAAACAATTTTGGAGAGTGTAAGTCTTTTTATCTGGAAAATGTCTGTGGAACCAATGAGTAATAAATTCATTCACAAATTTCAGTTTTGACATTTTTATCTCACCTTAAAGTAGATACCTAAAATACGATTATCACTCCCTGATTCTTACTGATTAAACAAAAATCTGCTGCTTTTACGTTATAATTCATGTCGAACCTGGAAAAAAAATCAGGTATGGAATAAATCACTAATCTACAAAGTGAAGATAAAAGTAAATGGCGTTTTAGTTTACCTCGTGCCATTGTAGACTCACGAGGAACTTTTGCTGACTAACACGGGTTTAAAAATTTACAAGGATGTACATATAATTAAACACTATATAAATTCATAATATACTAACCTAAAATTAAATTTTTAAAGTGGAATAAATTAAATAATGACTCAGAGTAAAGTCTACAGTAATATACAAGGTCCCCACATTCCTGGCCAGGATGGTGTTACTCGGACACAGTATATTCATTGTGGTGGTGAGTGCAGCGCCAACAGTTCTTCAGGACGTGGGCGGAGTTGAGAAGGTGGTTGTGGATATGGACGGACGGGTGGAATATGTGAGCATGAATGTGGGTGGAGCCGTGAAGCACATGGGCGTGGATGTGAGTGGAGCTTCGGAGAAGATGGGCGTAGATGTGGGCGTGATGGTGGGTAAGGTGGTGGAGCACCATCTCAGTGGGTGTCACCTGGTGCTCATCACCACTACACCTCACTCACCTCTTACCTCTGTCATAATCAGGTAAAACCAAGAATTTATATTTATGCATAAAAAACTATGTTGTCAGACCTCCGTATCACGAATATACTGGAAATCAGACTATTTCTTAATCTTAAAGATTTTACTGGCAATAGTTTTTGTCACTGGTGGTGACCGTGGCTAACGCGACGGTCTGGAGTTTTGAGACTCTCTGACCGCGGGTTCAGTCCCGCCCGTGGTATGGTTTGTTTGCAATCGTGTCATTACGATTTTGTGAGTCACTGGTTATATTTAAAATTAGTGGATAAACAAAATATTTAAAAGAATACTGTGAAATTTGTCATTCAGTCGCCTGAGTGAAGGTATGGAAGCTGGTGTGGTGGTGGAAGCTGGATGGGTCTTCTCTCAGGATCAGCTGGTCCAGGACCACCTCCTCCAGGGTCTGTGGGACGACACTAGAGCCACCTGCCGGGGACTCATCCTCGACCTCACTGACATCAACAATACCACCACTATCCTCAAGTAATACTTGCTAAACTCCAACAAATATCACTTTATACATATGGATATTTCCACTGCAGATTGATTTTGTATTGATATTTTGGTATATACTGTTCTGCAGAATGTAAGTAAGCTACATAGATTATCATACATAGCAGCATATGTGTAGAGAACCTAGGATAACCCAAAAAGAGTGAGTGCATCGAAATCTTAAACTTCAGGTTGCTAGAGGCAGCAGGACTCAGAAAGAAGTCAGACACTCGGGTATTGGTGGTGGGAGAGAGGGCTGGAGTGAAGAAGTTCCTTCTCCATCACAGCTTTCGCAATACTGTCCACGCCATATACCTGGCCCTACATTACCACACCAACAACGACTCACTACAACGCATTCGATCTTCCTTCAGGAAGGTCTTTACGCAAGAAAGTAAATATATACATATATATATATATATATATACATATATATATATATATATATATATATATATATATATATATATATATATATATATATATATATATATATATATATATATATATATATGTCGTGCCGAATATGTAAAACTGGTCAATTAACAAGAACTCATTTAAAATTAAGTCATTTCTAAAATTTTCTCTTATACGTTTAAAGATATATTTTTTTCATTAATGTTGATGTAAAAATTTATAATTTTGCACCAAAAGCAACTTAGAAAACTTACCTAACCTTATTATAACAAGAACAATTTATTTTAGTCTAACCCAACTAAATATATTTTAGATTTGTTTACAATAATTTAATACTAAACAAACACAGTGAAATATATTTTTTTCGTTAGGTTCAGAATGATTTTGGCGAAATTATTGCATACACAAATTTTCGCTTGTCCTATATGGCAAGATGAGCGTTGATATTTAAGCCAAGATCGCAAGTTCTGCCTATTCGGCACGACATATATATATATATATATATATATATATATATATATATATATATATATATACATATATATATATATATATATATATATATATATATATATATATTTTATATATATATAT